>NC_080392.1:39262683-39862683 GCF_028751815.1 Salvia miltiorrhiza
AAAATAATTGGTGCTTACCTTTTGGTTGATTGGACCTAGCAGCCAAATGCAATATTGTCTCCCCATCATCATCCTTTGCATCCAGAAATTCATCAAACTGTCCACCAAAACCTGCAACGTGCTAAGCTGACCATGTTTCACACACAGATGCAACACGGTCTGCCACGATGCACCCTCTCCATTGCAGGAAACAGATCCAGCTGAGCAGCTCCTTAACACCTCTGCATGCCCATTCATGGCTGCGAATGAATCGGGTTCATATCATGACAGTCTCGCCACCAGCACGCCTCCGGGCTACTGATAACAATTCTTCACTATCTCGAGGCTCCCCTCCGCAGCTGCGATGTGAAGAGGCGACGAATTTCTCGAGTCCAAACTCGTAGCAAGCCGTGGATTGATCTTCAGAACCTCTTCAACGATGGCTGCTTGTCGCCACATTGTTGCTACATGCAGAAGATTTCCTGCACTTTCAAATGAAACTTCATCGAGAAGGAATGGATCTTGTGGAGAATTTGTTGAAATTTTGCTAATTCCCCCTTCTTGCAGCATCATATAGATTCTTTTGGCTGCTTCTTCAAACCATTTTTTTTTCTTTCTAATTAATTTTCTTCTACATGCAAGCAATCACGAGTCCTTATTTATAATCAACTTGAAGAGAATCAGGTCAGGATGTGTATATAACAATATTGAGATGGCCAATTCCTTTCTTCCAATCCAGGAAAAGAACTGAATAAATTAAAGCGAGAAACCAGTGTGTGCCACGAGGTGTCTGAAAAAAATGATAGTTATAATCCACATGATTAATATTAGTGAACTTAGTTTAAAGTAATTAGAGAAGAAGGCATTGAAAATGGCATCACATGTCAAAACAAGAAAAGGAGATGGTTTCACATTGTTAGATTATGTAGTGACCCGCTTTTATAAATATTAAATCCAGTAATGAGTGTTTATTTTGTTCATCAGTGAATGAAAACGGTTATTATTCTGATAGAATTCAGCTTATGATCCTGAATTTATATGTTTAAGCAGTCAATGATATTATTTCAGAGTTATAACTGACTTAGCAAAGTCACGTTATTTATTTAAGCGAGATGGAATTAGAATTATTTTTACTCAAGTCGTGGATTATTTCGACTCGTGAGTTAATTAAATCTGCGGATTTAATTTATATATCAAGACAACGAACAAATTAAATCTACGGATTTAATTTAGATTCATTTTACAACTTATCGATTTTAGCGAGTTATCACATGTCGAAATCGAGATTTATGTAAATATACAATATTCCAATCACATTGATACATTGATGTCCACAACTCATAATAACATACAAAGTCATCAGTATCATTACACAAAACTTTCTTTTTGCTCCACCATGCTTTTCTCCCCATTCATACAACACCACCACTCAACACTCAAGTGCACTCCCATCGCCCCTTTGCCTTCCTAGCCTAAAAGTTCAGCCAAAACACTTCCTTAATCACTAGCAAACCAAGGGAAGTAATTAGTCTAAGATGCTGCCAGAAAACTCCAAGGTGAGATTTGGCTTTCATTCATCCGGTGCTCTGCCACTTCAAGGTAAGCTTGGCTTTACTCCTTTCATCTCCTTCCATTAACCCAACTGCAATTACTAAAACAACAACATTCGATCTATTAAGTTCAGTCATTCCAGCTCATTTAACTCAGCCAACAACAGCCAACCAACATTTATACATCAAGGGTATTTACACTATCTCAGTCACCCTCTCAACATACGCATTCTAGCATCCTCAAGCATGATTAGTTAAGCCTAGAACATCAATATGCTTCACACACAAATGGAAAAGAGAAAAAACCTCAGCTCATAAATCGAATATAGACTTGCTAGCATGCTCACAACACATAGAGTGCTAAGTACTAGATTTCTTACTCGAGTAAATCTATACTCATATCGAAACTCAATCACGCAACGAAAAGAACAAGAGACGGAGAATTGAAATTAGCTTTAATGTGAGGAGGTGGGCAGACTGCCTGCTCTGAATCGGAAGCGACGCACCTCCGCTCGGTCGGAACGGCGACGAGGCAGAACTTTGCTGCTTGTCGGAACTCGAAGGACCGAAAAGGAAGGGCCGGAAGAGGCAGCGGCGCCTCAAGACAGTCCAGCGACGCGGCGAATCTCGCCGATTCCAGAAGTAACAGCAGCGGCGGCATACCCATCGCCAGAATCCAGCAGCAACGGCTCGGTGCACGACGGCGGTTGGCGATTTCAGGCGGAGCAACGCCGGTTTTGAGGCGACAACCCTCGCCGAAAATTTCAGGAGCAGCGGCGGCGATTTCTGATTTGAGAGAATTAGGGCTCCTCACTTGGGGATCCCCATTAAATCGAGAAGGAGAGAGGGACGAGCGAAGGCTCGGCCTCCACCGCGACTCCAGCCAGACGGACGACGGAGAAGTGCGAACAGACGGCGGCCGTGCGCACCCTATGGCGGAGAGGGCAGACGCCTGTTCCAGACGAGGGGGATGGGAGAGGAAACTACCCCCACGCCCTTTTTCGAGCGGAGGCCGAAGGCGGAAGACCAGATAGACGGCGGCCGAGCTCCTTTACTGCGAGGCGGCGGCTGCGATTTCGGAGCGGCGACGGCAGCGCCTCGGCTGTGAACGAGAGGAAGAAATAGAGAGAGAGAGCTCGACTGTTATGTTGAGAGGAGAGAGACCGAGATGTTTGGGGGAGAGAAGGATTTTTGGCTTCTTTCCTTATTTATGAAATTGGGGCTTAGTTTAAATGGGCTCCTATTTTAATTGAGTTGGGGCCAAATTTTTGGGCTTTAATTATTTATTCATTGGGCCTTGTTGTATTTATTTTCATGTGGGCCTTTATTATTTCTCTTTGGGCCGAATTTACTAATGAAAGCCCAACTGCATTCTATTTTAATTGGGCTTTCTTGATTTTATTGTAATTGGGCCTCTGAAATTATTTATATGGGCCGATTTTAATTACTGATTGGGCCTCTGATATGGGCCGATTTTAATTACTGATTGGCCTCTGAATTTATTTATATGGGCCTTTGATTATTCACTTATTTGGACTGCTGTATCATTTCAGTTGGGCCTTGGTTATTTTATTTCATTGGGCCGAATTTATTTAAATTGAAGCCCATTTATTTTATTTTAATTGGGCTGTTATATTATCTTTGTTGGGCCTCGTTTGAATTATTTAATTGAGCCCAGCTAATCAAATTATTTATTTATTGAGACAAGATTTATTTAATTACTTGAGCCGATGAATTATTTCAATTGGGCCTCTCATGTTAATTATTCAAGCCAATTCTATTAATTAATTATTAGGCTGCCTTATGTTGAGCCTTTTAATTATTTAATTTTATAACATTACTTGTTCCTATTTTTTTTTAGCCCGATTAATTATGAGGTTATAAAGCGAATAAGTGAAGTACTTATTTATTTTCTATTGACTACGAGGAATGGGGTTTATTTAATTGACGGATTTAGAACACCCCGAAGAGAACGGATTAATTTTAGTTAATTATCCGGCTTCATGAGACGAGACGTAGCTTTTGTTTAAATTCGATAGCCTGGATTAACAATAGAAATTCCCTGATTATTATCTTAGAATAATAGTTCATGCATACGAGGTTCATGCATAGTTAAATTATGCATTCTCATTTTAATTGAGAATTTCCCTCGATTTAAAGTCTTACATTATATTCTCGTAATAAGGTCAAGCACGAGATTAATAATCGGTCAAGGAGCTACTGTATCACAAAAAGTTTCTATCAGGTGGGCATTACTTTCATATATATCAAATGAGTTTAAATGTTACGTTCAAGCAAGTTATTTCATGACTAAATTAATTGAAGTTATTTCAAATATTGTCTTGCCATAAAATATTTAAATTTCAGTATGATATCTATCTGATGTGACTTTTATTATGCAATCGAATTCGGGTCCTGAGCAGTTGATAGCTATCCTGCCAGGGCTAGTGTACACCAGTGACCGTGAGTCATCTAGCGGGTTGGCCGGTCAAGTGACCGTGAGAGGTTGGCCACCTCTCCGGCACAAAGTTCCAGATATGATAGATTACAAGAGAACTTAGACTGCCAGTCGAACTTTAAGAATCACAAATGAATTTAGTAAGCTTGGGCCTTTTAGCGAAAAACTCCCTTGCTGTACTGTTTATTATGGCATGACAATTTACAGTTTTGAAGCATGTATTTTATACTTAGGCATACGTGCCCACTGAGTACTTTTGTACTCAAGCCCTGCATATATTTCTAAATGTGCAGGTTGAGCAGCTGCCGATGGTGATGAAGTGATGAGCGGGATTCTTTTGTCTTATTATGTATTAATGAACTCTAGGGTTACATGTCTTCATACATGTAATCAGAATCATATTCCGCTGCGTACTCAGAATTTTTATGTTATTTGGCTAAGTCAGAGATATCTGAACTTATTAGTTATTTGAGTCTATACGACTAAACTTCTGTTATATTATAAATATTCCTTTTGTTAAATTATAAAATGTGATTCTTCTTTGTTTAATTATCCCCTTTCTACCCCGCTTCTAATATCCCTCCATTAGTCACGGTTTCCCGACTTAATTATCCTTAATTATGACCGGTCGTGACAGAGTGGTATCAGAGCAGTTCATTTGCTCTGAACCCTAGAGTTAATAAATTTTTCTAGTATGATCACTAGTATGAAAGAGTCAGTCGGCAAAAACTCAGCACTTCATCACATCGCTATGCTCAACAGAAAGGAATGCAACAGAAAGTTTTTGAATGTTGAAGTTTATATTTCGCCTTGATGCAGATGTTGATTTTACTTATGCCTTTTTATGGAGATGTTACTCAATGAACTTAGATGCGCTAAAGATGCATGATCACTGTTATGAACACAACAATAGAAGGAATTAGCAAGAAACATTTTTGCTTTTCTCTGTAAATTGAGGCGATGAGTAAGTTACAAAGTTAGTGAACCAGACGAGAAATCAACAAACAAAATACAATGGGGAGTAAAGAAAAGTGTCACACACGAGATAGTGACACGGGCATAGATCTTCGTTCGGATTATTCACGCGAGGCGGATACCGAATCAACTATTGCCTTAATCAGAGTATAGTGGGAACACTTTTCATAGTAATAAGAATACCCTACATAGTTTGGAAACTGCAACATAGCGGAGTTATCTCTTTTCAAAACCCTAATTAGTACTAGTTGCAGCATATTTAAGACTTCACGAGTTATATATTCGAGTCTAGTGTTAGGCTCTTATGATTATAATACCGTGGTTAGAATTTCTAGACTCAAGCAGAATTATTACCTTACTGTTGTAGATGTGTTTGAACCTTACTGTTTTGCCACCTATTTTGATATTCGTGAGTTTGATTATGCGACCTTCATGTATAGATGGCGAGGATGCGCTTTACCAAACGACGGCCGTTGCGTCGAGATGCTAGTCCGGATGCAATCAGGAACTCATATTTTACTTATCGCCGATGCCACGGTGATGACTTAGGCCAATTCTTGGCCGGCTTCCATCGACACTGGATCGCTGCAAGAGACCATGGGATATCGGACTATGACGGAATGGAGCGGCTAATAGATTTACTGCCATCAGAATGGCAGGGATGGGCGAGGATGATTTCCGCTCACTACATCACTCGTTCTGGCAGGTCCTATGACTTGCACTATGACTTCTCTGGATTTACTGCTGAGATCCAGGCACAATTCACTCGTTGGGGAAATGCTCCTCGAGGGCCGTATATACGTCCGGGAGACCTTGCTCGAGTCGGAGTACCTTCGCCCGACGAACTACTGGACCCACTTCCGGAGCCGACTCCACCAGCAGCCCCTATCTTAGGGCAAACCAGGAGGCACGATGCTGAGGCAGGCCCCTCTAGGCCTCAAGCCTACAGAGATTTTCCACCTGGCACGGGTTCAGTGCCATTAGTCTGTGAGCCACCATTGTCATCGAGGCAGTTGAGCAAGGCAGAGAGATAGCAGCCGCTATGGTCGACGTTGACAGAGTCTTAGCCGATACCATGGATTTCCTCAATAAGGGAAAGCCCCGGCCATGGACGACCGCCCAACTCTTCGAGTCACCTTGAAGATGATTCGCTCAGCCATCATTGGCCAGGCAACAGGTGAAGGAGGGGGTGAGTCGCACCCATCTGGCGGAGAAACAGATGAAGACCCAGAGGAAGATCCGGAAGAGGATCCAGAGGAAGACAGCCATGCCCCGACCCAGGGATCTTGTACCCGATCTTCTTAGACCGGTTTTATATATATATATATATATATCTAATAGGATGATATTTAAATATTCCAGAAACATAGATTGTTTTAATGCTCTTTGTATGCCATATGCCGGCATAGTCTTTTGACTAGTATTAGTACGGATACGCGAAACCTTGGGGCGTTCTGTGATTGAGTACTTTTTGTAATGGCTTCGCTGGATAGCCAGTTCATCATGTGTGGTACCTACATAGATCTTTGAACCTAGATTTTTATGACGATGTAAAGTCCTCATTGAGGCAATTTTCCCTATGTTATATATGGTGACCTTATTGGTCTTTCGTGGCAAGTCATTCCGCTATGTTTTATTTATATGTTCGCTTAAGTTTTAACAGGAGCAGAACTCGATGAGTTAAAGAGTAACTATAGAAATGATAGTATGTCCTTATTACATTTTAATGCGTTGACAACTTATGTTTTGACCTAATAGAATGCCGCCAAAACGAGGACGACCAAGAGGAGGGGGCAGGATTCCCCGAAATGAAAGAAGAGACCCAGAAACAGTGCCAGAACCAGAACCCGAAATAGTTCAACCACCTGTTCAGCCAGAACGACGGATTGAAGAATTATTTTTGCGACAGAACCCACCTACTTTCAACGGGACAGGAGACCCGGCAGAAGCTGAAACTTGGGTTCGCGCTATTGAACGCATTTTCAACTTCCTGCGTTGCACCGACCAAGAACGCCTGACTTGTATGTCCTTTCAGTTGACTGGGTCAGCTGATTTCTGGTGGGAAGCAAGGATGAAAACAATGACAGCAGAGCAGTTAGAAAATCTGACCTGGGAACAATTCAAAGCCGGTATATATGACAAGTATATACCCAAGAGCTACCGCAAGAAGAAGGAAGCTGAATTTTACAATCTAAAGCAAGGGAAGATGTCGGTAACTCAATATGACAGGATGTTCTGCGATATGTCTAGATATGCGCCGGAACAAGTTGACACAGATGATAAGATGGCTGAAAAGTTTTGTGCCGGACTGAGGCACGAGATTAGGATGGCTTTGGCAAGCCATGGAGGATTGTCTTACACTGAGTCGCTCAGTCGAGCGTTAGACATTGAGGCAGCCATGCCAGGAGAAAGACTTGCAATTGTACCTGCGCCAGCACCTCCACATGATCAAAATCATAATCAGAATTTTAAAGGAAAAAGGAGATGGGACAACAGTAACCCGAACCAAGGCGAGAAGAAGCCATGGCAGGGACGGGTCTTCCAGTCACAGGGCTATGGAGGCCAGAGTGCACCGAAACAGATGGGAAATAACCAACAGAGGGCCCCACATTGCCCCAAATGTAACAAAAATCATGTGGGAATCTGTAAGGCCGGCAGTGATAGTTGCTATATCTGCAACCAGAAGGGGCACTATGCAAACCGGTGCCCGAATAAGCAACATGGAACGAGTTCAAGGCCAAACCCACCTATCCAGGCTCCGCATCTGCGAGCAATCCAAGCTTTGCCGCAACCATACCCAAGGCAGCAACCACAGTATCAGCAGCCACAGCAGCACCAACAGCTACAATACCAACCACAACCTCAACAACCGTATCAGCAACAGGCCCGCCAACAACAGCAGCGACAACAGAAACAACATGAAAAACCTCGTCATGCTAGAGCCTATGCTATGAGGCAGAAGCAGCCCGAGAACAACCAGGGAAACCTGGCAGGTATGGGCATGCTACTCAATACTCCTGTTGTACTTCTATTTGATACGGGCGCATCGCATACTTTCATTTCAAGTACATGTGTTGATACATTAAAACTTAAAATGGAAAGAGCTGACCAGGAGTTGAGTATATCATCACCTATAGGAGGGATGACGACAGTAGATCATGTGTGCTTGAACCTAGAACTGAACATAGGGTCACACAAGATTGTAGTGAACAACTCTTATGTTATACCGATGGGAGATGTGGACATAATCCTAGGAATGGACTGGCTAGCCGAGAACTATGCCACCATCCTTTGTAACGAAAGACGGATATCGTTTCGACCCCCAGGAAGGGAGCCGTCACATTTCCACGGAATTAGTATGGGAAGAAGAAAGATGATCATCTCCGCCCTACAAGCAACGAAAATGATGAAGAAGGGATACCCAGCTTACCTCGTATACTTGCACGGAGAACTGGGTACTGAAAAGAGTATAGAAGATGTAGCAATTGTACGGGACTTTTCAGATGTATTTCCAGAGATTCTGCCAGGGCCACCACCGGACAGACCAATTGAGTTTACCATTGATTTGGAGCCCGGGGCAGCTCCCATTTCGAAGGCACCATACCGGATGGCTCCTAAAGAGTTGGAAGAACTCAAGATACAACTGCAAGAACTTTTGGAACTTGGATTCATTAGGCCAAGTGTATCACCTTGGGGTGCACCTGTACTTTTTGTGAAGAAAAAGGATGACACATTGAGAATGTGCATAGACTATAGGGAACTGAACAAAGTGACACTGAAGAACAAATATCCTTTACCAAGGATAGATGACCTCTTCGACCAGCTCAAGGGAGCAAGCGTGTTCTCGAAGATTGATTTGCGGTCTGGTTATCACCAACTGAAGATTCGACCAGAAGACGTACCTAAGACGGCATTTCGAACTAGGTATGGCCACTACGAATTTGTAGTTGTGCCATTCGGGCTAACTAATGCGCCAGCCGTGTTCATGGACCTCATGAATCGAGTGTTCCATCCGTATTTAGACAAATTTGTCTTGGTATTCATAGATGACATCCTGATCTACTCGAAGAACGATAAAGACCATGAGGAGCATCTGAGAATTGTTCTAGAAACGTTGAGGACAGAGCGCCTTTATGCCAAATTCAGCAAGTGTGAGTTTTGGCTCAGCGAAGTCACGTTTTTAGGACATATTGTGTCATCAGAAGGGATTAAAGTGGACCCTGAAAAAGTGCAAGCGGTGCGCGAATGGAAATCGCCTACTAACCCTAATGAGATAAGAAGTTTCTTAGGATTGGCAGGTTACTATCGGAGGTTTATGGAAGGATTTTCCAAAATTGCAAGGCCAATGACGCAACTACTCAGGAAGGGAATAAAATTTTCTTGGACAGAGGAGTGCGAGAAGAGCTTCCAAGAACTTAAGGAGAAGTTAACTACGGCACCAGTGTTAGCCGTCCCAATAGCTGATAAGGAATACATGATCTACACAGACGCGTCCAAAAATGGACTTGGTTGCGTACTGATGCAAGAAGGAAGAGTGATAGCATATGCGTCACGACAGCTTAGGCCACATGAACTGAATTACCCGACTCATGATCTGGAGTTAGCTGCAGTGGTGCATGCGCTGAAGATTTGGAGGCACCACCTATATGGAGTTAGGTGTGAAATATTCACAGATCATAAAAGCCTGAAATACTTTTTCGAGCAAAAGGACCTCAACATGAGACAGAGGAGATGGCTCGAACTAGTGAAAGACTATGACTGCGGTATTAACTACCACCCAGGCAAGGCCAACGTAGTGGCTGATGCATTGAGTCGTAAGACCCAATCTAAATTGGGAGCTCTCATCACTCGAGAGACGGTGCTCATAAGGGAATTTAGCAAAATGAGCATAGAAGTGGTTAAACCACCAGGGACGATAGCAAGCGTTGTGGCAACAGTACCTAACTTGAGGAAGATGATCGTAGAAGCACAAAGAAAAGACGGGAAGATGGAAAAACTACGGGAAGCAGTAAGGAAAGGAGGCGTCAAGAATTATCAAGAAGCATCAGATAATGTTATCCTCTTTGAAGGAAGAATATGCATCCCCCACGATGATGAGCTTAAGGATAAAATCATGAGTGAGGCTCACGATACCCCTTATACTGCCCACCCAGGCAGTACTAAGATGTATCAGGACCTAAAGAAACACTTTTGGTGGGAAGGAATGAAGAGAGACATAGCGTCATTTGTGGAGAAATGCCTAGCATGCCAACAGGTGAAGGCCTTACATCAAAGGCCATATGGAAAACTACAACCGTTGGAAATCCCAGAATGGAAGTGGGAGCACATAGCAATGGATTTTGTGACCAGTTTGCCCAAAACAAAGAAAGGAAACACTGCCATTTGGGTAATAGTGGATCGACTCACAAAATGTGCTCATTTTATACCAATACCGATCACACATGGATCAGACAAGCTAGCTCAGTTGTATGTTCGAGAGATTGTACGCTTACACGGTGTACCAGTGTCGATCACTTCAGACCGAGACTCAAAATTTACTTCTAGATTTTGGATGAGCTTACAAAAGGAGTTAGGCACGAGGTTAAATTTCAGCACCGCCTTCCACCCGCAGACAGATGGGCAGTCTGAAAGGACAATTCAGACCCTCGAAGATATGTTGAGAACAGTGGTGTTAGATAGAGGTGGAAGTTGGGAAGTAGTGCTGCCGTTGATTGAATTTGCCTATAATAACAGTTACCAGGCGACTATCGATATGGCACCATATGAGGCATTGTATGGAAGAAAATGTAGATCACCACTTTATTGGGATGAAGTGGGTGAGAGAAAAGTTTTAGGACCAGACATGGTAAATGAGATGGTTGAGATAGTCCGCCAAATCAGAGGGCGAATAAAGGAGGCGCAAGATAGACAGAAATCTTACGCTGATGCACGCCGAACCGAATTACAGTTTGAAATAGGAGACAAGGTCTTCCTAAAAGTATCTCCTACCAAGGGGATAACTAGGTTTGGTGTCAAGGGAAAACTTAGGCCCCGATTCGTAGGACCTTATGAGATTTTGGAAAGAATAGGCCCAGTAGCCTATAGGTTGGCATTACCGCCAAGTTTTGGAAACGTTCACAATGTTTTCCACGTATCACAACTCAGAAAATACGTTTTCGATCCAAAGCACATAATCCACCAAGAAGAGATGATCCTTTGCCCAGACTTAAGTTATGAAGAGAGACCAGAGGCCATTCTAGATCGAAAAGTACAACAACTCAGGAATAAGGCAATTACATCAGTGAAAGTCTTATGGAGACACCACGGACAAGAGGAAGCCACATGGGAGCTTGAAGACAAAATGAAGGATAAATACCCCGAACTGTTTTAGAAGAATTATGCAAATTTCGGGACGAAATTTTTGTTAATAGGGGTAGTATGTAGTGACCCGCTCTTTTATAAATATTAAATCCAGTAATGAGTGTTTATTTATGTTCATCAGTGAATGAAAACGGTTATTATTCTGATATGAATTCAGCTTATGATCCTGAATTTATAATGTTTAAGCAGTCAATGATATTATTTCAGAGTTATAACTGACTTAGCAAAGTCACGTTATTTATTTAAGCGAGATGGAATTAGAATTTATTTTTACTCAAGTCGTGGATTATTTCCGACTCGTGAGTTAATTAAATCTGCGGATTTAATTTATATATCAAGACAACGAACAAATTAAATCTACGGATTTAATTTAGATTCATTTTACAACTTATCGATTTTAGCGAGTTATCACATGTCGAAATCGAGATTTATGTAAATATACAATATTCCAATCACATTGATACATTGATGTCCACAACTCATAATAACATACAAAGTCATCAGTATCATTACACAAACTTTCTTTTTGCTCCACCATGCTTTTCTCCCCATTCATACAACACCACCACTCAACACTCAAGTGCACTCCATCGCCCCTTTGCCTTCCTAGCCTAAAAGTTCAGCCAAAACACTTCCTTAATCACTAGCAAACCAAGGGAAGTAATTAGTCTAAGATGCTGCCAGAAACTCCAAGGTGAGATTTGGCTTTCATTCATCCGGTGCTCTGCCACTTCAAGGTAAGCTTGGCTTTACTCCTTTCATCTCCTTCCATTAACCAACTGCAATTACTAAAACAACAACATTCGATCTATTCAGTTCAGTCATTCCAGCTCATTTAACTCAGCAACAACAGCCAACCAACATTTATACATCAAGGTATTTACACTATCTCAGTCACCCTCTCAACATACGCATCTAGCATCCTCAAGCATGATTAGTTAAGCCTAGAACATCAATATGCTTCACACACAAATGGAAAAGAGAAAAACCTCAGCTCATAAATCGAATATAGACTTGCTAGCATGCTCACACACATAGAGTGCTAAGTACTAGATTCTTACTCGAGTAAATCTATACTCATATCGAAACTCAATCACGCAACGAAAAGAAAAGAGACGGAGAATTGAAACTTAGCTTTAATGTGAGGAGTGGGCGACTGCCTGCTCTGAATCGGAAGCGACGCACCTCCGCTCGGTCGGAACGGCGACGAGGCAGAACTTTGCTGCTTGTCGGAACTCGAAGGACCGAAAAGGAAGGGCCGGAGAGGCAGCGGCGCCTCAAGACAGTCCAGCGACGCGGCGAATCTCGCCGATTCCAGAGTAACAGCAGCGGCGGCATACCCATCGCCCGAATCCAGCAGCAACGGCTCGGTGCACGACGGCGGTGGCGATTTCAGGCGGAGCAACGCCGGTTTGAGGCGACAACCTCGCCGAAAATTTCAGGAGCAGCGGCGGCGATTTCTGATTTGAGAGAATTAGGGCTCCTCACTTGGGGATTCCCCATTAAATCGAGGAAGGAGAGAGGACGAGCGAAGGCTCGGCCTCCACCGCGACTCCAGCCAGACGGACGACGGAGAAGGCGAACAGACGGCGGCCGTGCGCACCCTATGGCGGAGAGGGCAGACGCCTGTTCCAGACGAGGGGATGGAGAGGAAACTACCCCACGCCCTTTTTCGAGCGGAGGCCGAAGGCGGAAGACCAGATAGACGGCGGCCGAGCTCCTTTACGGCGAGGCGGCGGCTGCGGATTTCGGAGCGGCGACGGCAGCGCCTCGGCTGGAACGAGAGGAAGAAATAGAGAGAGAGAGCTCGACTGTTATGTTGAGAGAGAGAGAACCGAGATGTTTGGGGGAAGAAGGATTTGGCTTCTTTCCTTATTTATGAAAATTGGGCTTAGTTTAAATGGGCTCCTATTTTAATTGAGTTGGGCCAAATTTTTGGGCTTTAATTATTTATTCATTGGGCCTTGTTGTATTTATTTTCATGTGGGCCTTTATTATTTCTCTTTGGGCCGAATTTACTAATGAAAGCCCAACTGCATTCTATTTTAATTGGGCTTTCTTGATTTTATTGTAATTGGGCCTCTGAAATTATTTATATGGGCCGATTTTAATTACTGATTGGGCCTCTGATATGGGCCGATTTTAATTACTGATTGGGCCTCTGAATTTATTTATATGGGCCTTTGATTATTCACTTATTTGGACTGCTGTATCATTTCAGTTGGGCCTTGGTTATTTTATTTCATTGGGCCGAATTTATTTAAATTGAAGCCCATTTATTTTATTTTAATTGGGCTGTTATATTATCTTTGTTGGGCCTCGTTTGAATTATTTAATTGAGCCCAGCTAATCAAATTATTTATTTATTGAGACAAGATTTATTTAATTACTTGAGCCGATGAATTATTTCAATTGGGCCTCTCATGTTAATTATTCAAGCCAATTCTATTTAATTAATTATTAGGCTGCCTTATGTTGAGCCTTTTAATTATTTAATTTTATAACATTACTTGTTCCTATTTTTTTTTAGCCCGATTAATTATGAGGTTATAAAGCGAATAAGTTGAAGTACTTATTTATTTTCTATTGACTACGAGGAATGGGGTTTATTTAATTGACGGATTAGAACACCCCGAAGAGAACGGATTAATTTTAGTTAATTATCCGGCTTCATGAGACGAGACGTAGCTTTTGTTTAAATTCGATAGCCTGGATTAACAATAGAAATTCCCTGATTATTATCTTAGAATAATAGTTCATGCATACGAGGTTCATGCATAGTTAAATTATGCATTCTCATTTAATTGAGAATTTTCCCTCGATTTAAAGTCTTACATTATATTCTCGTAATAAAGGTCAAGCACGAGATTAATAATCGGTCAAGGAGCTACTGTATCACAAAAAGTTTCTATCAGGTGGGCATTACTTTCATATATATCAAATGAGTTTAAATGTTACGTTCAAGCAAGTTATTTCATGACTAAATTAATTGAAGTTATTTCAAATATTGTCTTGCCATAAAATATTTAAATTTCAGTATGATATCTATCTGATGTGACTTTTATTATGCAATCGAATTCGGGTCCTGAGCAGTTGATAGCTATCCTGCCAGGGCTAGTGTACACCAGTGACCGTGAGTCATCTAGCGGGTTGGCCGGTCAAGTGACCGTGAGAGGTGGCCACCTCTCCGGCACAAAGTTCCAGATATGATAGATTACAAGAGAACTTAGACTGCAGTCGAACTTTAAGAATCACAAATGAATTTAGTAAGCTTGGGCCTTTTAGCGAAAAACTCCCTTGCTGTACTGTTTATTATGGCATGACAATTTACAGTTTTGAAGCATGTATTTTATACTTAGGCATACGTGCCCACTGAGTACTTTTGTACTCAAGCCCTGCATATATTTCTAAATGTGCAGGTTGAGCAGCTGCCGATGGTGATGAAGTGATGAGCGGGATTCTTTTGTCTTATTATGTATTAATGAACTCTAGGGTTACATGTCTTCATACATGTAATCAGAATCATATTCCGCTGCGTACTCAGAATTTTTATGTTATTTGGCTAAGTCAGAGATATCTGAACTTATTAGTTATTTGAGTCTATACGACTAAACTTCTGTTATATTATAAATATTCCTTTTGTTAAATTATAAAATGTGATTCTTCTTTGTTTAATTATCCCCTTTCTACCCCGCTTCTAATATCCCTCCATTAGTCACGGTTTCCCGACTTAATTATCCTTAATTATGACCGGTCGTGACATTGGAGCCCCCAAAACATCATATACACATATAGAGATATTACTTACCAGTGAAATTTTGATGAATATTGAACCGAATCCACATGGGTTAAATAGAGCCACGAACGGGGAAACCCAACAGAACATCAGTAAGTATTTGAGAGATGAATAGAAACTGTCCTGAGAATAGGATTCCAGGCGGCAGATCTTCATCAAAATCGCCAAGGAATGCTTTCTTGAGATAGGGGTTTCGCAGTAGCAGTGGACCTGCAGAGAGGGCCTGAAGAAGGTAGGCGGGAGACGGGTGGCTGGGCACCGGTCAAAATATACAAATGATGATTTTAACATAATTTTTAATCACTTTTTTGGGTTTTGTACTGTTAGAAAATATTTTTTTTAGTTGTAAACATTAGTTAACCTTATATATATTTTTAGTTATGATTATTTGCAGAAAGTTGTTTTTAAAATAATTTTAAAAAACTTATAAGTTCATAGTGATCTTTAGTCATGATTATTTTTATTTTATATTATTTGCAAAAGTTGTTTTTAAAATAAAAATCTTATAAGTTGATAGTGAATGAAAAAGAAGAGTATATCTATTATATAGGATTAAGCCTTAACCTATGTGCATATCTAAAATCTCACCATTTCAAAATTTACCATATATAATCTTCATCATTTATTAATTAATTAACTATTACATTCTATATAAAGATTCATTAATCATAATAAATATAATTAATAATAAATGTATATATATAATAATATTAACATTACATATAATCTAAATTAATAAATTTTATTATTTATTTTTTCTAGATAAAAATTAGATTTAAATGTTTGATAAGAAAAAAATTATAATCTATATACGATAAATTATTTTAATTGAATGTTAGTGATTAGATGTATATTTGTTATTAATTTTATATTTCTCAATAGCGTACATATTATATATATATATGTTGCAATATATTATATTATATGAATATAATATATATATATATATATATATAATATTTATATTCTTAATTTTCAATAAAATTAATTTTAAATTAAGTTTGAATTGAGACATGCACGTATATGTAAATTATAAACGGGTCCGGTCATTGATTTATATGTTTGCATAATAAGGCACAAATTCTATAAACTGATTACTATAAAACAAAATCTTATTTTATGTCTATCAAAATAATTAAAATTTTATTTTTATTTTTTATAAAATAAATCCATACATTTTATTTATATAGGGAAGAAAAATATATTTTTCATTTCTGCAAATTTTATTTGTTTCTGTTCGTCCATTACTACAATAATAATAATAATAATAATAATAATAATAATAATAATAATAATAATAATAATAATAATAATAATAATAATAATATAATAATAATAATAATAATAATAATAGATAAATTATGAAATTAGTAATGCATAAATGAAGAATTTAGATAAAGAACAATAGAGGATATGATGTTAAAATATATTAGAAATCTTTAATCATGTATCAAATTTACAATAATCTCAATCGAGTGAAGAATTCATATAAATCACCTCATTTCACATTGAGTATTTTTATAAGATTTCACCAAAATAAAACTTATACAAGAATAAGCTCTTGCTCTCCAAATTAAAAATTTACATTTAATTGGCGGAATGATTGACACTAATACAATTTGAATTGTTTTGTCAATTTAATTTGACAAAATTTATTTAATTAAATACATGGTCTAATTAATTTAATTTGAAAAAATAAATTGGTTTGATTAAGTAAATTATTTTTCAATTTAATTTGATTATAAAATAATATATTTTGTATAAAATTTTAAAAATAAAATTTGGATTCAACATAGATTTTTTATGAAAATTTATCAATTAAATTACTAAATAAATTAATACAATTTGAATCTCGTGTCAACTTTCTTAAGCTACACACGAGATGATTTCCAAAACTTAGTTATGGTCTTTCAAACTTCAAACAAGATAATGTTCACGAATCAATTTTATTCTTTCAATTTTCAGACAGAATGATGCTCGAAACTCAAGATTTGAAGATAATTAATGTTCACGAGTCCATTTTATTCCTTCAAATTTCAAACGAAATGATGCTCGAAACTCAATTATGATATTTCAAGCTCCTAATGAAATAATGCACAAAAAATTGTCAGGATTTTTCAAGCTGCATACAATAGTATGTTTAGAAGTTAGTTATGATCTTACAAGCTAAAGATGATCATAATGATCTTTAAAGCTACACACAAGATAATTCTTGTAACTTAATTGTGGTCATTCAAAGTTCAAATGAGATGATACTCACAAGTTACACAAATCAAGTTTATATTTCAACATAAATAGCACTACTCATACACATAACATTTATTAATTGACATATAATTTATTTTATCTTACTTGACATATAAAATTAACGAGCAACCAATCATGAACAAATAGCTAAAAACCGCGATTGGAAATTGAAAACAGAATATCCCTATTTTTACGAACTACAGAACTATTAACCTTATCCTCGAAATTTTAATCTAATTAATTCCTTTTTTTCTAAAAGATAAACCGTGATCATAAAATTAAATTGGCGCTGAGTTCGAGAGCTGCACATCGCCCGACTTTGCTTCATCATCTATGATGCACATGTGCGAGAGCGATACGATTCGGATGTGGGGATACGAATTTTCAAAAATTACAGAGTGCGATTCGTAAAGGCTACGTCTGTTATATTTATATATATTTTATTATATGTGACCAATCAAATTGAAAAAAGAAAAGAACATTCATAAATTAAATATTGCATTGCAAATATAAGTCAAAGTAAAAGTTTCAATAATGAAGTTCTTCAAAAATTGTAAAAGAGCCCAAAAATAATGAAAAAAATTGCATTGCAAATATAAGTCAAAAATTGCATTCAAATATAAGTCAAAGTAAAAATTTCAATAAATTTCATGTAAATATAAAAGTTTCAAAAATTACAATCAAAGTAAAAATTTCAATAAATTACATGTAAATATAAGTCAAAAATTGCAAAAGAGCCCAAAAATAATTGAAAAAATTGCAAAAGAGCCCAAAATGCACCCTAAAGTAACGCACCCGATTCGCGAATTCCTTTTTTTTTTTGGAGGATTCGCCACGTGGCGAAACTCGTGCAAATTCCACGCGAATAGCACTCGCACCCATCCCCTGCGCGTATTCGATACTGCAATGTGCTATTTTTTGAAGAATCCATACATCACCATTTAAAGCATTACTCTTAGAGTCTTAGCTTTGATAGTGTAATAAGCAAACACAAGGAGTTGAACGAGACCAAGCAGTGCTGTAATCCCATTTCCAACCTACAAAAAAAATATAACAAGTGAATATATGTGTGTGTATATATATATATATATATATATATATATATATATATAGGCTAATAGGCCAAGAAAGCCAAAAATTGAAAAAAAAAATTGTATATAAATTAATCAAACTTTTAAATGATTTTTATTTCTCACACCAACTTTAAAATATATATTAAATTTACTCAACTATTAATTTCTTATGATTTTACTATTTTGATCAATTTCCGGCCAAACTTAGTGTTGAAGTGCTATTTGAAATGATGCTATCTTATCATTAATTAGATGGTCACTTCAGCACTAAGTTTGGTCGGAAATTGAACCATACAACAAAATAATAAAAAAGTTAATAGTTAGATAATTTTAATACAAATTCTAAAGTTAGTGTGACAAATGAAAATTGCTTGAAAATTCAATTCAATAATTTATAAACAACCAACCCTGAAAAAACATAATTAACTCACAGCAATATAAGGATCAAAAATATCGAGAAAGGCATAAATGGTCCAAGTAATCCCTTTTGTAAAACCAGCAACGCAAAGCCAAAACGGCATGAACTCCACACTCTTTTCCTTATAAACATCATACTGCACAAATTAATCATATTTCAATATCATCAATGCATGTTAATCACATACGACTAAAATAAAGATGAGGGCGTAATTAATTAATTACCAATTTGGAGAGAGGAGAAGCAGCCATAATAATCCCAAAAATATCGCAGAGGATGCCCACGAACATGGACCTCTTTTCATGTGTACGGAAGCAAAGAATAGTGATGACAATGATCACTCCCAAAAGAACAAGCTCACACACAACGTAAATCATTATAATCCACTGATTAAAATCAATTAATTAAAATTGTTTTAGGTCAAGTTATAAATATATAAAAAAATATACATACTAATTAATTAATTAATTAATTACCCTGTACTTTGGCTTGGAGGTGTAGATGAAGAAAATAAAGAGGTAAATGAACTCCAAGGCTATGCCAAATGGCATTATTATGATAAGTATGATGCTGTCGGGATGAACGATAGGTAAACCGTACAAAATCCAAAGCATGCAGTTCATCGTGGCTGCAATATATGGGTAGGGGTGGAATTCCTCTGTGTCCTTCTTCTTGCATATTCTCCAAAATAATGGCCTCAAATTTGCAAGTTGTGTGTGAGAGAGAGTTAGGAAGCACCAATACGAAATACGATACGGTACGAAACGAAAACGAAAATACGTCAATATTCCAAAAATCACAATTAATTGATTAATCGGATCGGTTAATCAGTTAATCGAAATTAACCGGTTTACTAAAAGATGCTCATCAATTATGCTTTTATTTTTCAGTTTGAGAATCTGATGCCACTCCTCTCCTGCTACATCTAAATCTAAATTCCATAATCAACCTACGCCAAATTTGACGCATTTTACATCGTTGCGCATTCCACCTTAAAATCATTCATCTCAAACACAATAACATGCACATATTGTATTTATAATACAATCTTATCAAACTATATTCTCTTATACCTACTTCCGAAAAAAAAAACTATATCTGCTTATATAATTTCGTGGGCCCTACTAAGAATTCACCTTCTTCCCAAAAACTTAATTAGTTTTGACTCTTAATAATATGTATAAAGTGCAATTTTCTAATACCGTCCACTTTGGGGAAAAACAAAAACAAAAAAGGCATTAATTGGGGAATATAAAAAAACAAAAAGAAAAAAGCTTTTAATTTTCCTTCGTGTGTCGATGGAAAAACAGAAAGAAAAATAATTGGCGCAAACTCATTTGTTCTCCAAATTGCATAACCAACAATCATTTGTTAATTAACCCACACGCACGAGAAGGCGGCGGCGGTTACCACGATGGTGAACGGCGCTCGGATTCTTTCTTGCGCCAAGTGTTAGTGTTTCAGAATGTCAGAAATTGACAGAGAATGTGTGTAAGTACCGATTTCCGATTTTTTTTTTTCCAAACGTATTTTGTAGTCAAAATACATATTGGAAACGTATTAAAGACTTAGTATTTCCTAAACCCTAAAAATAATCAAGAAAAAATAAAAGACGAAAAAAACGTATAGAGAGAGAGCGCGTTACATATACTTACATTGGTGCGATGAACTGTAAGCTAGAAAGGATATTGCCTGCATACAAATTACAGAAGATTATTGGAAAAATAACTAAGTTAAATTAGTTAGTTGGAGATTTGAAGCACAAACCTATGATGCCCACAATGAAACGAATGAGACCAACTCCATGCATTTTTCAAGTGAAGGAATTGAAATTTTTGGTTGAAAGGGAGAAAAGGGAGTTTTAGATATCAAAATGAAAGATGTGTTGGCCGTTTACCCAGCCAAAGAATTTATGCATAGATCATAATCCATATTTGGAAAAAAATATGCAGATTGATTTTGTGTGTGCAGATTGATTTTTGAGTTGTGTGAGAGAGAGTTAAATATACTTACATGTATTTGTCTCAAGAGAAAAGCATTAATGCCATTATTTTTATGGGAAAGGTAATTTTCTCTTAATCTTCTTCGATGAGAGCCAGCTGTACTTGTGGGAAAAGTAAATTTGAAATTTTTTATGGGAAATTTGTTACAACAGTTTCTATAAATATGGTAAATTAGAAATAGTCAAGAATGACCGTGTTTTTGTTTTTTTGTCAGATTGTGTATTATCCATTAATTTTAGCTTCTCATTTCTTAAAACAAAGTTATTTCCTTTGAAATTATCTTTTATATATACTCATTACCAAATTAATTTATACTATTAAATAAATGATGTGTGATTTCGGTAATTACTACTCCTCTCCCTCCTATTCAAAATATAAGTCTTCCTAAGCTTTGACACAAATATTAATAAATAAAAAAGTTATCTAATTTAGCCCTAATTAATGATAATTAATTAATGTTAAAAAATGAAACGGTGGATATATTTAAAAATGAATCAGTTTTTTATTGAGCTGTATCCTCTAATATCAGTTTTTAATCAGTCGGTGATTATTTTGATTGAATTTGGAGAATAGGAATAACATGTTATATACGTTCTTAAACCGATCGTGACAACTGAAAATTCAATGTGAGATTCAAGATTTTTAAAAATATATAAGTTAAAAATATACAAATGATGATTTTAACATAATTTTTAATCACTTTTTAGGGTTTTGTACTGTTAGAAAATATTTTTTTAGGCTGCGTTTACTTTAATGGATAAATTTATCCATTGAAAAGGAAAGATAACAAAAAATTATATCTTGAAATGTCTCCTTTCTTTTTTAACATTTGACACAAAAGAGATGTTCACCATTTTTCCTTCCTTATTTCACTTCAAGGATGGATAATATTATCCACTCAAAAATGGAGGGATGATATTATCCATCATTGAAGTGAAAATAAGGAAATAAAAATGGTAAACATCTCTTTTGTGTCAAATGAAATGAGACATTTCAATACATAAATTTTTGTTATCCATAATTTTTCATGGATAAATTTATCCATCAAAGTAAACACACCCTTAATTGTAAATATTAGATAACCTTATATATTGTTTTAGTTATGATTATTTGCAGAAAGTTGTTTTTAAAATAATTTTAAAAATCTTTTAAGTTCATAGTGATCTTTTGTCATGATTATTTTTATTTTATATTATTTGTAAAAGTTGTTTTTAAAATAAAAATCTTATAAGTTCATCTATATAATAAGAACCAGTTTAACAGAATTTTTTTACCGTTATTTTTCTAACAGAATATTCCTAATATTTAACGGCACTTTATTGATGCTATATGTTGATATTTAATGTCAGATTAAAGATTATGTTGATATTAAGCTTCACTAACCCACCTCCACCGATTAAATATGTATTTATTGATTTATTCAATCTAATTCACCCACTAACCCACATTCACCCAATTCACCCACGTAACATATATATCAGATCAGTTTAAAATCCACCACGTGTACATATGTATCCATTCATTACATTAAAATAGATAGATAAATAAACAAAACACGTCTTAGCAGTTACAACCATTGCATATAAATTATGCCATTCTTTTTGCATTCATTTTGCACCACTTTTCTCAACGTTCAGCAGGTTTCTTCTAATTCTCCACAACTCTTACTACTTCAAAGATGCTTCGTTTTTTTGGTTTGATCAAGGATTTGGAGCTGATAAAGAGCAAAATAGCATTACAACTAAGGTTGCTTTGTAGCTACGACATTCCATATTATAGCAACGAGAACGAAGTTTTTAGCCACGAATGCGTTTTTCATGACAAAGAGGCATGTATTGATGATATATATTTCGATTTCAATTTTAATATAGATTTTTATTAATAGATATATATATTTTTTTAGGATAATCGAATCCATGCAACAATTCCACAAAATGCACTATCAACAATGAAGCCCAAACTTCAATAAGGAAATGTGTATGCAATGATGAATTTTATTGTTGTCCATGACAGAAGAAACAGAAGGCGGAGCGTGAATGCTTTTCTAATTTTGTTGTATTATGATCCTAGGCTTTGCGTTACCTATCAGACTTGTATTTTACATCTTTCTTATGTGAAAATACTTGATTTGCTCGAATTTGGTCTTATATATTCTCTCAAAGGTTTTGTTAGGAAATGGGGAATTATGTAGAAGTAAATTTATTTTCGAATACACCTTTCTCAACCAAGAGAAACCGGAGGAGATCAGTCAGCATATCTACGACTTCATTAAGAGGTTTTGTTCTCTTTCTGAATTCTGAGGCCATATTTAGTTGTGTTGCTGCTCACTGATGTAGCTGGAAGCTAGGATGTTGTTGTTGTTTCGGGCTTGAAGTTGCATTTCAAATCAACACTTCTATCAAACAATGTTTATGTACCAATAATGACAGTGGCGGAGCCAGGATTTTTTTTGGGGGGGGGCTGAATTGTTACGGGCCGCCCCCGAAATTATTTTTTTGGGGGCATTCAATACATTTTAGACATTTTTTACTAAAATACAAATATAATAATAATAATAATAACAACATTTTCATAGATAATATAGTTCAAAACATTTACTAAAATTTTTTTGGGGGGCATTCAATACATTTTAGACATTTTTTACTAAAATACAAAATAATAATAATAATAATAATAACAACATTTTCATAGATAACATAGTTCAAAACATTTACTAAATTTTTTTTGGGGGCATTCAATACATTTTAGACATTTTTGACTAAAATACAAATATAATAATAATAATAATAACATTTTCATAATAATATAGTTCAAAACATTTACTAAATTTTTTTTTGGGGGCATTCAATACATTTTAGACATTTTTTACTAAAATACAAATATAATAATAATAATAACAACATTTTCATAGATAATATAGTTCAAAACATTTACTAAATTTTTTTTTGGGGGCATTCAATACATTTTAGACATTTTTTTACTAAAATACAAATATAATAATAATAATAACAACATTTTCATAGATAATATAGTTCAAAACATTTACTAACAATTTTTTTGGGGGCATTCAATACATTTTAGACATTTTTTACTAAAATACAAATATAATAATAATAATTATAATAACAACATTTTTAGACATATTATAATTTTTTTTTCCAAAATTTGGGGGGGGGGGGGTCTAGCCCCCCTGGCTACGCCCCTGAATAATGATTTACATCTTTGTTGGTATATATAGTTTGTTGCTTTTCTTGAAAATAAACTCACACATGTGTATAGACTGCAATTAGAAGTAGCCTCTACTGAATAAATACACCAAAACAATGCTTCAAGAGTTTTCGAATGCACCTTTCATTATTATTAGTGTATGATATTAAATTTAATATTATAATTATTGAATTGATATTATTACTATACAATACTTTAAATAAAATAAAATTTAAATGAATAAAACTATTTTTTATTATCAATTCATTGAAGTCATAAATGATGATATTATATAATTTATCTTAAAAAATAAAAAAATAAATCCTGATCCGTGCATCGCACGGGAGGTCATACTAGTAGTGAATGAAAAAGAAGAGTATCTTTGATTATTCATGTATAGGAAAGTAAATGAGCGGAACTACTTATATCTCGTGTAATTAACGACGCGGATTAAATGATTCAAGCTTCAACTTGACATACTCGACTTGTTAGAGCACCGGCTATCGACTTGTTAGAGTACCTGCAGTCGGGTTCGTGGAGCGGATGCGCGTTCGGCTAGCGTGAGCCCCTGCCGCTGTTGAGCTCGGGGGAAAGCTCGATAATAAATTCTTGAGTTAGTTTGAACATATAATATTAAAATAATATTTTAAAACTTTAATAATATTTGTTCGCAGCCATGGTGTCGTGGCGGTTGCTCGCCAGAGACGAGAGGGAGTAGATTTTAGGAGAAAATTTTCTAATGCTGCATTTATTTTCATGGAAAATTTTCATTGGAAAATGATGCATGAATAAAAAAATGTGAGATAATATTATCCTTTTCTCCTTTTTTATCATGTGTTTACATTGTTGGAAATTGCCCCATTCACACGCCTACTCTCTCTCTCTTTTACCTCGAAAAATTCATGGAGAAACCCTAGCCGCATGGTGCTCTCTCTCTCTCATGCGATCTCCCCCTCCGCCGCGCCGCTGCGGCTGCGGTAGGGTCATCTTCTGCTTTTCTCCGGCCGGTTTGGCTTTCCCCGGCCCGGCATGGACTCTCGCTTACTTCTTTCGGAGTTTCCTCCTATCTCTTCTAATTTCTCACGTCATTCTTCGAGGATACCGTTCAATCCTGCTGGAAATCTTCACTCTTTGGTTGATCGATCTTCCTTGATTGCTCAAGAGTCCGATTCTGTTGATGCCTTGCTGTTTCCAGAAATTAGGGTTCAGCCGCCACCCTTGGTTTCTAGGGTCTCCCCGTTAACTGCTCAGCCCCCTGCGGTCTCACCGTTGCCCCTACATGGCATGCTGTCGCAGTCGCTATCGTCTGATTCTTCGGTGCTCGGCGGTTCCCAGCAGCCGTCGCCTGCTGCGTTAACTTTGGTTAATCGGTCTGTCGACGCTAGGGCTGCGCTTCATCCGATGCAGCAGTCCGGAGTTCAGACGGTAACTGCTTCCTCTGCCGGTGTGCCCGCTATCAGCTATGCCGGTATCTGTTTCCCGGAAAACAAGATGCCTCCGCCCCCGGGGTTTTCTGGAGATGGGCAGCCTTCTCGCCCTCTGCCGGGTTCGACGGATAGGCATGCTAAGGTTAAATCCTTCGCCGATTCGCTAAGATTGAAGTCAGGGCTGCCTGCCGACGTTCCGGCTCACGACTTTGCTGTCCTAAAGCCTTCGATGGAAGACGGACGTCCTCGCCTCAACATCTCTCCGGCTTTCCATCAACGACAAGTCCGCTCGTTCCAATTTGCCGTGCATGGCCGATTGTTTCTTCGCAAAGGGGATGCTCCCCGCTTCGCTGCTGATATTTATAATGAGCTCACTATTTTGTGGAAAACGTCGCATCCCTGGGAGGTCATTCCCCTTGGAAAGGGTTTTTTCACTTTGAAATTCTCTTCGCAGGAGGATTACTCCATTGCCTTCTCTAGGGTTTCTTGGCGCCTAAGTACTGGAATCCTACATCTTCAGGCTTGGGTTCCCAAGTTCAATCCTCATAAGGTCATGTCTACTCTTGCTCAGGTTTGGATTCGTATTTTCAATCTCCCACATGATTATTGGCACCCCGAGGTCCTCGCTGGCATCGCTAGGAAGGTTGGAACACCGATTATCATTGATGGTATGTCTGCTAGAGCTTCGGTGGGTTACTTTGCGCGTGTGCTCGTGGAGATGAATGTTGCTTCTGATATTCCAGAATTTTTGGATGTGAAATGTGGTGACGATATCTATGAAATTGAATTTGGCTATGAGAATTTACCTTATTTTTGTGGGATTTGCTCCGTGGTGGGCCATGCTGTTGAGGATTGCAGGAAAAACTCTGAGACTGCACCTTCCTCTCCGGCCATCCAGAGAAAGGATCAGAACTTCAAAGGACATAGCAGGAAAGGCAACCGGGGATCCGCTGACTCTTGGCGGCCTATTCCCAAAGCCGTTGATGAGAAGCTTCATGAGGAGACTCCTCATATCGCTGATTCTCCTAATGAAACTGGGGCAAAGAACGTGGCTCCGGACCTTAGCGTCTCGACATCAAATTCATTTGCTATTCTTGAGACTGAGGACCCTATAGACAATGGCAAAGGAATGAATTTGCAATCTGTGGATCATGGCAAAGATTTTCAAGAGGGGATGGTGGAAGAAGTGGATGAGGAGGTTGACACCGATACGGGCTCTCCGCCATCACCTCCTTTGAAGATTGATTCGGACTTGACTTCTCCTGCCCCGAGTTTTAGTGATGAGACGCCAGAGAAGGAGTTGCCTCCTCCTCGCGGCCGAGGGCGACCGAAGGGAGCTACAAAGAAGGGGAAGGTTCCTGATTCCTCGATCAAGCACCGACTCCGACGTATTATAGAGCGTGGCCATGCTCTTTCAGCTAGCCGGGCTACTGGTGTTTTGCAGGAGGCCGTTCTTAACTCTACGGTGCCGGTGGAGTTTTTGAATAAGGTACAACATGCTCAATCTGGCGGAGCGATTCTGCAAAACTTTGTGATTCACTCCTCTTCCGATGCTGCCCGAGCTATGTCGGCAGTGGCCAAAAAGAAGAAATGGGGTGATATGTTGGATGATAATGATGTTGGGGACGAGAATGTTTTTTCTTAGCTTTTGTTCCTTTGTTTCGTCTTCCCGCGGTTCTTTGTGAGGGATTCTTGCACGATTTTTTTTGTTTTTTTGGTGTTTCGACCCTTTGTTGAGTCGGTGCTCTCTTTTTTCTTTTAATAAAATTTCTATTTCAGCAGCATTGTTGGAAATTAGTGGATAAATTATACTACACTTATCCTATACACTTGTTTACTTTGTTGGAAATGAATGGATAAATTAGTAACTTTACCATATTGCCCTCATTATACAAATTACTAAAATCATATTTTAGCCTCTCTCAAATTTATACACAATCATTTTTAGCCTATCTCAAATTTGTTATAAAATATAACAAATACTCCATCCGTCCCACCTCTATAGTCCACTTCTCTTTTTCACACATATTAAGAAAATGCAACAAATAGTGCTTGGAAAATTAAAATAGTACTTGAAAAATACAAAATATATGTAATTATTCAATTTTGCCCTTATTTATTCTATATTTGACAACTTTGACTATATTTATATGAGGTTACTTTGGTAAAAAAAGAAATTGAATGCTAATTTAATTTAGAAAGTGGACTATATTGTGGGACATCTAAAAAAAGAATAAGGGACTATGAAGGTGGGACGGATGAAGTATATTTCTGGGTCCGTAATCTCGTAGAACCTCTTCTTTTATTATTTTTTTAATTTACTTAATTCAAAAAAAATGATTATAACTCTTAATTAATGGTTAAAAATCAAATAAAATTGAATTCTCTTGAATTTTTCTTTGTCTTATTATACACTTTTTTTATATATAATTTATTAAATTTTTTTTTCAAAGGTTTAATTTTTTTTCCTTTTTTTATATATAAAGCCTCTATTTCATTCATTATACACCAATTTTTTGCCAAGTTTTTTTTTCTTTTTCTTTTTTCCATGAAAAGAAATTCTCAACTCAGATAACAGCAATTGTGTTTAATCTTGCAACCTTCAAAAGGGCCTAAACCAAAAGCTCCTATACCCACATGAATAAGCAGTGCGAAGTTTAGGAAAACTAGATAAATTAGAAACAAGAAACATAAATGAAATGGACCCTATATTTTTCCAAGTAAAGACATGGTTTAATCCCTTCTGCAACATGCATTTCCATGTGAAGCAAACCAGAAATTTTGATTGAGCATTTGGAATCCATGGAATCCTTCCCATAAATTCCAAAGCTGTTGCTGCATGGCTCATGCAGCAAATGGAATCCCCCAGCCCAGATCAATTAAGGCAGATTTTAAGGTTTGTCCTTGAAAAAAAAATAAAAATCAAGAAATTCTCAACTCAAATAGCAGCAGTTGTGTTACATGCACACAAAAGATACCACCAGACAACTAGGCATCACAAAAAGTTCCTCTTATTGTAGAAAAAGTATTCAATCCACATATTCATCAATGAGAACTTCAAAGATTATTTCAGAAGAGTTCAAGAACTGGACTTTCATCCACATATGGCAGGATTATACAACTAAAAGAAACTTTGTCATCTAGATTTTTATACAGAATTATTTTTCTTACTTAAGCAGTAAGTGATTTTATGATTTCTTTTGCAGATTTGCACTTCGCAGTCTCTTCCCGTGCAATTGCTATTGCCTCCTTCAGCTGTGTGGTTGTTCTTTCTAGCTCTACTTCCTGAAGTTGAGCCTTCCGAGTGAGATTTTCCACCTGCACACAAAATATATTTCAATACTATCTGAGACAGTTATTGTTATATCTGGCAGCAACACATATAATCAGAGAACCACAATATACTTAATTATCTTAGAGTTGTCCCGCGTAAAAGAAAAGAAATAACTTTTCCTTGATAAATGTAGAATACATGCTATTAAGATAATAATTAATTGTATATTCATCATGAATGCTATTAAGATAATTAATTACTTTTATTTATATATAAGATTTCTTAATTTTATTCAAACACACGCACATAAATCAAACCAACTCATGATTGAGATGATAAAAAGGGGGAAGTAGTAAAACTGCAAAATTATAAGGATTTACCAGTTTATAATCTGTAAACATAAATGATTTACCAGTTTCAACAAAAGGGGGGAAGTAGTAAAGGAATTACCAGTTTCAACAAAAGGTTAGGGGTCCTTATTACTTAGTACTAATATCAAACATAAATGATTTAGAATGAAATTTTCTCCTTATAATATAATTATGTTTGATGTCGAGCTAATGTTCAATCAAGGCTGAATCCACTATTTTTGTGCATCTTTTCATTTTCGTGTACTTAATTCCTTAGACTACTGAACCAGTCAATCCATTCTCTCTATGTCTCACTCGCCACCAGCTCCTCCTGTCCTTGCAGTTTGGAAAATCTAAGACAATTTCTAATTCAATTGATACTCTCTACAGAAGAACTACTTCATCTCAACGGAATACTACAAAGACCTTTGTAATATACCTCAATGAAACTTGTATAGCAAATAGAATCTCATGCATTATGAAAACTTCCATTGCTCTAAATCCAAATAAAGTAATGAGTCTATCAACTATCATGTCATATGATATCAACTGTCATTTTGGCAATACTAAGTAATGAAGAGGTAAAAGCCATGTATGTTATCCAGAATTTGTTGGAACAAGTAAGAATTTTGGGTGATTAATGTAATTTGATCTTATAATTAGGAATTTATCCAAATCACTAGTATGAATAATCCAAAGGTTGAGGGAGGATCCTCTTTTTCTATATCACTACTTATATTTCTTGAAACTCAGCACAACGCCTATATAAAGTCTTCCAGTTTATAATTTGTAAACAACCACAACCCAATATATCTACCATAACCCCAGCACAAGATTAACAGTTAAATCCTAAAAAACTTCACGGAGAAGCCATGTCCTGATTTAAGCAAATGATGAAGTGCTAAGTTGATATTGATAATACAAAGGGCAAAAAAAAAAAATAGTCAAATTTGGAGTAAAACTGGCTATTATAAAACCTATACTCCAGGCAACCAGCAAAACAAGGAACAACCAAATATGAATATATGAACCAAGCTGCATAACTGTAAAGTAAATCGACGAAGAAATTGCGATGAACACAAAAATTACGTGGTTCGGGCTGAAACCCTACATCCACGGGACCAAGAAAGGGAGCTTCTTTTATTGATTCGCGAACTGAGTATTTTACAAAAAGTTACAAGTGTTGACTGGTGTTACTACATTAGACACCCAATTGCTCATTATATAGCAAGCTTTGAAAATAACGAGCTGTAAACAACCATCAAAGAAACCGTTATGCAAAACAGTTAGCTCTGCAAAGGAAACTTTGACTCTGTCTCTGGAGTGTTGACTCTGCCTTGGCAACTCTGACTCTGATATGCCTCGGCTCTGACTCTGGCAGCAGCGCAATCTTTCTGCTCTGCCAGCAGCGCGATCTCTCTGCTCTGCCAGCAGCGTGATCTCTCTGCTCTGGCAGAAGACCGATTCCTCTGGCGAAGGCAGCGGCGCGATCTCTCTGCTCTGGCAACTTCACCAGAGTAAACTTTGTTGGGAATTATAGACGCCAATAATTCCGCCCAGGATTGTTGTTGGGAAATTAGACACAACTAATTCCGCCCGGGATCAAGTGTGACTCAATATTGTGGATATCGACCGATATGAAACGAGAAGAAAAATGACACCGATATTTTTAACGTGGTTCGGCCAAATTGCCTACGTCCACGGACCCACACCAATATATTAGAGAATCTCAAAAGGAGGAGTACAACAAAAATACCACACTATATTTTGTATCTGCCTATGCAGAGGCTATCTCTCAACTCACTTTTATCACTCGTGTATAACTTTCACACTGAAGTTTTTTCTCACAAGATTTTTCTCTCTCTCTAGCAAATAACACTTTGCTTGGTGGTGTTGGTTCTGGGGTGATCTTGCAAATGCTGCTGCGAGGCAATTTATAGGCAAATGTTGATGGTGGTAGGTGGCAGCGCCATTTTTGAATGGCTGCAACTTGCCAACTTTTGACCAACTTGCCACAACTTTTGATTTTTGGTGGTTTGCCCTTTTTTGACCAACAATCATTTGCATACTGCTGCGAAGGCCTCAATTTATAGGCAGAAAGGTGGTGGTAGGTGGCAACTTTGTTTGCTGCCTTTATTTGACAAATTGCAACAGCCGTCCCTTTTTGATTTATTGCTAGTTGTTGCTTTTTGACTAACAAACTTTACAACACCAGAGTATACAAAACTGGATTATAAGCTTACGAAATCATAAACAACAAATCTCCACCTGATTTCTAAGCTAATAATCGACAACAATAGCAAAGGCTCCAGTTCTTCCTCCGAAATATTTTAATTCTGTATCAAACTTCAAATCAGCAGATTTACCAACTTAAGACAATGCTCAAACTTAGCAGTAGGCAAAGCCTTAGTCAGCGCATCAGCTGCATTCTCCTCTGTCCCAACTTTCTCCATCTTCACCAATCCTTGATCAACTATATCTCTTATGAAATGCATTCTGACATCTATATGCTTAGATCTCTCATGAAAAGTTTGATGTTTCATAAGATACAAAGCACTTTGACTCTCATACTTCAAAATTACAGAACTTTCCTCAATACCAAAATCGTGCACTAATCCTTTGAGCCACACAGCTTCCTTGACAGCTTCGGTTACAGCCATGTACTCTGCTTCAGTGGTTGATAATGCAACTACAGATTGTAGTGAAGATTTCCAACTAACAGCTGATCCAAAGAGTGTGAAAATGTAACCTGACTGAGATCTCCGGTTGTCTGTGTTAGCAGCATAGTCAGAGTCAGTGTATCCCATCAAGAAAGGCTTGCTGATGTCTTCTTTCCTCTGGAACAAAATAGCTCTGTCTGCACTGCCCTTTAGATACCTCAGCACCTTCTTGAGAGCTTCCCAATGCTTTCTACCAGGATCCACCATATACCTGCTCATAACACTTATAGCTTGTGCAATGTCTGGCCTAGTGCAGACCATTGTGTACATCAAGCTTCCCACTAAATTTGAGTAAGGTATATTTATCATTTGGTGTCTCTCTGCGTCATTCTTTGGCTTTTGTTTATCTGAGAGTTGCAGATGAACAGCTAGGGGCACTGTAACAGCCTTTGATTCATGCATATTGAATTTCCTTAACATCTTCAATATGTAATCTTTTTGACATAACCATAGCTTTCCAGCCTTCCTATCTCTCACGATATCCATCCCAAGAATCCTTTTAGCTGCACCAAGATCTTTCATTTCAAATTCTTGATTCAAACCATCTTTGATTACCTTGATTTCAGCCTTATCTTTGCTAGCTATTAACATGTCATCTACATATAGCAGCAAATATGCAACAGTAACTTCATTCTTTTTCTTCAAATAAACGCAGCTATCATATGCAGATTTTGTGAATCCCATCAACTTCATATGCTCATCAAACCTTTTGTACCATTGCCTTGAACTCTGTTTGAGACCATATAAGCTTTTCTGAAGTAAACACACCTTGTTGCTTGTCTCTGGATGTACAAACCCTTCTGGCTGGGCCATATGTATCTTCTCCTCCAACTCTCCATGTAGAAATGCGGTTTTAACATCCATCTGCTCAAGCTCCATATCAAACTGAGCTACAACTGACAGCATAACTCTGATGGAAGTATGCTTAACCACAGGTGAGAATACTTCATTATAATATATTCCCTCCTTTTGAGTGAAACCTCTTGCCACCAATCTTGCTTTGTACCTGGTCTGCTCCTTCCCAATAACCTCAATCTTCTTCTTGAAGATCCATTTGCAGCTTACTAATTTCTTGTTCAGTGGCTTTGACACCAGTAACTAGGTACCATTCCTTTCAAGAGAGTTCATCTTCTCCTTCATGGCTAAGAGCCATTGTTCTCTCTCTGGTCCCTTCATAGCCTCTGCATAGGATTTGGGCTCCTGATACTCCAGCTCCTCCGCAATGCTCAGAGCAAAGTATACCATCTCAGCTTGGTTATATCTCTGAGGTGGCTTGGGCTGCCTCCTTGCTCGATCCCTTGCTAGTTGATATGAGCTTAGATTGTCAGAGCTGCTCCCAACATCTTCATCATCTGCAGCTTGTTGAGGGACTTCAGTTGCTCCACCTGATTCATTATCAGCATGGTTCCTATCAAGCAATTCATCCAACAGAATTTTACCATCTGCATTTTCTTTCTCTGGATCAGATCCTACTTTATAAGGCATGAGAGCTTCATCAAAGACTACATCTCTGCTGATGTATACTCTCCCCATTCCTGGTTCAGTGCACCACAACTTGTACCCCTTCACACCCTTGGGGTAGCCCAACATTACACATTTTAAGGCCCTTGGTTCAAGCTTTTCTTGTCTAACATGTATGTATGCTCTGCACCCAAAGGTTTTCAAATGTGAATAGTTGGATGTAGAACCATACCAGAGCTCATCTGGAATTCTGAATTCAACAGCGGATGAAGGAGATTTATTGATCAAATAGGCTGCAGTGATAGCAGCCTCTGCCCAGAATTTCTTTGGCAGCCCTGAGTCAAACAACATACACCTTATCCTTTCCAGAATGGTCCTATTCATCCTCTCAACAACCCCATTCTGCTGTGGAGTTCCTGGGACTGTCTTGTGTCTCTGGATTCCCCTTCCAGAGCAGAAATCATTGAACTCCTTGGACACAAATTCCAAACCATTATCAGTCCTCAAGCACTTCACCTTGGTTGCCTTTTCAGTCTCCACCTCATTACACCACACTTTGAATTTCTCTAGTGCCTCAGTTTTATCCTTCAAGATGAAAATCCACAACTTCCTAGAGTAATCATCCATTATAGACATGTAATATCTCCCTTTTCCAAGACTTTCAGTTTGTGTTGGTCCCCACAAATCAGAGTAAACATAATCCAGATGAGCTTTAGATGTATGTTTACCTGTATCAAATGAGAGTCTCTTGCTTTTGCTTAAGATGCACTGCTCACACATGTCCACCTTGAATGGAATAGGGTTGTTGATCTTGTTCTGTTTCAGCAACTGATTGAGCCCTTTCTCTCCAACATGAGCCAATCTTTTATGCCACAAGATTGAATCATCCTTCTTCATGGAGTCAGACTGCCCTGTGATGGTTGTGGCTTCTAAGTAATACAAATCATTCCTCCTCATCCCCTTCAAAATGACCTTGTTGTCTTTGGTGACAACAACTCCACCCTTTACAGATCTCCATTCATACCCCTTCGTTTCAAGAGATCCAAGGGATATCAGATTCCTTTTCAGACTAGGGATGTACCTCACCTCCATCAAAGTCCTGATTGTGCCATCATGCAGTCTGAACTTTATACTCCCCTTTCTTTTGATTTCACAGGTCTGGTTATTTCCAAGAACCACTGTTCCTTCCGATTGAAAATGTAAATCAGTAAACCAACTTTTAACTGGACACATGTGGAAGGAGCATCCTGAATCCAGTATCCATTGGTCATCCAAATCACCTTGCATCACATTCAAAGCCTCTGCAGTGTCACACTGCTCTTGCTCCTTGGGCTCTTACTTCTTGGTAGTGTTGGACTGCTTTTGGCTTTTCTTCCAAATGTGGCAGTCCCTCTTCCAATGGCCCGGCTTCTTGCAGTGATAGCAAGTTTGAACATCATCATCAGAGTTCTTGTTTCCCTTCTCCTGTTTACCCTTTTTGAATTCCTTCTTGGATTTCTTGGATTTATCCCCTTTCTGTTTTACAGTCAAGCCCTCACCAACAACCTCTTTCTTGTGAGATGATGTTGATAATGCCTTCTGCAGTTCCTTAGATTTCAGAGCAGACTGAACCTCCTCCACAGTGATGTCACTTTCTCTCCCATACAACATAGCATCCTTGAGTTGATCATATGAACTCGGGAGAGCATTGAGTAGGATAATTGCTTGATCCTCATCTCCTATTCGCACATCAACATTTTCAAGATCATCAATGATCTTATTGAATACCTCTAGTTGATCATCAATCGGTTTTCCATCCAAGATTCTGTAAGAGTACAGCCTTTGCTTCAAGAACAACCGATTCGCAAGCGATTTTGTCATGTAAATCGCCTCCAACTTTGCCCACACCGTCGCTGCTGATTTCTCCCTGGCTACCTCCCTCAAAACCTTATCACCTAGGCATAGGATGATAAGGCTATGGGCCCTCTCACGCATTTCTGCTTTCTTGAGTTCTGCCTCCACAGCTGTCGCGGAATCCCTTGTAACCGCCGATGAAGAAGATTCATCATCCCCTTTCAGAGCTGCCGCCAAAGCTTGCTGGGTCAACAATGCACGCATCTTGATGCGCCATAACCCAAAATCATTTTTCCCCGTAAACTTCTCGGTCTCAATTCGTGGCATCGACATTCCTGCGTCGGTTGTGGATCAAGATTCCCACAGACAACGCCACTTGTAAAGTAAATCGACGAAGAAATTGCGATGAACACAAAAATTATGTGGTTCGGGCTGAAACCCTACATCCACGGGACCAAGAAAGGGAGCTTCTTTTATTGATTCGCGAACTGAGAATTTTACAGAAAGTTACAAGTGTTGACTGGTGTTACTACATTAGACACCCAATTGCTCATTATATAGCAAGCTTTGAAAATAATGAGCTGTAAACAACCATCAAAGAAACCGTTATGCAAAACAGTTAGCTCTGCAAAGGAAACTTTGACTCTGTCTCTGGAGTGTTGACTCTGCCTTGGCAACTCTGACTCTGATATGCCTCGGCTCTGACTCTGGCAGCAGCGCGATCTCTCTGCTCTGCCAGCAGCGTGATCTCTCTACTCTGGCAGAAGACCGATTCCTCTGGCGAAGGCAGTGGCGCGATCTCTCTGCTCTGGCAGAAGACCGATTCCTTTGGCGAAGGCAACGGCGTGATCTCTCTGCTCTGGCAGAAGACCGATTCCTCTGGCGAAGGCAGCGACGCGATCTCTCTGCTCTGGCAACTTCACCCGAGTAAACTTTACAACACCAGAGTATACAAAACTGGATTATAAGCTTACGAAATCATAAACAACAATAACATAGACCAACAAACATAAACATCAAGAGCTTGAAAAGAAAGAAAGAATCTATCAATAGCACCCCTTACGAAGGATACATCAATATGTAGATCTACCATAAAAGAAGCAATCAAATCCACAAATATTATAATATGACGCAACAAAACAAACACAGAAATTCGGGAATTACCCCACCGGTGATATTCAGCAACGGCGTGGCGAGGCAGACGACGGAGCTGGGTGGAGTGACGACCGAGGCTGAGATAACGAGAGAGAGAGAGACGAGACGACTCGCGAACTCGACCTGCGAGCACTCTGTAGGGTTCCCAAATTGAGAGAGAGACAATGGGGGAGAGAGAGAGAGAGACTGACCGATAATCGAAGCAGGGGGCGAGGCAGACGACGGACTGGGTGGAGCGACGTGGAATGAGCGGAGCGGCGCCGATGGGAGAATTTGGGGAATTTTTATGCTTGCAGGAGAGAATGAAGGCCGAGTGTGCTATCCCCATACATTTTCAGGGGTAAAATTGGAAAGTTAAAAATTTTTAAATCTTGGATAATATTTTCACACCTCTAAATCTCTAATCTTGGATATTATCTCACATTTGAGAGAAAAGGGCTGGAAATGAGCTGCCCCAGAAAATTTTCCAGCTTAGTTGGAGAAAATTTTCTATCATACTAAACATGTAAAAATGGTAGAAAAATAGTGAAAACATATTTTTTTCTCACCTTTTCCATCAAAGTAAACGCAGCCTAAAAGAAAAAGAGGGAGAAATTAGGAATTGTGATAGCTATATATAAACAACGTAGTTTAATCTATCTTGTTTATAATCACAAAAAAGGCAGTTGTAGACAACACAAATTAAAATTGTTGTCAACACAAATTAAAATTGTTGTCAATAAGAGTTATATACAAATTGCAATAATTTTTTAACGGGTGTGTTTGATTTTTATCTCTTTAAATAGAAGGTTAATATAACGAGGTATAAACTCATCACTTAAAGTGGGGACCACATTTGTTATATCTTATTTGGTTTGAAGGATAATATATTTATCCACTCCTTACAAGGTGATATAAAACTATATCACCCTCTCTTAGGTATAAAATTATCCATTTCCCAAGGGATAACGGGCTGCCCGAAAAATTATACAACCTACCCAAAATTTTTTATACATCAAAGCAAACGAAGTATAAGGTGATAAATATAGTTTATCTCTCTCTTATGCCTCAAAGCAAACACACCCTATGTGTTCAAAAAAAATTGTAGTCTTATTATTACTTACGTCCATCTACGGAAATTGTAGTTTTTCCTTTATCGAAAACTACGTCCCTAGTATTTTAAACCTCATTCCCTCAATATTTACAAAAAATTCAGCCATTTAATATATATTTTTTAATTATTTATTAAAACTCCTATCCATTATAGTGGGTCTCTTTTTTTGCTCAACGATGATAGTCTATTTCTCCGTTTTATATATATTTTTTAATTATTTATTAAAACTCCTATCCTTAAAATTATACTATAATTTTCGTGGACGGAGAGAGTAGCTACGGCGGCTTCTTGTAGAAAATAACAGGCTACTCTTGATTGTTAAAACTCGCAAAATTTCCTTTGGAATTGTCACTTAATTATCCAGCTACTTCCCTAGTTTTGATTTCTTAGTTTCTTGTTTCATAGTTCTTGCCAATTATCATTTGACTTTTTCCGTTTACATATAATCCAATATAATATGTGACATGTACATAGAAATCATCTATTCAACACACACATTTCAACTACTATATAAACAGCATAGAAACACCTTAACATAGTCAACTCACCAAGAAATCAAATTAAAAGCAAAAAAAAAACATATATACATACATACATGGCTGCCGGAAGAGTTGCTATCTTGGCCGTGATGTTGGTGTCGCTGGCCGCAATGGCGGCAGCAGCTGGTGGGATGGGGGCGCCCGCCCCCAGCCCCTCCGGCGGTGCAACGGGCCCCACGCCGTCGCTGCAGACAGTTGTCCTTGGTCTTGTTGTTGCAGCTGTGTCTTTCTCCACTCTCAAAGAATTTGTTTGAGGGTTTCATCATAGACTAAAAATGTATTTGTAGTAATGTTTATGTCCATGTGTAAGAAACACTGGATATTTTGTGTGCTTGGTGATTCATGTTACTGTGTAATAAAGAGACAGGAGCTGTGTAATAAATAATTAATGTTGTAATTTTTTAATTTTCAAAGGAGTATTTTTATCAGGTTTGAATGATAGTTATTGCACCCCACTATCAAATTTATTATTTTAAGGGTTAATTGCTAAAAAATATATTAACTGAGGTCAAAATTCATTCTTGACGTAAATTTTGAAAAGTTTAATTATATACACCAATTTTATGATTGTTTAATTTTAACTTCGGTTTTATTTTCGGTGATCAAAATTAAATAATTAATAATAAAATATAAAGTTGAAGTATATAATCGAATTTTTCTCACCGAAATGGACCACAACTAATTATCGAAAATGAAATCGGTATCAAAATTAAACGACTAATAAAGTTGGTGTATATTCTTTATAGTTTATACAGTTGAACACTTCAGCTAAAGTGGAAAAAAGGAAATAAAATGCTACTGAACAGCCACTGCATTCTCAAAAAAAAAAAATTACTAACAGCCACTGAAAGTTGCAACCTACGCTTAAGGAGTTGTACGTTTCGTTTGCATCGCAGCGGCAGCTCACCGGTTTCCGCCTCCGAATCCACTGACCCGAATACCCGAAGCTGATCCTTTTCTCGTTTCCGAACAATCCGCCTATTTTCTAGAATCAATTCACATCGAGCTACGCTGATATCGAAGATCTAGTTGCGAAAAATCCAATCTTGGCGAAGAAATGAGGGGAGGAGATGGAATCCTCGGAGTGAGGAACAGCGTCAGATCACCCGAAGCAAACACTGTTAGAATCCGAACTCAGTTTCTGAGAAGACGAGAAAAATGGCTAGTGATTCTCGGAGTAGTACTCCACGCAGTCTACATGCTCAGCATTTTCGACATTTATTTCAAGACCCCAATCGTTCACGGCATGGAGCCCGTCACGCCACGGTTCCCGGCCCCTGCGAAACGCCTCGTGCTGCTTGTTGGTATGTTGTTTCTATGAAACTTTGCATTGCACACAAGGTGTTTGAGGTTTTGACTGAACGAGTTTGTTATGTTTTGACCACAGCGGATGGCTTGAGGGCGGACAAGTTTTTCGAGCCTGATTCAAATGGAAGCTACAGGGCGCCGTTCTTGAGGAGTGTGATCAAGGAGCGTGGCCGTTGGGGGGTGTCGCACGCGCGGCCTCCCACAGAATCTAGGCCCGGACATGTCTCTATCATTGCTGGTTTCTATGAAGATCCCAGTGCTGTTACTAAAGGTAGGGTAGTAATTCGAGTATTTGGATTAATGCTGGATCGTTACCGGGTGATATTTCTTTTGCTGAACTTATTCTTGGTAGCCTAAGTTGTGTTAATGGTGGAGAGGAGTCAAGATAAGTTATTATGTTGTGTATAACTGTTTGTTTCTTGAGATGTCTACATGTATCTTTTCAAATTTGGTCACTTGATACTGTTTCATTCTAGGATGGAAAGCAAATCCGGTTGAGTTTGATTCTGTGTTTAATAGGAGCCGGCATACTTTTGCGTTTGGCAGCCCGGATATTATCCCTATATTTTGTGGTGCCTTGCAGCATAGCACATGGAACTCTTATCCACATGAATATGAAGATTTTGCGACTGGTTTGTTACTTATTTTCTTATTTTCTTTTTCTTTTTTTCGTTTTCTTTTTTAGTCTTAGGTTGATTCTTTGCGAATTAGCATATGATTTGTCTGTTATATTATGTTTATGTAGATGCATCATTTTTGGATGAATGGTCACTGGATCAATTCGAGGGCCTCTTGAACAGGTCCAACGAAGATGTGAAATTGAAGCAGCTTCTTCAACAAGATAATCTTGTTGTATTCCTGCACCTGCTTGGTTGCGATTCAAATGGTCATGCTCATCGGCCTTACTCAACCATATATCTCAATAACGTTAGGGTTGTTGACCAAATTGCTGAAAGAGTTTATAATCTTGTTCAGAATTACTTCAAGGACAATCTGACAGCGTTTGTTTTTACTGCTGATCATGGGATGAGTGACAAAGGTCGAGAACACTAAACTCATTCATATTCTCATTTATAAGAGTAATGAATATTTGTAAATTCAGCTGAAAATTCTTTAAATACTTGAATTTGGGGCATTCACATGCATGCTGATAGCTATCTTTTATCTTGAAAGGGAGCCATGGAGATGGGCATCCGTCAAACACTGACACTCCCCTCGTTGCTTGGGGAGCTGGTGTTCGACCACCTGTGCGAACTTTTGAAAACCATCACCATGAAAACACTGCTCGCTTCGTTGATGACCATGTTCATGACATGCCTACGCCAGTCGACTGGGGTCTCGATGACATTGAGAGACAGGATGTGAATCAAGCTGATATAGCACCATTGATGGTTGTACTATCTATCAAATAGTGTATTTTAAGTTCCATTTGAAATGCCTACCTTTAACATTTTTCTTTGGAACTTTTGACAGTCAACTCTTGTAGGTTTGCCGTGTCCTGTTAACTCAGTTGGAAATTTGCCGCTTGGATTTGTTAATCTTAGTAAGGTGAGCTAGCAATGTAAAGTTACGTTGGTGATTGCACGATAGCTTGAACCATGGGAATTGTATTTACTATGTACCAATCTAAACTTAAACTATGTATTTGCTAACTTTATTTCTTATTCTGAATCTTCATTTTTTAATTTTTTACACTGCATCTAAGATTTCCTTATGGAGAAGTGAAAACTGTGTACCAGGTTGATGAAGTTGAGGCTGTGTTGTCTAACACAAAGCAAATTCTCAGTCAATTTCTTCGCAAATCACGTATCCTTTGTACAGCCATCAATGTGGCTATTTTCTAACCTTTTCTTGAAATGTTTTGAGTTTGTTAACTAACGCCACCCAGAATCTCCTATATGATTCATATATTACTTCAGTCTCCAACTTCAGAAGATCCAATATGAAACTCATTATTATTATTATTATCTTTTTGAAATTGTTTCCTTAATTATAAGCTAAGAATTAAAGCAGTCAAATTTGTTGCGCTTCAAGCCTTTCAAACCCTTGGACAACTATGCGTTGGACTTGGATCAAATCGAACAGTTAATATCCATTAGCGATTATGAGGCTGCAAAAATGCTATCTGAAAATCTCCGAAGCTTGGCACTAGAAGGGCTTCACTATTTTCAAACCTATGATTGGTTTCGGCTGATGACTGTAATTTCTCTTGGCTACCTTGGATGGATGATTTATCTGATGGTCCATGTGTTGCAATCTTATACCTCATTGCCTAGAAAGTTTTTTCAAAAGGACCAATCAGTATACCTGCAGACAAATACCAAGAAGGTAGTAAATAAACTAAGTCATTATGTAATTTTATTATAACTGTTTTCTGCTTCTGTATAATAAGTTAGTTTGTTTGCCCTCGACAGATATACTTCTCCGGATGTCTCCTGATGGGAGCAGTGTGTGTTATACTGCTAGTTGAACATTCTCCTCCTCTCTATCATGCATACTTTGCAATGACAATATTTCTTTGGGTCCAAATCTGCTGTGAATATCGTTTTCTGATAGCTCTTTGGAGATACATGCTTGGGAGCAAAATAAGTTACTTTGTAAAACTTTTGGTTAGCTTAATTGTATCTGTGTTCGTTCTTGAAATCCTGGTATGTAGCATCATTCTGATATTAATCTGTGGAAGTGTCCATGGTATCTCTGAGTTTCCGAATCTCATTCTTGGTTTCGTTCATTCTAATTTGTGCAGGTCAAAAGCTTCATGGACAGGAAAATCTATACTTGGAGTTTCTTGATTATTGGGGTTATTGCTTCGGTTTATCTTCTATACTCCATGCCATGGGGCTCAGGATTACCAGTTTTTGTATGGCTAGCATGTTGGTCCCTGTCGATATTTACTTTGATGCCCGCTGAAATCCCAGATAATACTAAACTAGTGTAAGTTATGTTTTTATTTTGTTTTATACTCTGTATAAATTTTTCTGTTACCAGTGTATAATTATATAAGTGAAATGTCTGAAATGCCTCTAAATAATCACCATTGTGTTGATCATATTTATGGTCAGCAGGAATAAACAATTTTTTTTTAATCTAGATCGGTGGTATATCGTAGTATATCTGATTCAATTATGCTTACTTCTCTTTCTTATTGTTCTCTCTCTAGAGTGATGAATAACATAGAATTTCTTTTACAAACTTACTGTTAAATGTCATTTTGCAGAGTTGCCAGTGGATTACTGATTGTAATAATCGGAGTAGCTTCAAGATATCTGGATATGTATTCCAGAGAGAGTAAATATTGGCTTTCTCTCACTCATGAAGTGCAGAAATCCAAATCTAATATCCTTTTCATCTTTCAGGTATCTACACGATTCGTCATGTCAATTTGCGTGGTGTGTTGCTTCTACTGAATTTCTAAATGTGAAACTTTTGCTGCAATACAATAGGTGTTGCTGGTTGCTTTTTCAGCCCTTATGGTTCCCTTGTCAACGAATCGTAGAACAGAAAAGCAAGAACTGCTTGTACTACACCAAGTGATTAATTGGTCGATTGCTGGTACCTTTTGGCCTTTTCTTTTCTTTACTTTGCTATTTCATTTATCCATCCTTTTCTTCGTCTTGCTGTTGATGATTGTGTTGGTATCGAAGTTGAAGTACCTCAAGACCGAATAGGGTTTGATTTGTATGATTGCTGCAATTGCTCATCGATAATGAGCAAATGTACTCTTTAGTCACGACTTGGGAATAAGATCCTTTAACTTAATTGGACAAAAATAGATAAAAGATAAATGAAAAAATTTAGTGGTCTTATGCTATGCTATGCTCTTCTCTCTCTCTCTCTCTGTCTATGTGCAACCCTTTGTGGTGCCTCTATTGTCCATGTTTCACCTTTCCTTGGTAATTAAAAGGGTATCAAAGGGAACTAAGATCACGTAAACTATCTTTGCTATAAAGTAAGGAAGAAGTTGGAAGATATACTATACGAACTTTTTGAGTAAAAAAGAGTTAGATTCTCATTTTGGGTTTATAATACAGCAAATAAACTGATGGAACTAATTTACGGTTTGTTCCTCACAGGTGTATCAATTGTTTTGCCACTTTTCTCACCAACTGGTCTCTTGTCAAGGCTTACTTCCATATATCTCGGTTTTGCGCCTGCATTCCTCCTGCTTTCTATCGGGTACTTCTCATGCTTTTAACAAACTACCTAGGACATAATCAGGGAAGATTTATGGATTATCGTGACATTTTTTGTACAGATACGAAGCCGTATTTTATGGTGCCCTTGCTCTTGCGCTTATGGCGTGGATACTCTTCGAAAATGCTTATCTCTACATAAGTCAGACGAGCAAATCTTCGAGTTCTATTGTGGCTATGGAGGATGACCTAGTTTCGGAATCTAATGATAGATGCTTGCTGTTGTCTGATATGCGCATTCCATTAGCATTTGTGAGTGATAAATTCACCTATATATTACCTTGTGTTTCGTGCTTCTAATCCCTTTCTGGCTGTAGATGGTCTTCTTCAACATTGCATTCTTCGGAACTGGCAACTTTGCAAGTATTGCGAGTTTTGAGATCTCTTCTGTTTATCGGTTCATCACAGTCTTCAGCGTGAGTACTAACTAACTCTAAGATTGACGCATTGCATTTCTCAGTTTAGTAGTTTTGTATTAACTTGGTACGATTTGCTACTCGTTGCAGCCGTTTCTGATGGCGGCCCTCCTTATCTTCAAATTGTTGATACCTTTTGTGCTCGTCGTGTAAGTATCGCTGTCTCACTTGCTGCATTACTAGATAAATCTGTCCTTTCATGGCTTTCTCTCGTCATATCTTGAGACGTAACATCATCGATGTCGTTGAAACTTGCACGTGAACTTCAAATGTCGTACGCAGATGCACGTTCACTGCAATTACCGGAATGATCAAAGTTCCGCTGCTGGGATGCTATTTCCTCGTCATAATCTGTTCGGATGTCATGACAGTTCACTTCTTCTTCCTGGTATGGCTTCTCCGACTCTCGTTCTGGTTTTGATTCTGATTCTGTATAACAACACAACACGCACGCGCACAAGAAGCACCAAGAAACGTTCATGTCATGAATGGTGAATGTGTTGTATTGGTCTCTAAATACGTATCTCAATGGCTCGTTCGAGTGTCTCGTTTAACATGATGTACGTGGTGTGGTGACAGGTACGCAACACGGGAAGCTGGATGGAAATCGGCAACAGCATCAGCCATTTCGGAATCATGAGCGCTCAGGTGGTGTTCGTGCTTCTGCTATTTGCGGTGACGAGTGTTTACACCAAAGACATCCAAATTAGATCTTCCAAACGCCTTTCTCAAAAACAAATGTGATTTCATTTCATTACATTTCTTCTCAACCTTCTTCACACTCAATTGAAGGCCAAATTTTTGTATTTTTTTTTTAACAATTTTGTAGGCAAGAATGACTTCTAATTTGCAATTTGTATCAGTAAAAGATTTTCTTTACTCTGGGTTGTATTTTTCAGGGTTATTGTTTTACGTCCTTAACTTTTAGTGTTTTCTATAAAATGTTTCGTTGTATAAAAATTCAGTGATAAAAAAAATGATTCATCTCGATGTAGTTTGACGTGGAACCTTTTTTTCTACCTAAGCATCAAAACGAAGTTGTTTGACGGTGGAAAAGAAAAAGAAAAATTATTGATCTCTTTCATCTCTATCTCCATAATCTCATCAATGTTACCTTTCAAATTGGATGAAGACAAGAGCGGTGACCGATTTTGGATAAAGAAATTGGCAGATTTCGGGAGGAGGATTCTGAGGTGATTAGCGATGATAAAAGATGGATAAATTGTTGAATTTTCATTTTTCCTTTCCACCTAACATTAAAACAACTTCGTTTCATATGGTGAGGTGGAAATAAATTTCACCACAGACTCCAGTGAAATGAATCATCTTTAAGTCACTAGAATTTGGATAGCAAGACATTTAATGAAAATTACTGAAAGTTAGAAATATTTGAAGAGAACATAAAATTTGGGGACATTTTATAAAAGATACAGAAAATTGAGAGCCCAAGATACTATTTTAATCGTATTTTTTTATATGTGCGTGACTTTGATGATATCTTAAACCGGACATGAGAGTGTTCAGGATTCTAGTTTTTCAAGATTCGAGATGTGATTTGGGATACTATACAAATGTTACGTATCAAAATGTTACATTTTACATGATGAGACATTTTTGAAAATATGTTTTAACATTGGAAAGATATTTGATATTCTCCGTTTCTTGAAATGAGCTGGTCTCGGGTACAATCGGTTGTATCGTATAATCAGGTTGTACCTTGACCCGTATCTTGACCCGCACCTTGATCCGAATCCGCATCCTGATCCAAACCTTGTAAATGATATTATTCGGTTATACAAATGATACTGCGTATAAATAACACTATAACATTGTAAATGACACTTTGTATAATTGATATTATCCGATTATACAAATGATACTAACCATGTAAATGACATTATTCGGTTATACAAATGACACTGCCTATAATTGACATTATTCGGTTATAGAAATGACACTATTTTAAAATGTAATAGTGTTATTTATACGTAGTGTCATTTGTATAACTGAATAGTGTCAATTATGGACAGTGTCATTTGTATAACTAGATAGTGTCATTTACACGGTTTAGGTCAGGATGTGAGTTCGGGTCAGGATGCGAGTTAGGGAGCAACCGGGTTTTACGGTACAACCAATTGTACCCAAGTTTTTATGTCTTGAAATAAGATTATACTCCCTCCGTCCGCCAAGATTATGTAAAAATTACTATATTTGGCGTCCGCCAAGATTATGTCACTTTCCTTTTATGGCAATGGTCCCACCATCCTCTTTAATATTTTATCCTTACTAACACTCTTTATTTACAAAAAACCCACTCAAAATTCAATCTCAACCACACATCTCATAAAGTGGTGGGACCCTTTCTCCACTACATCAAAATCATCACCAATTTTATTAAATTTCGTGCCCAAGAAATTTTACATAAGTTTGGCGGACGGAGGGAGTAGTATATATATCGATTGTATATGAAAGAGAGAGAGAGAGAGAGAGAGAGAGAGAGACTGCAGTATAGGGATGTAAACGAATCGAATCGAATATTATTGAATTCGATTCGTATTCGTAAAAATAATTACATATTCAATTCAGTATTCAAATATCTTTCGAATCTTATTTATTATTTGTATTTGATTCGTACACTCGCGAATACTCGAATCGAATATTCGTTTCATTTTTTACATATATATTATTAAATTGAGATTTTATACTCCCTCCGTCCCGTAAGAGTGCATCACATAAGGGATGATGCGAGTTTTAAAAAAAATTGATAGATAAAGTGTTGAGTGGAAATGAGTGGTTGTGGGGTTATGTATAAATGAGTGGTTGTGGTTAAAAGGAGAAAGTGGGACCATGTCCAAAAATAGAAGTGATACACTCTTACGGGACGAAGGGAGTATATTTAAAGAAAGCAAAATGAACCTAGAAAACTTTGTAAGCACAATGACGCAGACTAAGGGCTGAGCTTCATTAAAACATTTTTAGAGAAACCCTAAAGATGAAAAGTGTGCTCGTCTAACTTGAACAAAACAAACCCAAACAAATGAACGCATTTTGTGCTTCGGACTAACCATCACCCAAGATCTGCCATTCCCAAAGAGATAAATATGGCAATAATAATAACGAGACAAAGTCTGGAGCTCCGGACTAGCCATCACCCCAAAATTTGTCCCAATCACTATGAAACCCAAAATGAATATTAAAGACAAAGCTCTGAATGCTTCACAATCCCAGATCCCACCGCACTGAAGATCTGTACAAAAAATTGTGAAGCCATAGAAGAAGGAAGCTACCAACTGCAGCTCACGTTACAAGCAAACCTCGTGCCAAACCAGGACCATGAGGACGAGCACCAATTGCTCGAAAAAATGCAGCAAAGAAACTGGCATATCAGACCACACACCTCACCAACCTGGAACCTACAGCCATAATAAGCAACCCCAAACAAGCCTCGCAGATAAGCTGAATCATGGACGATCAGCTCTCCCCTAAACCAGCTGATGCCGAAGACCATCTCAGAACGAGCACTAGCCGCTCGATAAAAAGCAGCAAAGAAACTGGCAAAACTGACCGCACATTTCACCCACTTGGTACCAAATATCAAGCTCGACCAAACAACAACCACCAAAAAGACACATTTGCGAACCTGCCGGATGAAGCTATACATGGACATATCCTGCGCAACAGCTTGCTTGATCTCTTCAATAGCAAACGGCCACCACTTCTTGCCTATCAAGATTAGCCATAATATCTACAGCTTTATTGCCTTCCCTATAAATGTGGGAAATACAAAGCTAAAAATTCTAAACGAACAGAAGAGTTTGCTTCCTCTCAGCAAAAAATCGCCAAGGAACCTTGCAAGAACGACTTTTCCAGAAGATGAATAACATAAAGAGAATCAGCCTCAATCCAGAGGTGAAACCAACCACGAGAGTGTGCAATAGAAATTGCAGAAATAACAACTAACAGCTCAGGTTTAAACGCAAAACCTCTACCTCCTTTGATATGAGAGCAATCACGGACCCCAACACCAATTATCGCAAAACACCGCCCCAACTCTCATTTGGCTAGGTGCGCCTAAAGCGGACTCGTCCGTGTTAACCTTAATCCAATGATTTGTAGGATGCCACCAATGAACGTTGACGAACTCGGGATGGGGGAGTCGCCCGGGAAGACACCCCAATAGCACGAATGACTAAATAGTCTTTCCAAGAATTAGACATATGTCCAAGATTGATGAAAGTACTATCCATTTCACTAAAGGCCACCTTGAGAAACTTGATAATGCGTTGGAGCGCAAAACGAACATCCTCAAACAAGGTTTGATTACGACAATTCCAAATCATCCAAATCGTATTGATAATGGCCGCTTTCCAAAAACTCTGAATTTGACAACTGAAATGAGTGTTCGACACCAACACCATGAAGGAATGAATATCCAAGCAATCCAATTAATGAACCTGGTCGAACCATCGTAGAAGCTCCGCCTAGATTTGCCGAACTAACGAGCATTGCTAGAAAGTGTGATTAATAGATTCTTCAGAATTCAAATAGATCAAGAAGTAATTAGGCATGACAAGACCTTGGCGAATGAGACAATCAAAAGTATGATGACGATTGTGAAGAACCCGCCAGCAAACCATCGACCTACGGGTCGGAATATAACACACCCAGATCCAACAGCCCCAAATAACTTTAGGAAAATGGTGGCAGATGTTATCAAAAGCCAAAGCAGTCGTTACATCGTCGTGGACCAACGACTTCCAAAAATGCGAATCTCTATTTTAAACAAAGTCTTCAGAAAAATGCCAAATTCCGTCAAAAAAATAAGCCTCAAAAGATTGATTAAGAAATCCATGCATGAAGTGCGGAATACTTAATTTCTCAATAAGTTTATAACCCAACCAGTTGTCCTTTCAGAAATAGGTACAACTGCCGCTCCCAATGTAAGAATAAGACTCATATATTCATCAAACCATTGATCTCATGCTTAATACCAATCCAAATGGAAGAATTGACAAGATTGGATTTCGCATAGCCAAAACCATCAAGATATCGGGAACAGAGGATCCGGTAGGCGAAATTGTTACCTTTTATTATATTCTCGGCCAACTTCATAAGGTAACACATGTATTTTAAACAATATTAATTGAATATTTTATTCAAAAATTTCTACTATTTGATTCGAATTCCTATTATTTGATTTGACTCGGATATATTAAATTCATGATTCTGATAGAGAAAAATTCAAAAATAATATTTCAAGCACTTTCATTTGAATTATATTTGAAATCAATACTCCCTTCGTCCCGACCAAGACGCTACATTTGCATTTTGGCACGGGATTTAAGGAGTTGTATATTAATGTTTTAAGTGTGTAATAATAAAGTGATAAAGTAGGAGAGAGAAAGTAATAAAGTGATAAAGTAGGAGAGAGAAAGTAATAAAGTGATAAAGTATGAGAGATAAGGTAATAAAGAAATACTTAATTAGTGTTAATTAAGTGTTTAAAATTCCTTATTTTTGCCAAATATAGAAATGTAGCATCTTCGTTGGGACGACCCAAAAAGGAATATGTAGCATCTTGGGCGGGACGGAGGGAGTATTTTTTTAAAGCTTTGATTATTATAATTGTTCATTTTTATATAAATACTAATATTTTTTTATTATTTTAATTTATATCTATTTTATTTTTAATTTTTTAAAATATAAATATTATATATATATTAAATATTTTTGAATACCAAATCGAATATCATAATTCTTGAATCGTATTTGATAACTAATCGAATAAAAAAATATTTATATTCGTATTCGAATTCGAATTCGAATCATAAAAATTCATATTCGAATATTAAAAATTCGAATCGAATATCGAATTAATCGAACCAAATTTATTTGATTCATTTTCATCTCTAATGCAATAAACCAAGTATATTTCTCAGAGACAGGAAATATTGTCTAAAAAAAGAGATAAAAAATATGTAAAATAATAAAATAAGATAAATTTCTCAACAACCGATTTAATGAGTGGGGAATTTAAATAATTCTAGTTGGGCATTTCATCAGACGTGGTCTGTTAATAATTCATTCATGCATGAACCTATCAAGCATATCAAGAATCACTAGTTTGCAATAAAATTAACAGTGAGATTTTTATTCTCATAGATAGTATCAGCTCACGTGTAATGATAACATCCTAACTCATTGAATTTTTCAATGCAAAAAGTTATATCGGGAATATTAGATTATTTGAAATTACGTTGTTCGACATTATTTCAGATTAAATTAGCTCAAAATTAATTAATTTTGTTATTAGAAAAGACCAAAATTCGTAAGTCAAAATTAATTCTATGTGGCAAAAATTAATTCTATGTGGCACTGTTACGAGATTGAGTATTGGACAATATTTACTCAATCAAATAGAATATCATGAGATTAATCTTATTTAATCTATCAAATCAAACATAGACTATAGAAACCACAAAATAAAATTATTATTCAAATTATGTACTATATTTTTAAAAAATTTAATTTATCTAATGAACCGTGCAAAGAACTTTACTACATAGTACTAGTAAGGATTACGTGCGATGCATGTATAACTTATCATTTATTGATGTATTTATAATTGAATATTACATATTTATTCTTAGAAAGAGAGATATATTGCAGTAAAGAAATAATTAACAAATATAATATATCTTATTACATAAATACATTTAAATGAAATTCATAATATGATTATAATCAGCAAATCATATTTTACAAACAAGGCACTTTTTAAATTGGGTTAAGTACCAAAACCCCCCAACGTTGGGGCCCCTATAGTCAGGGTAAGCGCTGTTTACTACCTCAACGTGGCTAAACCTAAGCAAATCTCTCTCTCCCCCCCCCCCCCCCGCGTTTTCACGGCGCTTAACACCATTAATTTTTTAATTTTTTTATTATTATTTTAATGAAGGCGGGCCCCATTTCACACGTCACTACCACCAACCTTCTCCCCCATCCCCGCCGCCGCCGCCCCCAGACATGTTCTTCCCTAACCTCCGCTGCCGCTTCCCCCGCCACCGCCAGCCATGCCTTTCACCGCCACCAGACATCCCTTCCCCAAACCTCCCGGCGTCCCCCTCTCTCTCTTCACCGTAGATCCTCCCCCAATCTTCCCAGTAGCCATTGCCAAACATCCTCCCCCATCTTCCCAACCACCACCACCACCACAACAAAAGAAATCGAACCCCAATTCAGAGGGAGGTCGAGAAATTGAGAATCAAACCCCAATTTTTGGAGAAATCGAACCCCCAATTTTTGGAGCTTCAGTTGGTGCGGCGGAGGCGCATAGTCTGGTGGGGGAGGGCGGCGGAGGAGGAGAATGGATTGCTGGGGGTAGGCGACAGAGGCCGTCGAGGAAGGCGGCGGATCTGTGATGGTGGTGGGGAAAGGCGGTGGAATAAGAGGTGTGGTGGTGGGGGAGGGTAGCGGAGGGAGCTGGAGCTGGAGAAGACGCGGTGGAGGGCGGTGGAGGAAAGGCGGTGGATCTGTGATGGTGGTCGGGAAAGGCGGTGGAGGAAAAGGTGTGGTGGTGGGGGAGGGTAGCGGAGGGAGCTGGAGCTGAAGAAGACGCGGTGGAGGGCGGTGGAGGAAAGGCGGTGGATCTGTGATGGTGGTCGGGAAAGGCGGTGGAGGGGGAAGCGGCAGCAGATAGGGGTGAGCAGAAATCGAACCGAAATGCAAAATCGAACCGAACCGTTTTGGTGCGGTTCGGTCCCGAATATATTGGTTCGGTTTTCGGTTTTGTTCCGAAAATTAAAAACCGATAAGTTTCGATTCGGTTTCGGTTTTCAGGTTTTGGTTCGGTTTTAAACCGAACCGAACCGATAAATATTAATATTTTATTATATATTTATATTTTATAATATATATTCAATTTTCTAATTTTTAATTGGTTTATATATTTATATTTTATTATATATTTATATTTTATAATATATTAATTGGTTTTTTCATAAATTATATACTCCCTCCGTCCCATTAATAAAGACACAGGTCTTTCGGGCACGGAGATTAAGGAGAAGTAAATTAGTTGTTAAAGTGTTGTGGCCCACCACTATTAGTGTAGGTGATTAACTTTTATTTATTGAATTTATTTATTTTTATTTTACATTGCAAATTGATTTTTTAATTTTAAAAATTCAGAATTTCAAATTTTTTAATTAATTTAATTATTCTCATTATTTTTTTCGATTTTTTTGTTTGTAGTTTTTCTTAAGTTACTGTTTTCTTTCCAAAAAGGTAGCAGCAGTGTACCAATACAAACCACCGCCGACCACCACCACCACCACCGCCGCCGCCGACCAAAATTATCACCATAACCGTGAACTCACACAAGCAAATTGCACAATCAAACCAAAAATTCCAAGTGCATTTCAATTCAGATTTGAAAATTCCAATTCATGGTGTATTACAGGAAAATTAAAAAAGGCAGCACAATGAAATTGAATTAAAAAAAAAAAACAATGAACCCAAAATCAACGCTCCATTTCTTGGCAGAATCATCGCCGGCCACCGCTGCTAATCAGGAGATGGTGGTGGAGATCTGGAGTTAGGACGATTTTTGGGACGATTTCTAAAAATTGGGGATAGGGTTTTTAGGCGGCGCCTCCGGAGATGGCAGTTGCGGCGGTGGAGATCTGGGATTGGAGAGGAAGGCGACGGTTGCGGCAGTGGAGATCTGAGGTTGGAAATTGGGCCCAGGGGTTTTCAGCCGGACCGGAGATCTAGGGTTGAAGAGGAGGGCGGTAGCGATTCCAAAAGAAGAACACGATAGAGGGACGAGGTGAAGGGCGCCGACGATTCCAGATGGAGGTCGGCGGCGATTCCAGAGGAAGAACGCGTCATCCTCTTCCCTTCACCTCTCTTCACAGACGCCCTGCAAAACCTAGCCCCCAGAAATGGTAGTTGACGGAGGGGCGAAGGGTGTTCTACGGTGGCTGTGCCTCGCTGGCGGGGACTGCGCTGAGGAGGAGGAGGAGATGAGCGGCGGATTTGGGTGTGTTCCAGAAATGGGGTGGCTGGTTTGGGAGAGAATAGGTTTGAATAGTTTAGGGTTTCGACTTTTATAGTGTAATTAGGGTAGGATTAATTAAATGTAATACTCCTCTAATTTTTTTCAAAAATAGAAGTGTGTCTTTATTATTGGGACAGCCCAATAAGGAAAGTGTGTCTTCAATAATGGGACGGAGGGAGTATTTATATTTTTACATTATTTTACAGGTTTTTAATTGTTTTTTTCGAAAAAAAAGATTTTTTTTTTGCATTGGTTCGGTAAACCGAACCGAAACCGACGGTTTTTCGGTTCAGTTTGGCACCCCCAATTGGTGCAGTTCGGTTCGAATTTTAACCATCAGTTCGATTTTCGATTTTGAATTTTTGGTTCGATTTTGCACCGAACCGAACCGATGCTCACCCCTAGCAGCGGAGGTTGGGAATCAAACCCCAATTTTTGGAGAAATTGAACCACTGACTAACGGTGTTAAGCGCCGTTAAAATGCCGGGGGGAGGAGAATTTGCTTAGGTTTAGCCACGTTGAGGTAGTAAACAGCGCTTACCCTGACTATAGGGTCCTATACGCGATAGGGGCCCCAACGTTGAGGGGATTTGGTACTTAACCCTTTTAAATTAGTATAGATAAATAAGGAAGATAAATTTTAAAGTATCTATATATATAGGTTTGTCAATTTTACACATGTTATGCTGTGAAACATAATTTTGATTGATTTAATAAAATATCCAAATATCCAAATATTTAATTAATTACTTAAATTCGGGGAGGTGGAGAGAGTGCGGAGACGTCGGAGAGTATCATCTTTAGACCACCTTTCTAAAATATGAATTTTAATGCACTTTCAAAAAATCTATAAAGTATGCACTTTAAAAAATGGGGTTATTGCCCCTAAATACATGAACTATGACCAAATTCTAGTTTATAACACCACCTTTAGATTTTGCCCCATAATACATCACCTTTCAATTTTTTCTGGAATCTCCCATGGCCAAAGTATGGAATATTCCAAAATAACCCCATTATAAAATTCTTTGTACTTTGACCCCTAAAACTTTGGGTTTTGGACTAAAAGACAATTTATACCTAAAACATGTATAAGATTGGGCTTAAATGGTATATCGGCTGGAAACTTTCCTCGTGCCCGATAGATTACTTTGTAATCTGGGTCTGGACTGTGAGACAATGCCACGTACTTTTAAGCAAAAAACAGTTTAAAAGATCCTTGTTGAAAATGGTATCAGAGCGGGTTTTTATAGAGGAATTATATAATTTTTAATTTATTTTATGATTAACCCATGTGGGAGGAGACTCCACTGAAAAATATGGATCCGGACGAGTGTCCGAGATGTGTACGATACAGGATTCCTCTCCAAGATTTGGAGGAAGAAACCAGTCGTCTGATAGGCGATCTCAAATGGAACAATCGAGCCCTCGTTACCAACTTACGACGAGGAGGAGATATCGAGCTTATTCGCGAAATTATCGCGAATATCCAATTCTACCACGAGCACCTCATGAGATTCACCGCAACCAGAGCGGCGATAGAACAAAGGAGAGACGAAGCCCATCAGTCACACGATTGATGGAACCAAAAAACAAGGCGGGAGTAGCTTATCCAAGCTACCACAAGATCGAGCCAGATTCTTCCGAAAATGTCAACCTACGGGAGATTCAAAAGACGGTGGAGTATTACGGCAACAAGCTGTATGAGCTACCGATGGAGATGAGCAAAATATCACTTAGACAAGAGGAAATACTAACCCTCTTGCGTGATATTCAGAAAAGAATGGAGGAGATCGAAAGGCGAAAACCATGTTCCGGAAAAATTCGGAATCAATGGTCCAAAGACCCGACGAATCCATCCATATTTGATGCAACACCCAAAGAGTTGCAGCCGAAGGACATAATCCGAATCATGAAAGGCAAATATCATGAATAGCATTGACAGAATCGGATTGGATGATCTACAAGAGTTAGCAGAATCTTTTGCTAACCTCAATATGGTTGATCTAAAGATGAACCAAGGAGATGAGGTTCCTAAAACCGAGCCTCAAGAAGAAGAATCGTCAAAGAAGGGGTCAGCTCAAGATGATGCAAGCCAGTTCCAAAGAACCAGGCGACGGAGACCTCAGATGCAGGATACTCCTGTAGGAAAAGTCACACTAGAACCAATCCATCCATACGGATTGATTCTCAACCTCGACGAAGCCAGTTTCAAAGAATGGGAGGGTCTCATCGACGAATGGGCTTCATCATTAAAAGTCGTGACTGCCACAATTGATTACGACAAGAAAGAATTTGCCAGAGTCTTCGAAGCTAGCTTGGCAGGGATGGCAAAACAATACTGGGAAAAACTTGAAGTTTTGACCAGGGAGGAGTTGTTTAGTAGCACGTCCTTATATGACGTCATTAAGGAAACTACTAAATAGATTAAAATCCATTTCTTGGGAATGGGTTTTTTCGAAGGATCCGCAGAGGAGAAGCGCAAGAAATATCAACAGGCACTTTACAATCTAAGGTTGATAGTGCTAGAGCCAAAAGCTCTCGATGAATTTCTGCGTCTATACACCCTATATGTCCATATGGGGGAGGTGGAAGATCAGAAGGCCATGGACCTCTTCTTTCCAAAGTTTCCAAGTCCATGGAGGGAAATGCTCATCAATAAGTATGTTTCACCAGGAGGATATCCACTTGACAGTGCTTCGAGGAGGATGTCTTATGTTCACAAGAAGCTGTCCGAATGGTGTCAGAAGGCGGCGGACCAGAGGAATCTCAAGAGATTGAGAAGACTCAACAAGAAATCTCCATTGATGTGCGACAACATTGATCTTCCAACAGAGATTGGTGCTGAGTTGCTATATCAACGAAGGAGCAGAAAGAAATATAGGTACCAACCCTATGAAAGAAAGTCCAGGAAAAGTTCTTGGAAGCCAAGAACTATGTGGACCAGACAGAAGGCACGCTCCTACAAATCAGGCCAACGGAGCGGACCATCAAGAACCCGATTCTCAAATCAAAAGAGAATCCCGGCGAGAAAAACTTTCAGGCGTACTCAGGCCAAAGCAAATGAAAGTTTCAAGGATTGCAACTGCTGGTCGTGCGGTGCAAAAGGGCATATATCTACCAACTGCCCAGACAACGAGAAAAAGATGATAAGGAGATTCGAATCCACACCGGATATCGAAGACGCCATCTATCATCAAGAATTGATACCCGTGTATCAGTTCGAAGATATATCCTCTGATGAGAGTATATATGAGCAGGAAGAAGTCTTTAGTTCTGAAGATTCGGAAATGACCGATGGATCAACCGGAGACGAGTCAGACTAAAGAAGAACACGAGGTTCATCACACCCAGAAAGAGGATCAGAATGGATTTACTAGCCATTTTCTGATTCCACAGGAAGAAGTGGTGAAGAAGCTCGTGAAGAAGCTCGTGAAAAAACTCAAGAAGGAAACCGAAGAGGTACAAACATACCAAGGGTTTTCTAATGGGAGACTGAATCGAGTTTTTCATAGCTTGATTCCAACCAAAAGGAAGCATCATGTCTATTTTGGCGTCACAAGCCAAGAAATGGCGCTTCCCATTGAGATCACAAGTAATCAGGTGGAAATCCAGTTGGTTCCAGCTGAAGATATTAAGCAGGATCTCAAGAAAATGAAGCCAGAAGTCGCAAGTACGATGAAATGGATTCATATTGGAGCAATTCAGTTGGTAATCAAATCCTCCATTTTCCCAGGGACAGACCAACCGATTGATGTTGCACTTTGCGACAAAAGAGTCAGAGATGCCAGAAATTCAATTCTTGGAGCTTTTTCAGGCAATCTCTATGCCAAAAAGATTATAACCGAGTTCTATCCACAAATCGCTTATAATCTGCAAGATTCATCCTTCAGCCGAGCCCTGACTCTTTATCAGGACTATAAGAAGAAGGAGTATATGACGAATGGAAATAGGCCATACTCATTGACTTATCAAGTCTCGTATGCCTTATCAAATTCTCATCACACGGAATTATTTCTGGGAAAAGAATATATCGAAATTCCAGAAATATTCAAGGCAGTTGCCAAGGCAGTCAGTCAAGATCGAGTGGAGATTCCTCAGATCGGAGAAATCGACATCGATATTGGAGACAAGCCGGTGCTTATCCATACTCAAAGTCTCAGACTAGGAGCACCAAGGTTATCATTCCAAGGAAATAGGCTAACTTCAAGGCCTATAACAAGGAGTTTCTCTCAATCATATGAGAGAAGGACGATCCAGGAAACACCAGCTCAGGACATGAGAATCAAGCTCAAATGTCCCGAAGGATGGAGACAAGTTTCCACAAGATTTGATACAACAAGCAGGGAAAACCAGTTTCCTTGTAGTTCGTTGTATTATTTGGCAAATCCAGGTGACAACCGATACATCGGAACTCTGGAGGTTGGAGGTTTTGAAATTCAGACCGAAGGCCAAGCCGGACAAGAAGCAGATGTCCTGATTTTAGGACGAGATTTCCTTGACAAATATAAGCCATGGTCATGGAAATCAGGAAGAATGGAGATCACAATCGGACGGCAAAAATTGATGATCTAATGACAAGTCCATTCTCGATATACATCTCTGTGGGGATGTTATACGAGAAATACAAAGCAGAATATTTTGCTGCTTATGTGGATTCAGGAGCAGGAATCTGTACAGCAAAACGAGGAGTCTTTCCAGCAGAAGTTGAAGAAGATCTACCTCGAATTGCAGGAAGGGATTTCTCCAAAAAGATTTTGCTTCTATCAAAGGGAGTAAAACAAACGGAAATATTGATCGGCGGAGCAGGACAGACACCTTGGTACAAGGTCAAGACTCCACCAATTTATTTCCATGATACCGGAGCGGATATATTATTCGGAAATAATTTTCTGCAAAGCTTCAAGAGGTACATACAGGACAATGAAGCCAGGAGGCTAGTGTTCACAACCAATTGTGATCACAAGATCATTGTGCAAAGGCTCAATGGAGCCTTTCATCGATCAATGCCAATCAAATTTCGCAGCAAGCGTGGTGATGATGGCAGACTCCGGAGACCCCAAATGAAGGATCAAAGGAGATTCGGAGAAGTTTTGCTCAAATGCAGAACTGAGGGATTCCCAAATCTCTCTGAGGAAGAAACTCAAATCCTCAAAGTATCCCTGATATCACACAAAGATATCAAGGAAGAAGAACAGGTGTCCATTGCCGACGTCAAAAGGAGAATCCAGAAGTGTTATCATGAGGATCCTTTGGCATGGTGGGACAAGAATCAGCTCAGAGCCACCTTGAAAGTTAAAACTGGAAAGGAGCATGAGTTCGTAAGGTTCAGACCTATCCTGATGAACCCTAGAGATCAACAGGATATGATGAGTATAATCAAGGAACACCTTGATTTAAAACTGATCGAAGAAGGAAGATCACTCTACAGCAGTCCGGGATTTCTGGTAAGAAATCATGGGGAGATCAAGCGAGGAAAACCAAGACTGGTCATTAATTACAAAGGAATTAATGATATTCTTGAGTTTGACGGATATTTCATCCCGAGCAGAGAACACCTTATCAACTGCATCAGAAGTGCAAGGGTATTCTCAAAGTTCGATTGCAAATCAGGTTTCTACCAGATTCGCATGGAGGAAGGGAGTAAGAAGTTCACAGCCTTCTCAACTCCACAAGGACATTATGTCTGGAATGTCATGCCAATGGGATTAGCCAACGCGCCTCAGATATTCCAAAGAAAAATGGATAATCTCTTCAAAGATTATTCTTCGTTTATGTTTGTTTATATTGATGACATTCTCATTGCATCAAAAAACATTCATGAACATGTCAGGCATCTAGAGATTTTTGCGGATGTTTGTCAACAAGAATGACTAGTACTGTCTGAGAAGAAGGCAGTCATTGCTACCCAGAAGATGGAGTTTCTGGGGATCGAGATCGATGAATCTGGGATTATTCTACAAGATCATATTGTGGAAAAGGTCCAGGGATTCCCAGAGGATCTCAAAGAGAAGAAGCAGCTCCAAAGTTTTCTCGGGGTTGTCAATTTTGCAGGGATGTTTATCAAAAACCTTGCAGAACACAGAAAGGTCTTCAGTCCACTACTGAAGAAAGATGTTCCATTCATATGGAAGAAGGAACATCGAGAGGGTATGAAGAAGTTGAAAGAGATTTGCAAAAATCTCCCGAAACTTTCAATACCACAAGACGAGGATGACTTGGTCCTCTATACCGACGCGAGTGATTCATGGTGGGCAGCAGTGCTCACAAAGATCACCCCTTATGGAGAAGAACCTTGCAGATACTGTAGCGGTCTTTTCTCCAACGACGAGGCTGTGCGATGGCACATAAACGAGAAAGAGTTTTTTGCAGTCAGGAAGGCATTCAAAAAATGGCCGCTATTCTTACTTGCTAAAAAATTTGTTTTGAAAGTAGATAACACCAACGTTAAAGCTTTCTTAACTAAAAAGATTGAATCTAAACCTGAAAAGGCTAGATTGATTAGATGGCAAGCAGAATGCCAATATTATGATTATGATATTGTCGTTTTGAAATCTGATCAGAATGTTCTTGCAGATTTCCTTACAAGGGATGGAGCTCCCTGAAGTGGAGGCCATCGAGGCAATACAGGGGCAGCTCTTTGAAAGTCTAGAGCTGCTACAACAAGAGTGGCACAAGTGTGTGCTACATACCAAACAAGCAGGAAAGATACAAGCAGCTGATGAAGCTCAAGTATCTAACCAAATCGATGTATGTTTCATGAAGATGTTCAATCTTCAGGAAGCAACCAACAAGCCGTTCTTGCGCGCTGTCCGTGAAAATCGGGCTAAAGCAATGCTTTCCGTACAGGGCGGATTACCTGTAGCAGGGGATTCAAGTACCCCTCGCACAAGTCCTGAGACAATGGTTTCACAGCCAGACTCTCGAGGAAAAGATGTTGTTAAGGGGTCACACCCTGAATCAACATGTCAACCCTCCACCTCTGGGGTAAAAGAGGGAGAGATCAATCTTAGGCCCATGACAGGCCAAGTTAAGATTGATACTGACTTTATTGAAATTTCTCCTTCTTGGCAGATGTACCAGGACAGATGGGAGAAACTTCTCACAAGGAAGGGCATTAATCCGGGAAATTGCCGGGTTGATGTTGCCGGAAAATATCCAAGGGTTTGGACGACTCCAGGAGCCAATCCAAACGATGTCAAGGAATGGTATGAGTTTGGGGCTCTGGCCTCAGTTTATACCACTGCCCCAGCCTTCACCGAAATAAAGGGTCTACCAAAATGGATCCAGAAAACGGTGTTCGACACATGGGAGAACAACGAGTCCCTCAAAAGGGGAGATGTTCTGGAATTGTACTGTTTCAGTGCAGCGCCAGAGCCGGTAGGAAAAGGAATCCGAGAAGCTTTCCACTTCATTAAGCTTCGGAGACCTGATACGGGAGCCCTAAACAGGATCAAAGTTCCCGACTTCCAGGCCGCAATCGTCTCAACATTCACGGAGGAACAAATCTCCACTAGACGAGCATGGGGTCTATGGGTCTGTCTCACAGAGATGGACAAAATGAAGTCCAGATTCAAGTTCTATCAAAGCTCGGATCTGGGAACGTTCCTAGTTAATACCATGACAGGAACAACAACTCCTTTTGCCGAAGAATCCTTCGAGAAGAAACGACAAATGATTTGGAAGAACAAGATTGCGGGGAGCCAGGAGACTCGTCGCAAGTTTTGCAATATGGCTCATTTAGGCCATTGGATCGAGAAAATCTGCGATCAATGCTCATCGCAGAAGGAGCCAGAATTCGGCAAAGGATTCTTTCCAAAGCCGGATAAAAGGAGGTTCCGGTCTGATGAACATGACAAGCATCAGACTCCAAAGGGAAGGACACCTCGGGCACCAAAAAAGGAAGGTGGCCGACAAAGCTAAGTGAATTATGTGATTCACAGCAAGGATCGCACCCACAAAAGAAACGACAAAAGTGGGTGAAAGAACAGGAGGACCACTCACCAAACGCTCCAGGACAAAAGTGAGTGGAAAGAAAAGCAGCCGACCCCTACCAGCATTATCACAAGGCGATAAAGCAAGGGTCCAGCACCATGTGATGCCACTAACAAGTGTCGGCAATCAAGGCCGACAAAAGAAGGTGGATGTCATATTCAAGCAAGCGGGCCACAAGGAAGGAATCCGAGGCCAACAACCAAGCAATTATAGAGGGGATCAAACCTCTATATAAACCCAAGTGCTGGAGAGAAGAAGATTCATTCGAAATTCACAACATATTTTCACAAAGCATTTTCTCTCTCTTGAAAAATTATCTTTGTATTTTTTTAATTCTTGTTTTCAAAGTTTTTCGTTTTAGTTTTTTTATGTACACAAGTATTGGCTACTATGAGTAGCTAAAACAAGTTTGTCTCCTCCCTTGGGGAGTATTTTATGAAATAAATTAATTTTTATATAATTCCTCTATAAACGCTTAGTTTTGTCCAACTATTCCGGGTTGAGTAAAAATATTTTCTTTATTTTTCCAACAAAGTATTAAGTCGACGCTTAGTGAAGGAGAAGGGTTGCAACCATCTCTTGCGAGTGTGTGGTTGGTGCGTGCCGGGTGGGCAGACGAGCCGTAAAACGCAACAAGACCGACTCCTGAAGAAGACCAGTCGACAAAGGTATAATGTTGGTTTAATTTAAGATTTATTTCGAAGTGTTACGGAAGCATGTTGGGCCTGATTATTTGTTAAACTGTTTTAGAATTCATAATGAGGGTATATTGTCTTGGTTTTGTAATTGTTGGGGTTATTCTGCAATTTTGATTATTTTGGGGTAGTTTTAGAATTTTCAGAAAATAGTCATGGGAGAAACTAGAAGAATCATAAAAGTGGTGTATTATGGAGCAAAAACTAAAGGTGATGTTATATTCTAGAAAATTGGGAAAGTTGATGTATTTATTGGCCAATCCCCCTTAAAAAATCTAGAAAGAATCATATTCATTTTACCAATCGAAAATAATGCACTTAGAAAAAAATACTGGAAAGTATGCATTCATTTGACCAATTGAAAATTTTCTGGTATCATTTTACTTGCATGTCTCATTCAATAATAATAATAACAATAATAATTGGCGACATAATATCTGCAGTGCAATTTGTGAATTATTAAAATGGAAGAATTATTATATACCTAATCCTAATGTCCATATTTTAAAAAAGAATAAAAATATGGGGCTTTGTCCTTCTCCAACAGCGTTTATTAATTATTAATGCAAAAAAAGAGAGATGGGCCAATTTGCACATGCAATAATAGACAGCGTAACACTAATTTCAACTTAGATGCTCTTCTTTCAATGAACTCCCTATATTATTTTTCCACCGACATCTCCACTTTCCAAACAATTAAATTAAATATCATAATCTATTCAATTCTCACCTGGAATGGAAAACCCAGTAGAGTATGAAAAATAAATTATGCACACAAATTCAGGGCCGGCCCTGGGCATAGGCGAGGGATGCGACCGCCTAGGCCCAGGGCAAAATGGGGCCCCAATTTTTTATTTTTATTTTTATTGCTATATGGAAATAATATTTTTTTAGTCACACATTGGGCCCCAATCAGTAAAAAATACATATAAGTTCAAAGGCTCCAATCCTATTTCATTTATAAAAAAAACGGCTCATAAGTACACAATCATTTTTTTCCCATTTCGCCTAGGGCCCCTGAAATCTCCGGAACGGGCCTGCACACAATGGAATAATTTCATGCTTATGTTGCAAATTACTAAATACTATTCTTTTCGTTTCATAGGAATGTGTATGATTATTAGTGACATAAATTTTAATAAATACTCCATCCGTCCCACAATTTTAGTCCCTTATTCCATTTTGAGATGTCCCAAAAAGATAGTCCACTTTTCTAATTAATACTATATAAAAATATTGTCTTTACTAAATTAACCTTATTTAATGCTTCACTTAAATGTGAAAAGGATATGTGAAAATAATAAATAAGGGTATAAAAGATAAAAATATAAAAATTAAATGCATTTTCTTAATATGTGTGAAAAGTGAGAGGGGACTAAAATGATGGGACGGAGGGAGTATTAGATAAATATATAATTAGTGAAAAAAAGGATTCACTTTTATTAGTGAAATAAGGAGTCCAAAGAAAGAAAATACACTCTCCTGATACGTACGAAAATGGTAAAAAGTGCACATTTGTATTAATTAATTTGTAGTTTGAATTCCTTATAATACGTGAATTACAATCCACTAGATTACAAATTCCTCTTTAATCAACTAGATAAGATACGATAGAAATACTTTCTACTCTATCCACGCAATAAGCTTAGCAACACTGTTATTTAATAATGACACTTTAAACCCTGAATTGTTAGGGAATGCAGTAAGTTTCATTTCTACTTATAAAAACCTTGAAGTTTGAAGATCAAGAATTAGATAATTGTGAGCTAAGAGAGTATTTGGCTAAGCTTATTTTACAGAGCTCATAATTTCCAATAATTTATAGCTTTTAAGGTGTTAAAGTATTTTGATAATTGAGTTTATAAGTTAGATATAAGAGCATCCACAATAGTGGTGTCTTAGAGGGGTGTCTTAGGAGTGGGCCCCACCTAAGACACACCCCTCTCCAATGCATTGTGTCTTAGGTGGGTGCTTAGATCCCCATTTCCACAAAATTCATATTTCTACACTTTTATTTTTAAAATTCAAATTTCATTAAAATTAAAATTCTACATTACAATAATTTAAATAAAATTAAAAACATAATTAAAATACGAAAATAAAATAAAAAATAACATAATTTCCTAATTTAAATAAGCCCTCGACGCTTGAGCACTTCTTGGACTAGGTGGTTGTGCAATGCCAATTGTGCATCTGTCATACCCGTCGTGTCCTTGTTCAAGAGCTTCATATCCATCTCCACTCGTTTCATCTCGGCTTGCATTTTTTTGACCTCGGCGATTTCCCCCGTTTTGAGAGCATGCTCCTTCATGCTTTCGGCCACCTTCTCGAGGGCGTCGGAGAACGCCGATCCTCATCCCGAAGACCCTTCTCCCTTCTTCGCCTTGCCCTTGTCTCGCTTTGCCGCTTTTTGGCCTTGGGGTCTCGCCGTGACACTCGGCTCCGAAGAAGTAGTGGTTGCTCCACCATCGGAGCCCTTCGACTTTTTGGCGGAGTGGACATCCCCGGCTTGCGACGTGAATCTTTGGCAGTCACGAAGCACTTTCCAAGCTTTGACGTAGGAGAATTGCTTCTTGAAATTCGCCTCGAACATCGTCTGGGCTTGTTGGAAGATTTGATCGTCGCTCATACCACTCCCCCAATTGTCCTTGCAAGTGTTGTAGAAGCCCTCGAAGAATTTTGTCTCCTTTTGGACACGGGCGAAGTGGGACTTGAGATGATCCGGCTTTCGCGGCGGCGCTCCCGACGTATTGAGCGCGTTGAACTTCTCGGCGATTGCTCCCCAATATTGGAGCAACTTTTGGGAGGTCCCCAAAATAGGATTGTGGGTTGCCTCCGCCCACAATATTGCCACGAGCTCGGACTCCTCGCTAGAATATGCAGCGCGGCTGCCCTTGGCTTTCGGCTTCACCTCCTCCTGCTCTTCTTGAACGTTGGCGTTCGCCGCCGGCGTAGGAACATTTCCCGTAGCCAAGACATTGGAGGCTTGTGAAAATGAAGCAAATCCCATCATTAGAACCCTCGATCCGCCTTGTTGCTCCATGTATTCATCGAACTCACGATCCATCTTTGGAAATGTAGAAGAGAGAATTGTTTTTGGGAGAGAATTGTAGTTGAAGATGTTGGTGAATTTGAAAGAGCGGAAGGAAGAGTGGTATTTATAAGAGGGTGAAAAAGAAAAAAAAATAAAAAATCAAAATAGCCGTTGAAATGCAACGGTTGTTTTTTTTAAAAAAAAAACAAACAACAAAAATAGCAAACGGTCGAATTTTGTAAAAATTAACGATTTTTGTATATATACACTCTCCTCTCTCGCCCCGGGTTGAAGCCTCGACCCCGCCTCGCATCTGGGCGCGTCTCCAGCGCGCGGCACCCACCTACGCCCCGGGTCGATCCCCCCTTCGCACTCGGCGCTGCAGTTGCTCTAAATTTTTTTGCTAGAGAGACAAAATATTTGTTAGAGAGAGAAACTTGAACAAATTTATGATTAAAATAACAAATTATAGTTGAATGATATTTTGTAAAAGAATTGTTATACATAAGATTATGAAAAAATAAGTTAGTAGAAAAACTTCTTTGAGGAACTTATAAGCTCTTGGAAGTTATTTTTAGAATTTATAAATTATTTAACAACTTATTTTGTCAAATATTTGAATGAATTTATAAACTCAGCCAAACACCTTTTAAGTTTTCTTCTATTTATCTTTTCAACCCATGCTGTGAAATCAAGCACACATATTCACCCAAATACAATAAAAATTATTTTAACAAAGAAGACAAAATTTAAGTAAAATTGAAAATAATATAAAGTTAAATATATTAACTTTTAACATATATAACTACTAAAATATGAAAATTGTTGAAAAATAAAATAGATGGGAATAATGAAAGGCATGGGCATGAGAAATCATGTGATAAGAACAGAAGATGCGGCGGAGACATGGTTCTTCCCTTTCCTTATAATATTTCACATATCCCTAAAGTCCCCAATTTTTCTCAATCCATATACACACTGCATTCCCCCCAATATTCGAACGCATGATTGAAAAATTATGAATTTTAAATTTATTACTCTCTCCGTTCCATTTTAATAGTCTCGTTAAGAATAAATTTATTTTCTATTTTGAATTAGAAATATATTTAATTGACGTGGATCACATCATTTTTTTTCCTAAAAATTAAGTTTTTCAATCTCTATACTAAAAAAAGTGATCATACAGTAGAACAGATGAAGTAATATTTTATATCAAATGTTGAAACAAAAGTTTTAGATGCCCACTTCGAGTAACATCTTATCAATCTTTTGAAAGTCAAAATTGGGCTTTAAATAATAATGGTGGATCCAACTAATCATAATTTCATAAGATTTTCTAGAAATAAATAACAATATAATACTCCATAATCATATCACTACATAAATTATATCACAATTTTATTTAAAATATATAGTTAAATACAATCGTCTAATAGTACTTCTCTTATCTTTTTTGAGATTGGACAAGACCGAGTTCACTAGTGATGGATAAAATATCCACAATATGAGATAGTTTTATATAAATTGTTCTATTTGTCTGAAAAATGATAACAAAATTTAAAATGTATCGTGATTTTCAATCTTATAAAATGCATAACCAAAATATATTTTTAATTTATGACATACACTATAGTACACAAAAATCCCGTCCCACACATATTACCTTAGGATATAAATTTCTCGTGTTTAGAGAATAAGAAAATTATAGCTTTTGCTTTCAAGTGAAAGTTATCTTATTCATGCTTGGTACGTGATTGGAAATTAGATCTAAAAATATATTATTATTAGCATATTAGATCATTTTACTAGGAAATTTAACACCAATAATAGCAAAAGAAAAATCAACTTAGCTTTCTATGATAAAAAGAAAAGGTATGGTATTGGGTACACCCGGGTGTACCGTACAACTGGATTATATCTTCACTTAAATTTTGACCTGTACCTTCATTTGAACCCATATCTTAACTCAATCCATATAAATAATACTACTATTTTGGGTACGGGTCAACCCAATTGTATGATACACCCAGGTGTACCCAAGATTTTGTGTAAAAAGAACTACCATACAATTTAAAAAATATAAATTTCTAAATTATTAAATATAAAAAGATAGATATTCCCTTAATTTTTGTGTAAATCCAATGCCCTCCAGATCCGTCTATGCCTTCAAATATCTTAACAAGCTAAAGTTGGAACCCGGTAGTATTTGGTTAGTCACGATTCATTTATAGTTGTTGCAAATTAAATTTATACAATAACCCTTTAGGGATGACAATGGACAAAACTCTAAAATTTGAATATGAGAAAGCTCGATATAATTAAATGTGTCAAATATATTGACCTTGATGTTTATAATCAAAGCTGTCCAAGCTGCTCCACAGTTGAAGAATCGACTGATCATTTGTTGCTGATATGTTCTTCATCTACTCTCGTGTGGAATAAAATTTACAGTTAGCTAAAGATTTTGTGCCTCTCTTCGTCTTCGATTTTGGAATATTTCTGTGATTTTGTCAATGTGGGCAAGAACAAGGTGAAAAAAGCAATGTTCAACTTGATTTGGCAATGTGCTTGCTAGAGAATTTGGAAAGCTTGAAATGAAAGAATCTTTAAAGATAGATGTGTTGATCCTGCTGAAACGATGGATATCATTATCTCGTGCTCTTGGAGATGGATTAAGGCGAGATTGTCTAGTAAATTTGGTTTTTCGGTTCATGATTGGTTTGCTAATCCAATCCGGTGTCTTCCTTCCAAGTTCCAAGTTGTCTTCTTTTTTTTTTTTTTTTTTTTTTTTTGATCGGGCAAAGTCATGTTAGATGTTAGTAGTTAGTTCCCCATCCACTCCAAGAACCACCTTATCTCTCCATTCACCAAATCCACCTTATATCTCCAATCTCCAATTCGCTCCCAAGAGGGATCGAACCCGGGTCACTTCACTTAAGTGAGGACCTGGTGGCCAGTGGGCTAAGCCCCCTGGTTAGTTGTCTTCTTGACTCGTGATGTAATTTGTTTCTATTTGATTGAATACCTCTTGTACTAACTTCTATTTATTATATTTACCTTTTTGAAAAGAAAAAAAAATCGAAGCACTATTTTCTTTTGGACAAAAAATAATTTAGTCGATTCACAAAAGTGTATTAAGTGGAAATTCGTGTGGGAATTAAATGGTGGTTTAAATAAAAGCGCATTAAGCCTTTGAACACGGCGATGAGTAAAATAATTGCGGATTTGGGATTTGATTTGTCACAAACAAAACAACACAAAAACAGAGCCCTGCCACGTAGGCTGATCCAGCATGAAAGTGGGGCCCGCTTCCAGCCCACAACATCCGTGATTAGTGCTGGAGACAGCGGCGCGTCGCGTGCACGCACCCACCATATCCTAATCTCCAAGCCTCTCTCTCTCACAACCTCAAAACTCTAAACCCTCGCTTAAATCCCCCTTTCCTCTTTCTAATCTTCACATTCTAGAGAGAGAGAGGAGAGAGAGGCAATACATTACACGTCAATTCAATTCAATGGCGTCGCCACTGCTTCAGCTGCTCGCGCTCTCCGTCCTCCTCCTACTCGGCCCCGCCGCCGAAGCCGCGGGGAAGGGGCGGCGGAGCCAGCCGTACCTGAGCACCACGTACTACAGCAAGTCCTGCCCCAAATTCGAGAAGATCGTGCAGGACACCACCACCGACAAGCAGATCTCCTCCCCCACCACCGCCGCCGCAGCGCTCCGCCTCTTCTTCCACGACTGCTTCGTCGGCGGATGCGACGCCTCCGTCCTCGTCTCCTCCACCCGCTTCAGCAAGGCCGAGCGCGACGCCGACATCAACCTCTCCCTCCCCGGCGACGGCTTCGATGTCGTCGTCCGCGCCAAGACCGCGCTGGAGCTCAACTGCCCCGGCGTCGTCTCCTGCGCCGACATCCTCGCCGTCGCCACCCGCAACCTCGTCGTCATGATGGGCGGCCCCTTCTACCCCGTCAAATTAGGGCGCAAGGACGCACTAGCCTCCCGCGCCGCCGACGTCGAGGGCAATCTCCCCCGCCCTACCATGCCTATGTCTCAAATCATCCAGATTTTCCAATCGAAAGGATTCTCGATCCAGGAAATGGTCGCATTATCCGGCGCTCACACCATCGGATTCTCGCATTGCAAGGAGTTCAGCTCCAATCTCTACAACTACAGCAAAACCTCCGAATCCGACCCGGCCTACTACCCCGAATTCGCGAGATCGCTCCGAAACGCCTGCGCCGACTACCACAGAAACCCTACCCTATCCGTATTCAACGACGTCATTACGCCTAACAAATTTGACAACGTGTATTACAACAATGTGAAGAAAGGATTGGGGCTGATGTCATCGGATCACGGATTGAGCTCGGATCCGAGGACCCGAGGGTTCGTGGAGCTGTATTCGAGAGACCAGAACGCCTTCTTCCGCGCATTCGCGAGCGCGATGCAGAAGCTCAGCGTCTATGGCGTCAAGACGGGGAGGAGAGGAGAGATTAGGCACAGGTGCGATGCTCTAAACTTTTGAAGACGAAAAAAAAAAAAATTACTACTAATTTGGGCTACTATTTGTGTTGTTTTCATTCTTTTTTTTAACAATTTTCTAGTGGCGTAATCAAATGTGTGTATTTATACGGAATTATTGAATATTAATACAGTTTTTGTATCATTTTGAGGGTTTCCCATATGCAAAATGAGCTTGAGATCTTAGGCATTGGATTCTCTTACTTTGTGGATGCTATTTTTGGCTCAATATTTTGAATTATTTATAATCTTGCAGTCCACCAATATTTGTCTTAAATCTTAATGGTTGCTTTGATGAGAATGCTAAAATATGTGGAAAAATTAATTAATTTTAGTGTTAAGTAATTTATTTATTGATTGATTTCCTTTTGTTTTTCATTGTGTGTGAGGGAGAAAAGGTGATGAAATCTCGGTTAGAGAAATAATTCATTGTTGTCGCAAATTCATGTGCAATTATAATCAAGAGAGCCTACTGAAACCTTAAAAAAAAAAGATTGCTGTTTTTCATTATTGGAATTATATTGTTTTTCACTTTTTCTTTTCAGTTCAGTAATGTAAATATTTTATTTCTTCGTTTTTTTTCTTCTAGCCATTGAAAAAGACATAGTACAGTATTTTCTAATTACCACTTCCATTTTATTTTTATTTTTCTACCTTGTCTACTGCAAATTACTGTCCTTTTTCTATTCTCTCTAGTCTCTACCCAACTGGATTGTAAATTGTTAATCATTCCTCTTCAAAATTTAAATTTGAAGAAATTATTGTCGTATGATCATTGAAGTTCTAAACAACAACAATAATTAGATTATCATTTCAGAGCGAATAATAATAAGTTCCCAAAATCGCAGCTTCGCCAAATCTGCGAAGAGATGTAGATTTTAGATCTTCAAATTTTAAAAATTGAGAAAAGAATGGAATGGCAGTAAAAGAAGCGACAAGACAAAAACTAAAAGAAGACAATTAAAATTGTAAAACAAAAGAAAAGTAAAACAAAAGCTAGATGGCAAAATGATTAAATAGATTTGGGTAAAGACGCAACGTGATTTTGTACAATCTATTTATATTTTGCTTTGACTCATTTACTAGTAATATTTATTATATAGTTCAAATTGGCTCAAAATTTGCATGGCTAGAATTTTGGTTTGCATAATTCTCCACAATGAATGCAACTCACGCATTGCCAACTCATTGCACGTAATGAGCAACACCTTTTACGCGTTATGCAATTATTAGGTAACATATTTAAAAGGGGTGATGCTATTCGATGATAATATGTTGGTACGGAATTAAGATCTTAAATACTATAAATGGACGGAATTATATTTTGTATTTAAAAATAAGTAAGGATAGTCGAAATTATAATTTTATTTAGGTCTGTCGATCAGTTTGGCCTATTTGGGTTTGAGTTTGAATACCCGAGCCAAAAATTTCAATTAATTATCTGAAATTGAATTGGGCCCAAATTCACTAACTGCTCCCGAATCGAAATAGGGATTCAGATACTCAAAAAATCGATTTTCGAACACTCATTTAAAAAATAAACCTCACAAATACAAGGCATTACTTATCCATTACACTAAATCTCTTTCTTATTTTCTTAACACAAAATAATTTTATTTTAATTAAATATCAATTTTTTTAACATAAAAACAAAACAAATCGATAAAGTAATAATTATAATTAAAATATACTATATATATATATATATATATTAAATTATCAATTTAATAAAAATCGGTTATCAGGTTAACCGATATCCGAAACTTTTGGAAATTAATAATCGATACTGAACCAATAATGAAAAAAATCAGTTATCGGGTAATCAAATTCGAATGGTTCAATTCGATTATCGAATTATTTAATACCTGATATTTGTTTTGACAATCCTAATTTTATATATAAAAAGTTGAAAAAAAAATATAAAATACAACTGAAATATAAGTAATAATTACAAGTATTACCCGCATGATGGCAGGGTCGAGTCTAGGACTTGGTTTCGTCTCTGATAATATGGTTGGCCAAAATTATAATTTAAATAAAAATCGATTCATTTAAGTAAAATATTTAATTCACTTATAAAACATAAACTGTTTTATGACTATTATACCCGTGACTATTAAGTAAAATAGTCGTTTTCTCTCTATAAAATTGATGGTAAAAGTGTTAATATGTAAAAATATTTTATCACTAAAGTCAACTATTAATTTATTATTTTCTTTTTATTTATATTTATTAAAATATTTCTTTATTACAAGCCATTATATGGCTGCATAGTTTTATTAATTTAAAAAATCTTATTAAATGCTTCCCATGATATAGCCTAAGAGCATCCGCAATGGGCTTACTTGATAGCAGGGGACCACATTGAGTAAGTAGTGTTGCATTGGTTACTTGATAGTGTACTTGATTTTTTTAGTTTTGATTTTTGTGGTTTTCATTTAAATTTAATTGCTCAAATTTAAATAACAAAATTTATTTCAAATTTAAATTGCATTAATTATAAAATCCTAAATATTACATAAAACTTTAACAAAATAAAAAAAAGGAAAAAAGGCCAAACGGCTATTTTAGCCGTTGGCTCAAAAAAAAAGGAAAATAGCCGTTGCACTACTTCAAATTTAAAGTTTATATATATATATATATATATATATATATATATATATATTTAATTAAGGCGCGTGCAATGCACGCGCCATATCTTTCTCTTACTCGTGCATACTCGAAGGCTCGAGCACGCCTCGAGTAAGGCTTACCCGCAACGCCTTACTCGAGTGCAACGCTCTACTCGAGTAAGGCGATCGAGTAGAGCGTTGTGGGTGCTCTAATAGCATTATGCACGTCAGCGACAACAAATTTGAAATGCATTTTTAGAGGGGTGTTTACTTTGTCTCACTAGTAAGACATATGATTGAATATTTTTTTTTAATAGTAAAATTTTTCATATTTCATTTTTTATATAATAAGATTCAAATAAAATTATCTTAAATGATAAAAATAATCAGAGATCTTAGAATAGTCTAAAGTTTCAATTCATTAAAATAAATAAGGAATTAGCCTTATTATTTTTATTTATCAATACTAATCCCCCGAAGTAAATGCTCATTTACAGCGACTCGTTTAGTACGAATGATTAGGATGTATAATATAGCTATGACACTCTAATATTTTGTTTGGTAAGAAGTAATAGGAAACACACGGCCCTTTATAAATTAAAAGCCCGAAAATATTACCATGATTTCCATATATCACCTACGGAGGTGGTATACGCAATACAAATCTTAATTATAATTATTACTATTAACTTTATATAATTTTAAGAAACAATATACTCGTATGACCATTTTGAAGAATGTAACACAATATTTTTGTAATGACCCGACTTTTTATTAAGGATTATATACTTTTAAATTACTGATTTAAGGATTGATTATGGTAATTAGGGATCAGCATCCATTAATAAAATACGAACTTATATGAATTTGATAATTTATATATGTGATGATTTATTTTTTTTATTTTCAATAGATGATGCACTCAAAATATATTTTGAGTCCATTAATTTATTGTGGAGAATTTAACACTGAAGTGTTAAATATGAATCTTTTATCGATTGTTTACTTAAAGCCCATGAGTAATTTAATTTATGTTAGAGGCAAGCTCGTTGTCTTATGCATTACATAGACAAATCTGCTATGCTGTAGTACCTCAATGAAGGTTCTCTAGTTTTATAAATTCAATATGAGAGGTTTGCCACATATTTGGTCATGGGAGATGCCCACAGCTTCTCAGAAAGGAATCAGCTATCATATTCTAGTGAATGCTCTTAAGTTCCTGATGGTTTTGTTCTTGTGGGATTTTATCAAGCACTGTGCAAGGATTTGTGAAAAGTGAGAGATTTGGTGGATGTCTACTTATCATCTTATGTAGAGGAGCATCTTACGTGATAACTTAAGATCTTTCGCCAATTTAAAATCCTAACATTTTGAGGCTTGAACTTTTTGCTATAATTGTTTAATCGAGATCTCTCTAGTTTGTATTGCCAATCATAAGAGGGGGAGTATGTGACGGATACCTACTGTTTTGTGATGGATGTCATTACCATACTGTGGAATACTCTGGGGCGAGATATTTGTCGTATCTCAGTTCATGGAATCTTGCAAAGGTGGCTTCCTTCGCTGAACTTGAGAACTGGAGCTCTCACCTTTGTATGGCACTGGCATGGTGTGCGTCAAATCTTCATCCCCATATTGACTAATTTACATTTCACAATTTTCTTCACCTACTACTTCACAATTTTCTTCACCAATACGTTCACAATTTTCTTCACCTACTACTTCACAATTTTCTTCACCTCTGAAGTCAATCTCCAAATAGAATTTTGCTTCTTTAAAACCTATTCCACTATCTCAACTCACCCATTCCCACCTCTGCAGCAAGTTTTATTAAGTAATAGAGTGAAGATTATTCATCTCATTCAATTCTTCTTCACAATTGGCTTCTAATCTATGCCATATATAAAATCTGCAGAGACTAATACCATACACCTATTCAAGGTATTCCCTTTTTATTCAATATCAGAGAACCACCAAGTGAATGATCCAAAAGAAAAGTTTACACGTATTAACATATGAACTGTAATTCCATAGAGTTTTATTTGCAAGAAAAGATATTTAGATCCCCTGTGTGTCGCCGGGCTGTTTCTTCGCCGACCGGCCACTAGGCTCTGAACCGAGAACGTGTACTCGTTCCTCCATCTTCAGGCTACCAAACCCAACAATCGAAAGGCCGAAACCTTCTCTATATTTTCCCGACCAAAGGCCACAATATCCTTCGGAGGCCAACGTCGAATTCCCGACTTAGCCACCGGCCAACTTACGGCCTTCGTTTCTCACTATCCTTACGACGAAAAAGGATCGAGAAACCACCGTTGTGTAGCCTGATCTACCTCGCACGAGGAAGACTAAGTCGTAGACCTTCGCGGCTAAACACCATAGCGGAACGACGACCAGAAAAACCCCCGGCGAACAACTTCCATTAGTGCTCACTTGGACAAGGGTAAGTTGACGCCCTTATTTCGATGCATTCCCGTTTCTATTATATTATGGGAAATTTCTGGGGTATAGATGGGAGTGTGGTGAATATTTGTACAAAGTTTCATGTTATTTGAACTTCGTTTACTACCATTTTAAAATTTGAGAAGTCTACTGCCCGTATCTGTTGAAACTGTCGTGAGGCAGATGATTAAGTTAACTATTTCAGTAACCATATGTTGATATTTAGCTCTCAAATTTTTATGGTATAAATTTATATGCGTTATCTATCTGCATATAAAATTTGAGGTCATTCCGGAAACGTTTGCTATTTTTCAAAGATCTGGACTTTCAGTTGGCAGAAACTGCCGAATCTGGTAGGCGATGGGAAAATCGCTATATCTCTTAAACTACTTGGAGTTTTTCAACATACTTTTTTTTCAATTAAACTAGACTCAAAGAGGTTTCTATTGATATAAAATTCGACTCCATAAGAGTTCGGAGTAAAAGCAGTTTATTAGTTGAAGTTGAATCTATACAGTTTTGTTGAGATGGAAATGATTCAAAATAATTCCTATTAAGAATTTTAAAGTTTTATTGTTGATAAAATATCACTTTTAGTTTATAAATGAGCTATTGATGTGTGTATATATATATATATATATATATATATATATATATATATATATTGGTGATTGACATTATTAAATGGGGAAAAGGAAAACGTTTTATGTTTATAGAATTATTCTTTATTTATAATAGATAAATAAAAGAATAATATAAAATGGAATTTCCTACATCCTCAAAGGTACATGAAGTATGTTGATAAAGGAAGAACGATTGTATATGAGTTAGATATAGTCGTTTAAGGAAATATGGGTAGTTAGAGAAATGAGTGAATAGTGATTCACTGCATTTGTTGTTATCTTTTCTATTATTCACTCGAACACATGTTTTCGTGTTATTAAAGGTTCAAATAAACAAAAGCGCCTGAGTAACCTATCGCGCTAAGGAAAGAGAATCATTGTCTTAAGTAGCAAAACACTGCAATCAGGTGGGCATTACTTTTACTATACGTATATAGAGATCCCCTGCGTGTCGTAGGCCTCTTATACGAATGAATGCATGAGATGATTTAACTGTTAATTTCAGTTTCATATATCTATCAAACGAATTTAATGTTACATTTAAACAAGATATTTCATTACAAAATCATTGAACTGAAAATTATTTCAATTGTTGTCTTGCCATAAATGTTTAAATTTTAGTATGATATCTATCTGCTTTGGCTTTGCCAATGATGCAATCGAATTCGGGTCCTGAGCAGTTGATAGCTATCCTGCCAGGACTAGTGTACACCAGTGACCGTGAGTCATCTAGCGGGTTGGCCGGTCAAGTGACCGTGAGAGGTGGCCACCTCTCCGGCACACAGTTCCAGATATGATAGATTACAAGAGAACTTAGTCTGCAGACGAACTTTAAGAATCACAAATGAACTTAGTAAGCTTGGGCCTTTTTAGCGAAAAACTCCCTTGCTGTACTGTTTATGATGGCATGACAATTTACAGTTTTGAAGCATGTATTTTTATACCTAGGCATACGTGCCCACTGAGTGCTTTTGTACTCAGCCCTGCATATGTTTTCTAAATGTGCAGGTTGAGCTGATGTGATGATGGTGCTGCAATGAGCGGAGTCTCCAGGGTTGTTAATAAATAGTTAACCTGTCTAGAATATGTCTTCATACATATGTCTAGCTACTTTCCGCTGCAAGATGTTGTTGATGTTATAGTATGTTATGTCATACTTTGAGTCTTAAGAGAATGGTTTCATATGATGTATAACTTGATTAATGATATTAATTAAGTTTTATGCTGTCTTTCATAGACTATTTTCAATTGAGTATTCATGAATAAAAATGACGAGTTTTATTAAGATGAGTAAGTTTTACGGCTATAAATGACGCCCCTTTTCTTCCCCTTCTTCTTTAACCCCATCCCTAGTCGTAGATCACTCGGCTTAACTATCCTTAGTTAGGGCGGGCTGTGACAATTTTGCCATTAATTGAAAAAACACAAAATCTGACATTTTTCACTTTTTATGACTATTTTGCCCTTAATTAAGACAGGGCAGATTCGGATTTGCGCGCGGGTTAGGCATGCCGTATATGCCAAAAAAATGGGTCATTACTATAAAAGATTGGGCCAACCCAATCTGATCCAAGATCGGGCCTAGTCTGAATACATATACCACGGAGGGTATAGCCCCCAAATTTAAAATATAATTAGAATATTAATAAATTTATAATTTTAAGAGTTAATTATCTATAAATACACTAATTATTTCCAAAATTTGGGTTTTAATCATATTTATTTTTTTTGGCCAAAAAATACATAAATTTTTAATTTTTTGAAATTTGATCCGACTCTAAATATTCACTGATTAATATTTTAATATGTTTGGAGTTCGATGGATAATTCAAATGTACTATGGGAAACATTTTGATGAAAATTTTCTAATGATACCCATATTCTTTTATCACCGAAAGTGATAAAAAAAACAAAAAAAATAGAGTTTTATAACATCAACTTTTATGTCATTATTTTTATATCACTTTTGGTGATCAAAATTCAACAATATAAGTATAATTGGAAAGATAACAGCAATAGCCATTCAACGGCACCTTCTAATTCTAAATGCGGTTCGGTGTTAGATTTGATTTTATTTTCAAATTATTCGCTGCGATTCGAGTATTCGATTCATTTTCTATAATTACTCTATATAAAAAAAAATTGAATATTCGATTCGTTTTACAAGCTATTCGATTCGATCGAAATTGCAAAGAAAAAAATATTAAAATTTCATATTTGATTCGTTTACTAAAATATTAAGGGAAAAAATATATAAAATAAGTATTAAAATTTCATATTCGATTCGTTTACTAATCGAATCGAATTGAATATTTATAATCGAATACGAATCGAATAATTTCAAATATGAATGTCAAAATATCGAATTGAACAAAAATATTCGATTCGTTTACAACCCTACTCACACTACGCTTTACAGGATTTCTTAAAATCTGTGTCGTCCCATACTATGTAGTATGTTTTTATAGAACGGGTGAGTAGTATTTAGTTAGAAATTGAAAAATTAGATATAGTTTATGTAGTTATATGCAATTAGCTCTAATTTAAACCCAATAATCTCAATTTAAAGTTACACTCATAACATAATAATTCATCTTTATAGTCCCAAAACTTTGAAGAAGGAAAAAGTAAGAGCCAACAACAACAATATTTTGATGATGCCCCATGGATTTTAGTAGTATCATGTTTTGTCCCATAGTCCGATAAGCTCCATTCAGCCCAACTATGTAGTATGTACTACCCATATAATATGGTATAAAATTCAATGTCACGGCTATCTAGTTATTATCCTTCTTATGCGTATGTATTTATTATGGTGCAAGTGCACCGATCGCCTAGTATGAATTAACGATAATTAAACACACACAAGTTCGGCAATCAAGCAAGAATGTGTTTTCCAAATCCCCATTCAAGTTATAAGTGTAACACAAATCCACTAATTCATTTGTGACAAATCCACCTAATTAAATACACATCACACCAAAATCATACAAGAAACCAACCAACCAGCTTAAATTCCAATCTTCCAAATCCACACCCACCAAAATTCTTTATCCACAAATATTATACTATTTGATTTCGAATCAAGAAGAGGAGCGGGAGCGGGAGAGATCAAGATCATCGTTGAAACCCAACAATTCCTCCCAATTCACATCCTCATCTTCATCGATTTTCTCTCTCAGCACCTCCAAAATCCTCCTGCAATTCTCCCTCGCCTGATCGCTCCTCCCCCTTTTCTCCACCCTCTCCACCACCGCCTCCGCCCCGCCCTCCTTCGCTAGCCCCTTGAACCTCAACCCGCCGTAGCTCAGCCCGTACAACGCCGCCACGCAGCTCTCTTCGCTCGATTCAAACTCCTCCGACCTCAACAGCCTCAAAAAACACTCCACCGCGCCGCCGTCCAGCATCGCCGCCCTCCCCTCCACGCTCCCCGCCAAGTTGCACAATACCAGCATGACCCGACCCAACATATGCCCCGACTTCACCATCCCCAGCAGAATCTGCACCGCCCCGAGCTTGATCATCTTCACCCGGTTGCTCTGCACCAGCGACAGATGGTACAGCGCCAGCGCCGAGTCGTGCCGAGTCCGCTCCGAGTCGGACCGCAGCGCGTGGAGAAGCGGCGGCAGCGCCCCCAGAACCCCGATCGCCGTCTTGTTCTGCTCGTCCAGGGATAAGCTGAAGAGCGCGCCGGCTGCGTGGTCCTGCGCCTCGCCGTGTCCACCCCTCAGGACGTCGATCAGCGGCGGCACGATCCCCGACCGCACGATCTTCACCTTGTTCCGCTTCTCCAGCGACAGGTTCACCAGCGCCGCCGCGGCGTTCACCTGCAGGTTCGAGTATCTGGAGGTGATGAGCGATTTCAGAGCGGTTAGCATCCGCGGCGTGCAGAGGCAGGCGCGGGTGTCCTCTCTGGTTCGCGACAGTTTCCGGAGGGATGCCAGCGCCTCCTCCTGCTCGTAGATTTGAGCGCTTTTCAGCTTCTTGTACAATTCTTCCTCTTCCAATAGAATCGAATTCGACGTGATGTCGATTTCGCTGGATGAGGAGGAAGACGAGTAGCACGAAGGGCGAGTCGAGTTGATTAGGGGGAGAGGAGTCCGCGACCGCGACTCCTCCGAGCTGGCGGCGGAGACTACGCTCGGCGATCGAGTTAAATCGGGCGGCGGCGGCGGCGAGGGCATCAATTGACGGACGATTTTCTCGGCGGAGAAGAAGTCGAGGGGGGTCGGGGGGTCGAGGTGGTGGCGGCGGCACCAATTGAGGATGGTGGAGCGGAGGGCGAGGTTGGGGATGACGGCGGAGAAATCGGCGGCGGCGGCGCCGTGGAGAGAGGGGTGGAAGGAGAGGGAGACGCAGGCGTGGACGCAGCTGCGCTCGAATGTGTGGCCGGAGGAGACGATGACGGGATCCGCCATGATCGAGCCGGAGAGTGGGCAGAGGAACTCGACTGGAATGTGCTTCTTGAGCGGCGAGGAATTCAACGGCGATTTGTGAAAGGAGATCTTCCACCGCTGCTTGCCGCTCCCCATTGATGAAGTGGAGATTTTAGAGGGAAAATTGAGGTGGAATGAAGGATTGATTAGTGAGAGAAACGAAGGAAAATTGAGGTGCCATTTTCGCTAGCTCTGAGGTTTTAGCAACTTCTGGGATGTTGATTTCGCTTTTTAAGGAGATAGTTATTTTTTGTTTCATTTTTAATATTTTGTGCCATAAATTCTTCTAGGAAAAGGGAGAAATAGTGGAAAGGGTGGCTCTTGGTTTGTTTGACCAATCATGAGTCTTTATTTGCAAGATTTTCAAGGGGAAATTTTCACACTATGGCATTATCTTATACTATTACCAATTCGAATTTTTTTTATTAAATTCTAAATTTATGCCGGTATGTTTGGTAATAAAGTAAATGAAATAAAAAAATATTTTATATAAAGAAATTGATTAATTTAATTGAAATGATTTAAAGAAAAAATTATTGATCAAGTTAGTTGAGATGAATAGAGTGCTTCTTACTTCCTCATTCTCATAAAAACATGCATATTTTATCATTTTGAACAGTCTCACAAAAATATAGTAGTACAATTTTTGTTTTTAACACTATCCACTATCATTCCTTTATTTTATATAATTTTTTATACTTATTCACAAAAAGAATATCATTACCTACCATAATATACTCTCATATAACATAACACTTTATAAAGTGAGATTCGTTTTCCACTCACAATGCACTCTTATACTCCCTCCGTCCCCCATATATATGCATGGTTGATCAAGACACGAGTTTAAAAAAATATTATTTGGAGTATTGATATGAAAAAAGAGTCTCACATTGATGGTATTGTTAAAGATTGTGGGTAAATAGTGTAAGTTACAAAGATAAAATTATGAAAATTATGTGTGGAGTAATGTCCAAAAATAGAATATGCATAAATTTGAGGGACATACCAAAAAAGAAAAATACGCATAAATATGGGAGAGGACGGATGGAGTATAACATTTCTTAAAATTTGTGTCACTCACTTCGCTGCATATTTTTAAGAGACGGGGGAGTATTATATCCGTAAATGAATGATCTGTGTTAATATTAAGGATTTAAAATTTATATTTATATAAAAAAAATATCTTATCATTTGGCAATCTTAAATCCTTAAAATTATTACTCCGAATATATCATTCATTTATGTGTACATGGTTATTCAGTTGGAAAAGATTATAAATGATTGGATCTTATAATATTCTATTCGATTGAATAAATATTATACTCCCTCCGTATGCCAAAAGTATGACACAATTATTATATTGGACGTCGGTAAAGATTATACCACTTTCCTTTTAAGGCAATGGTCCCACCATCCACTTTTATATTTTATCCTTACAAACACTTTTTATTTACAAAAAATCCACATCAAATTCAATCTCAACCACACATTTCATAAAGTGGTGGGATCCTTTCTCCACTACATCAACATCATCACCAATTTTATTAAATCTTATGCCCAGCCAAAGTGCCATACTTTTGGCGGACGGAGGGAGTACTTAATTTCGAGACAATGCTACGTAGAATTAATCATGACTTATAAATCTTGGCCTACTTGTGTACAAAAATAATCTCGGAATAATTTAATCTCGAGCAATTGAATCAGCTCACAATAGATAATGTTACACAAATTAACGATGAAGAATCTTAAATAGTACTCCCTTCATCTTCCAAATATTTATCCTTTTGTCATTTTAATATGTCCTCCAAATTCTTACTCTTTTTATTTTTAATAAAATTAATCCACATAATTTCATAATAAAAATGAGATCTTTATTTACTCACAATACAATCAACCATTATATTAAAATTAGTGTCATCCCAAATGACTAAAGATTTGGGATTTGGGGGATGGAGGGAGTTAACTACTCCCTTCGCCTTATCAGTAAAAATTAATATATTAGAAAATGAACAAGTTCATATTTTTTTATTTAAACTGCTTCTATGAAATGGAAAAAAATAAAACAGTAGTTTGATTTTAAAATAAAACGCTTACTAGGAGATAAATATTATTTTAAAATAGAATACTTATTAAAGGCCGAAGGAAGTATTGTTTTCTTGAGATAAAATCGATATAAGAAAAGAATGTTAGCGTCAAGTGGATTCAAACACATGATTTCAGATGTGTTAATAATATATAAAAATGTTTACATTGTTAAGTTTGTAAATTCACACATTCTATCACTAAATTAAAAGAGTGTTTTAACAAATTTAACTCGAGTCGTTATCATGCTCTTTATCGTTATAAATATTAGTACATAAATCAAGAGCTACCAACTAATAATACCAACAAATTAACAAGGTAGTAGGTTTTTTATTGTAATGATTTTCTAGTGTTTTGACTTTAGCATAGAATTTTGAAAATTGAGGTGCAATGGAATGAAGATTATGTATATTTTAAGAGCCATATGGGGCCAAAAGGTTCAATAATTTGCATGAAAACATGAAAAAGTGTGCTGCATTTTCTATTATATATATTTTTATTATATTGCCTTTCAACTTAATTGCTAAGATACTAGTAGTTTCCATTAAATTAAAAAAAAAAAGTTACTAATTTCCACAACTTTTTGTAAGTCTTCATCTATCTCAATCGTGTTGTTCTAGGCTGGACATCACTACCTTCCTAAGTCTCCTTTGCTTTTCCCATATATATTTATTTATCTATCACTGTTTTATTGGCTACAAAGTGCTCTCTCTCTCTCTCTCTAAGTGAGTTTCATCTCATACTCAATAGGTTGGCAATATATTTACTTTGTATTAGTTGATATGATAGAGATTTTTTTTTTTATCCTTTTCCTTTTCGTTGTTTATTAGGATTAGGGAAAGCATATAAATTATTGCAAAAGTTGGAAGCATGGTGGAAACTATAAGGGTTAATTAGTCAAAATGTAGTTAGTTGGTCTAGCTGGATTTGATTGATTATAATATTTTCTAGGTATTTCGCAAAGGTGCCCATGTGTCATCCTTGAAATAAAAGAATATATTATAATTAAATACATACAACAACAATATTTTATAATTTGTTACTCCCTCTATTCCCCTAAATATTCCATTAATATATGACTCACTTCTTTTCGACACGAAGATTGAAGAGAATTTGTAAATTGGATAAGAATGATGGGGTCACATTTTTTTAAAAGTTAAGTATTGCATTTTATGAGAATGAGTTATCTTTAATAGGACGATTCAAAATGAAAATCGAGCCACTTTTAATGGGACAGAAAGCGTATATTTTATCGATATATACCATACATATAATACAAAATTATTATACAAAGCCAGTTTTGTCCATTTGTTTAGTCCAACTCCTTGTCCCAATAGTAAAAGTAGTTTGTTGTGGTAGTAATAAGTTCTTTGCAACTTTTGATCTAAAAAGAAAAAGTTCATTGCAACTTACACAAACGATCATCTATGCAAAAACATAATGTTTTCAATTAATGATATAATGGTGTCACATAAGCTGTTATTTTAAGTTTATCATTTTTTATTAGGATAACGAGTTGAAATCTACAATAATAGCTAATCATTGCCAATTTGCAGTAGTTTAAAAGATTGCATAAGAAAATTGCAAATTATACTAGATAATTAAGTCTTGTCTCATCCACTTAGAGTGTATTTCGTTCAGCTTAAAAGCTCTTTAAAATAGCTTATAATTAAGTTGCTTAGAAGTTTATAAGTTATGAAAATAAGCTTTTCAAAAAATAAGTTTCTTAATCCCATTTTTTTGTTTTTATAATCTTATATACAATAATCATTATACAAATATTATTAAACTATAATTTGTTATTTTTATCATATATACCCTTTCAAGTTTATCCTTCTTCGATTTTATCTCCCCCGCAAAAAATTATCTCTCTAACTCATAAACTTAATTATCCAACTTATAAGCTTTTGAGAAACTACATCTTATAAATTATTATAAGCTCTTTATAGAATAAGCTAACCGAACACCTGTAATTAATCTAGAAAGCCTTAATAAAATTCGAAGCTACAAGCCTTGATTACTATGTCAACCCTAACGAAACAAGTATCAACACTTTTTTAAAATAACATTAAGACTTATAAAATTAGACTTGGGTGACCGAAATTGCTTGGAAAAATGAAGAATACTTGAAGAACAATGGAAGAACACTGACTCACTGATGAAATTTGCTCTGTGTATTACAGATAGCGTAATCTTTACAAATGAGATGAACTAGCTATTTATAAGAGAGATGCGAGAAGGGTAAAACATTAAAACAAGCATCTCTTGTACGCTACATGTCCTTCATCGCGTTCCTTTCGACATTAGCATTAACAATAACTAACTAGCAGCTTTTGTTGGGCGCTTTGTCCGATATTTACACGCTGCTGACTCTTCATACTTCATCTCTGACTTGATTTATTGACAAATGTTGGTTTCTCTTGCCGACTCCAATTCGCTTTTGTCCTACTTTGATCGGCGCTGGCTTTAATTCCTTTTATTGACAGCGCGCTCGTCATTTTTATCAATTCCTCAAACCGGTTTTGTTTCAATTATCACCATCCTTTTTCATTGTGAATTTCGTACACAATTGCTATTGCTATTTGTGTTCACCATACGTTCTGTTATTTCATCAATGACTATGCCGGCTCTGCAAATAATATATTTTATTTTCGGTACGTAATAAATGCATTTCTTTTGATCGTTATTCCATTAAATAAGTAATTAGCGCTTATGTAGTATTTACTTATCGTCAAACCCCAATAACAAGGTTTACAATTAAAAGTTACAAAATTTAGAGTATTATTTTATAGACAGTTAGACACGATGTATCATTTTTGAAATCTCAATTGAATGAATTGTTTTCTCCAAAATTATATACTACTAGATTTTGTGCATTGACAAAAGAAACTCGAAAACAGAATATTATATAAAATTAATTTTGGAGATCCGGATGTACCATGAATTATGATATCCAATAATTCATGGTGCAAATGAAAATTAGCATTAACAATTATGTAAATGAAAATTTTGATGTGTGGGGGTGGGCCATTATCGACAAAAAAGTTCAAAACATAATAGGGATTTATGCTTTTGAAACTTTTTAATAAAAGTAATATTCTCCTTCTTTACAAATTGGCACTCCGCTTTTTCGCTTTGATGTTGATAAATTAAATATATTTTTAATTAACACCAATTATTTGGGGTCACATAGTTGTGTTTGTCAATGAGAAATGGATGCAGGAATGGCCGGACACAGTCGGAAGGGGGCTTCAGAGATCAGTGTCGGATCATTGTCCGATCTTCCTGACTACAAAAACCAAGAACTGGGGACCCAAACCTTTTAGGTTCCTCAATTCTTGGCTCTCCCACCCAGATTTTTGCGCGTTGGTAAGGAAATCTTGGGATGAAGCTAAGATTGAAGGATGGAGCTGCTTTGTGTTCAAAGAGAAATTGAAATTGGTGAAGAGTGCGTTGAAAGAGTGGAATCTGAGGATTTATGGCAACATTGACCACGGATTGACAGATCTTAAGGATGAACTTCAGGAGCTGGACATTTTTGATGACACCTTTGGTCTTGAGGAGAGTGAGACAATCAGGAGAAATGAATTACGAGCAAAGATTTTCCTTAAATCCAAAGAAAAATGTAGTCTTCTCCAACAAAAGGCGAAAGTCAAATGGGTCAAGGAGGGCGATCTGAATACTAGTTTTTATCACAAAGCAATTGTTGGGAGAAGAAAGAAGAATGAAATTGCAGGGCTTGATGTTGGGGGCTGCTGGATCGAGGATCCAAAGACCATTAAGGAGAAAGTCAAAACGTTCTTCGAGAATCACTTCAAGAAGACGCCGCGCGTCCTTCCTATGATACCGGGAGATTTCACTGCTCGGAGAGTTTCTGCAGCGAATAATGCGGAGCTGATCAAAACTTTTTCAGAATCAGAAATTAAAGAGGCCATTTGGAGCTGTGACGGTGACAAGAGCCCGGGACCGGATGGCTTTAACCTCAAGTTCTGGAAAGCGTCATGGGAGATTATCAAGAAAGATTTTTTAAAGGTAATGACTGAATTTCACTCCAATGGCAAAATCCCTCGGGGATGTAACTCTTCATACATCGTTCTCATTCCTAAAAAAGAAGGAGCTTGCTCACTTGAGGAGTTTAGGCCTATTTCACTTATTTGTAGCCTCTATAAAGTCATTGCGAAGGTTTTGGCGAATAGGATGAAACAGGTCATGGATTCAGTTATTTCGGATAATCAGAGTGCCTTCATTGGCGGCCGTTACATCCTTGATGGGGTCGTGGTTCTAAATGAAGCAATCGCGGAGGCTACTAAGAAGAGAAAAGGGAGGATTATCTTCAAGGTGGATTTCGCGAAAGCATATGACTCCGTCGAGTGGGATTTCTTGGATTTAATGCTTGAAAGAATGGATTTTGAACCATTATGGAGGAAATGGATCCGAGGTTGTATCTCTTCGGCGACGACGAATATTTTGGTGAATGGATCTCCATCTGGTGAGGTGTGTTTAGAAAGAGGATTACGGCAGGGAGATCCGCTTTCCCCATTTCTCTTTCTTATTGCAGCGGAGGGGCTCCACTCTTTGATCACGAGAGCTGTTGAGAAGGAGCTGATTAAGCCGGTAAAGGTAGGAAATGATTGCATTTCAATTCCGCACCTCCAATACGCTGATGACACGGTCTTCTTGATGGAGGATGATGAAAGAAATGCAGTGGCAGTTAAAAGGATTCTCAGAGTGTTCCAGCTACTGTCAGGGCTTGCTGTGAATTTCAAAAAATGTTGTCTCTTTGGAGTTGGGGTCGAGGAGGATAAGATAGAGAGGATGGCGGCTGTTTTGGGTTGTGATGTAGGCTCCTTACCTTTCAATTACCTCGGTATTAAAGTGGGTAGCAAGGGCAAAAAGGTTGCTGATTGGAAATACTTGGTTGAGAAGGTGAGAAAGAAAATCGATTCGTGGAAAAATGGGAAGTTCTCTCTCGCGGGCCGAGTTACCTTGGTGAAGGCTGTGCTTCAATCTATACCGATTTACCAGCTCTCTTTTACCTGTTTACCAAAATCAATTGTGAGTTCCCTAAATGCTTTACTTGGTAATTTTCTGTGGGGAGGGGGTTCTAGTAAAAGTGCGATTGCTTGGGTGAAATGGAAGGTGCTTTGTGCTTCAAAAGATGAAGGAGGCTTGGGGCTTAAAAATATTGAGTGGTTTAATCAGGCACTTGTCGTTAAATGGTTGTGGCGGTACCTTACTGGAAGGGACATGCTTTGGGCTAAAATTGTTAGGTCCATTTATGGTGAGGTTGAGTGGGGAGAGACAGGTCTGGAAAACGCGGGGAAAGGTAGATTTAGAGATGGGTGGTGGCCGAAGATCGTTTCTGCGGCGGGAGGGCCGAGCAATTTTTGGTTTGTTCAAAATTTGAAGCCAAAGGTGGGGGATGGGAAGACATTTAAATTCTGGAGTCAGTGGTGGGTTGGACAAAAGCCGTTGAAGTTTACTTTTCCTAGACTTTTTCAGTTGAGTGCTAATAAAGAAGCTGCAATCTGTGAAGTTGGGGAATGGACTGATACTGGATGGTGTTGGGATTTAAGGTGGAGAAGAGAGTTATTTGAGAGAGAGAGGGAAGGAGTTTCGGAGTTGCTTAGCCTTGTTTCTGGTACTAACCTGTGTGCAGGTAACAAGGACGGATGGACATGGAGTGGCGACATCGGGAGAGGCTTTACAACCAAGTCCGCTTATGAAGCTATTAAAGATCAAGCAAAAGAGACTACGGAGGCGGTGGAGGAAACTGATATGAGTACGAAGGTGTGGAAGATCCCTATTCCAAACAAAGTCAAGCTTACCGCATGGAGAATTTTGAAGAACAGAATTCCGACGTGTGACAATCTCTCGAGAAGAAATGTGATGTTGTGTGAAGTCGAGGTGGGATGTAATGCCTGTTTTCATCGGCAGGAATCCACGAATCACTTGTTGATCCACTGTCCAAAGACCTCAAAGGTATGGGAAGCAATCTTTCAATGGCTCGGAGTTAGCATGGTGCAGCCATATGACGTGTCCTCGCACTTTCAGTTCTTTACTAGTTTGAGTGGCCGGAAAAGAAATAAGAAGCTCTTGATGGCTCTTTGGTGTTGTACTACTTGGCTTATTTGGAAAATGCGTAATGAGAGTAGATTTGAGAACAAAATATGGGAGAGTGCAAACTTGTTTGGAGAAATCAAAGCTAGAGTGTGGAGTTGGGGTAGAATTTTTGGTTTTGTTAATGATGGAGTTGGGATTCATAGGTGGATGTCGAATGAGGAATCACCGATGATTTTGTAATCTTCTTGGTACTACTGGTGCCTTTTCGTTCTATAATATTTACTTTCCTTATCAAAAAAAAAAAAGATCACATTTTCATAAACCACCTTTAAACAGATCTCCAATTCGTGATTACCTATTTTTAATCAATCCCTTGAATTTTACGTCATGTTTCATGCATCATTGCTCGTGATTTTTTTTTTCATTAATGTCGATTGATGTGTCGACAAGATTAGTGATTTTGACATGCATAAACTATTTCTACTTTTTTTTTCGTCTATGTATATAGAAGTATAAATACAAATAAAATCAAAATACTCCATTGTCCCATGAAGCATCACCTAGTTCTTTTCGGCACGGGAATTAAGAAATTGGTATTTTGTGTGTTAAGTGTGGTAGGTGAAAAAGTGAAAAGATGAATAAATGATAAATTTTTTATCATTTTTAAAAACAGGTCAAGCTTCGTGAGACAAACCAAAAGGAAACTGAGTCATGCTTCGTGGGACACGGTCGGAGTATTTATCAATGCTCATAAATCTCTTTTATTTAGAAAGAGGGGGACTATTGCTTTATAGTCCTTCGATGTTTGACTCATTAAAGGGTCCTCCTTGGGACAATTCCACTTTCTATTTTTTTTAATAAAAATCTCAATTCATAGCATATTTTCTATTTTACTTAAATTGAGCTAATATTGCAAAATAATTTGTAAAAAGGTTTGTTGAGATAAAAACTTGACCTTTTCTCGCCTTTCTGTGAAAGTAAAAGCTACACAACAATTTACCGCAAAAATTGGCATAAAACTTTAGGAATATCTGCACCTTCATTTGTTCTTTTATTAACCATTATCTACAACTAATCTATTTTAGGTAAATGTGTTACAAATGCAAAAGCAATTGCTGATCCACCTTTAGACTCGAAATAAACCTATAAATATAATCCTCTAATTCAATAGGGATTTTGTAAATGATAATCTAGCTGTAAAAACATTAACGTTCTATTCAATAACAGCTTCTTAGACTACATATTAAGGTATAGAAATTATTTTATTTAATAAACTTTAGAAGTGTTAATTTTAAATTTACTTGATTATCTAATTCTTGAAATATTCATCACATGTTTTATCAGTCTAACCAAATTGGGCCGATTTTTCGTAAGCCCACTCATTATATAGGCCCAATTAAATTTGAAGGCCGGGGCCCATAATGAAGCAATGCAATGCTTCTGGAACTTTCTAGTCCAAAGTCCAAACCCGATCCGAAACTGTCTGTGGTCGGTTTCCTCCCGCGTAAGAAAACTAATTGCGTTCAAATTTGGCTTCCTTCCCAAGCAAATCGCTTTATATACGCAACGCGCTGGAGATATCTCCGGCGTAACGAAATCGAAATCGAAATTCATTCTGATACGATTTTTCCGGCGAAAATAATTGAAATAGGAAGAATTCAATCGATCCGAAACGATTTCTCCCGCAAAAAGTAATACGATTTCTCCGAGCGCAAGAGGAATTCTCCGGTGGAAGAGATGGGCGGCGGAACAGAATTTTTTCCGGATTTAGGAAGGCATTGCCAGAAACCAGATTGCCATCAACTCGATTTCCTCCCCTTCACCTGCGACGGCTGTCAAAAGGTACTTTTCCCCCTGTTTTTCCTTCCCTTTCATATTAGTATTTTTTTTCTCCCATTTGAATTTGACCTGATTTTGCGTTTTTTGTAGGATTTTTGTGTAGAACACCGGTCAGCCAAATCGCACGAGTGTCCGAAACCCGACGCCGGCAGCCGTAAAGTGGTGGTCTGCGAGACTTGCTCGGTCGCGATCGAGACGACGGGAGTCGATGGAGAGGATGAGCAGAAGCTTCTGGAGAGGCACGAGAAGTCCGGCGAGTGCGATCCGAGGAAGAAGATGAAGCCGGCATGCCCCGTGCGGCGCTGCAAGGAGGTTCTGACGTTCTCCAACACGGCGACGTGCAAAACTTGCCGAGTTAAAATCTGCTTGAAGCATAGGTTTCCGGCAGATCACGCCTGCAACCAGCTGAGATTGCCGTCACCGGCATCGGCATCTTATAACAAGTTTTTGGCTGCGAGGACTGTCAAAGATTGTGGGAACAAGACTTTTATTTCCAGTTCTCGGCCTAGTGTTGAAGTTAAAGCATGTTGATTTTATTCCACAAAATATTTTGTCAATTTCCTTATTTTTTATTTTTGTACTCCATCCGTCCACGAGAAAGAGTTTCATTTGAGACTCGACACGAGTTTTAAGAAAGTTGTTAAAGTAGATGTAAGTGGAGAGAGAAATAAATTTATAGGGGTATTGCTAATGACACAATTATTCCATTTACTTATTCTTAATCCTAAATTCAATTTTGAAGTAACTGATTGATGCATTGAACATTTTTTCGAATCAAAATTAAATTTAGCAAATTAAACCAACAAGTTCAGAGGATCATCCTAAATTTACCTAGAGGATATTTTTTTGAATCATCCTAAATTTACCCAGATGAGCTAATTGAACCAACATTTTTTTTGAATCAAAACCGATTGATGTATCATAAAAAACTGATTGCTGCAAATTAAACCAACATTTTTTCAAATTAAACCGACATTTTTTCGAATCAAAACTGATTGTTGCAAATTAAACCAACATTTCTTAATTGCCATATTTTTTCGAATTAAACCAACATGTTCAGCAACATCATAAAAAAAATTGCATCACCAGCCTTCAAACATCACTAGACGGCGTTCTTCATCTCCAATGAAGACATCCACAACCAAATCGACAGGCGTCAGAGGCATTTTTGGCACCAACGTCAACGACGACAAAAACGCCGAATATGAGACAGCGATTTGAGAGAGGCGACGCCTTAGGGTTTCGGGCTCAGAGAGAAGCGACGATTTGGGTTTTCGGGCTTAAAGGGAGGCGGCTCGTCAGCCCACGACGGAAAGGCTCCGCTAGAGGCGTCATATCACCGAAAATTGGAGGCGCCAGCAACATATCCAGTGATTCATCGGTAGAATCACCGGATTTACAGAGATCCGTCGGAGATGGCAATAGATCCAACGATTCTTCGGTAGAATCACCGAAATTTACAGAGAGAGTGAGAGATGGTTCAAGATCCATCGATCAGGGGTGAGAGGTAATGAGGAATCGAAGGCGGAAGGGGTAAACGGCGACGAAAGCCCTGGCTTACGGTGAGAGGCGGACGGCGGCGAGATGGTTCAAGAATTAGGGTTCTCATTTTAAATGGTGTACACATGCTTTTTAAGAAATAATGTGGGGAGGGTAATTTAAGACGTCTAGGGTAATTAATTAAGACATCTAAGTTAATTAAGGAATAACTAGAGTGTTATAAATTTGATTTGTGGTGGGCCCATCAATGGCAACTAAAGTAAATATTGAAACAAAATAAGGGTAAAGTTGTCAAAAAAGTGAAACAAGACTCTTTTTCGTGGACAAAAAAAAGAGGGGAAACAATACTCTTTTTCGTGAACGGAGGGAGTACATGATTTCACCATCAATTTTATAATTACAATTATATAGTTTTTCATGTATTATATATAAAATGTTTTGCATCAATGTCCTTATTTTTTATTTTTGTACATGATTTCATTATTAATTTTATAATTACAATTAATATCATTCTAATTGGGTAAATTTTTTAGGTAACATGTCTATTCTTCTAAATTATTGAATAATAGTTTAAATCTATATATTACATAAAGAACTAATTTAACAGAAAAATGTTTAGCGCCATGCCAAATTTTTAATAGAATCTTACTAACTATAAAACAACAGTTTATTCATATTATTTATAGTAGTTTATCACATTATTTATCACAGTTTACTCACATTATTTATCTAAGTGTCGGTTAAAAGATAAATATAAAAATTAAACATGTATTCATTTATCTAAGTGTCAGTTAGACACTACTTCTCCACTACTCTAATAAAGCAGTCAATTTATTATTTTAAAAATAGAATCCTGCATGAATTTGCATATTTCATCAGTAACCTGCGTTTTTGAAAGACAAAAAGTTGCGTACACCCGGGTGTACGGACCCGGTACACTCGGGTCGTACCCGATCCGAATCCTGATCGAATCCGACCCAATTGGACTATCCTACTCGAAGTGTTAGTGTTATTTCGATATAGTGTTAGTGTCATTTCAATATAGTGTTAGTGTCATTTTCGAAATAGTGTCATTTGTAAATTAAAATAGTGTTAGTGTGTTTTTCGAAATAGTGTCATTTGTAAAACAAAATACTGTTAGTGTCATTCCAAGTTCGTGTTAGTGTTAGTGTCATTTCATGTTAGTGTTAGTGTCATTTCAAGAAAAAATGGGTCAGGATAGTCCAACTGAGTTAGGATCCGGGTCGGATAAATACAACCTGAGTGTACGATACACCCGGGTGTACAAGAGACCACCTCATTTTCAAAACCTGTATATAAATTTTCAAATATATATGCACCACCTCCACATATATTTTTGATATACTCAATATCTAACAAAAAATACACAAAAATAAGTAATATAAAGCACATCAAAGATGGAATTATGTTACACTATTAAAATCAAAATTCCAAAAATTTTAAGCTTATTTAAACTCTGCATATTGTAAAATAAAGTTAAATTTAATTCATGAAAAAAATATTCAATATAGTAAAATTCTTTTCTAAAAATATGCATCTTAAATTTAATATAGTATAAAAATCATGAAAAATGAATTTAAAACGAATAAGTTATGACAAAAATTAAAATTTAAAATATTTTATTTTCTCTCTATTCATTAAAAATTTTACAACTTTTTTATTATGTTTGCGCATTAAATTTCTATCTATTTATTTGTATTTATTTATTATGACGTGTAATACCCATAATAATAATGCGCAATGCTAATTTTCACTATTGAATAATTTTTAAATTTATTTAATAATTGCAATTATCATTGAATTTTATACAAAATTGAAAATTATATTTTCAAATTCAGGATTTTATTGAGTAATTGACATGAATTATTTTATTTTATTTTTTGAACATGTTTCGTATTTATTTATATTTTGAATTTATTTAATAGTTATATTTATTATTTAAATATTTCATTTAATTTCGATATTGATCATGCATCGAATGTGTGAAACACCCCAATTTCATAAACTTTTCAATATAAAATCCTTGAAAAACTAATAGATAAAATAAAATTTCTTGAATTATAAAAGTTTAAACCAATTTAAAATCAACTTGCCAAAACTAAAGTAGTAACATGAAATCATAAAACTATAAACTGAAGAAAAAAATAATAATAACAAGTTCAACTCAAACATCTATAGAATTACTAAATCTCTAGTCATTCTCGACTTCCATGGCCGCCTCAACTCCAGAACTGCAAAACTGAAAAGAAAGGGGTTGAGCATATTGAAAAATATACTCAGTGAAGAACCATGCACATATTCACATACGCTTAAACATGCAAATAATTCACATTGTCATACACATATACTGCTAATCTGATGGGCGAACTGAGAGCCCCTGAACATGTATTTCAACATGGCTGAATTTCTGAACATGTATTTCAACATGGCTGATTTTCTGAACATGTATTTCTACATGTCTGAACATGTATTTCAATATGGCTAATATTCTGAACATGTATTTCTACATGGCTGAGCAAATATAATCAAACATGAACTAAGAGCATATAAAAACATACATGAATACAACCACAAGCATATAATCCCTCACCTTAATCTTGCCTTGAAATATTTTGACGAAACCTATATGCTTTTATCCCGAAACAAAGAAAAAACTTACAAAGCGATCTTCTATGCGGAAAAAATAAAATAAAATAAAGTTGGCGTTTTTACTCTCCTCCCGGCTATGTCTGTGTTCCCCATTTATATACTAGCAGTAGAAAATCTTTGATAGGCTTGAGAAATTATTTGTGTCAATCTAACTTTATTTGTTCAAATTAATTATTAGTATGAAGATTAATATGCCATGCAATCATTCTTTTCATTAAAGAAAACTTAATAACGTGTTCCACTAGATAAGTGTATATACATATAATAATTGCATGCATATATATGTATAGATTTCGAAGCAAAAATAATCGGTGACCTAATATGCTAATACTTATTAATTTACGTATACATGTAAGAAAAAAAAAATCTAATAAGAATATATCTACTTACATATACATATCTGCTAGGAAGTTCATATTTATAACAATTATAGTTTGAATAGAATTAATATTACATATATATATATATATGTATGTATGTATTTCGTAATTATCTCTACAAAGAAAATTAAGCTATAATAATAATAATAATAATAATAATAATAATAATAATAATAATAATAATAATAATAAATATTAATAATCTAGATAAAAAATAAGTGGTGCATATCTATATGTTTCATATAATTATTTAAAAAAATAAGTTATAAAAGAAAATACTAATAATTCAACCTATATAATAAATCTAAATATTTGGGGTGTTACAGTGTGAGTAATAGTTTTATAATTCAGATCCAGAATTCAGAGTTATTCTAGGGTGACATAAGAAGATAATACATAAATTTGAATATTTGTAGAATTACATAATTTTGTTCAGAGTTATTTGATCAATTAAATATGTGAAGAATTACATAATTTTCTTAAAAGTTATTTGATCAATTAAGTATGTGGTGGACTGGCCGTTGCCGCTAGAGATAGCGATGGGTCGGTCCAGGATGGCAATAGACCGGTTCAGGATTTGGAACGAATTTTGTTTGATTCAGATTCAGATCCGAATTTTTTTTACAGAGATGAAAATGAATTGGTTCAGGATTTGGACCAGATCTTGCTTGATCTAGATTCAGATCCAAATGTTTTTACTTAGGTCCGGATAAATTCACTGGATCTCGGGTCCAGATCAAGATCCAAATATTTTTTTTATTTTAAAATAAATTTATAAATTTTAAATTAACTAAAAATAAAATCATAATTATTATCTAGAGTTTCAACAAATTATTCAAAAATATATAACTACACCATAATTCATAAAAAATATTATAAAAATTCCTAATAAGTAAGAATATAATAAGCAATTACTAAATAATATTAGTAGAACAATGTGTTACACTTATTTGAGTTGTATTTTGTTCGCTATTATTTTTGCTACGCCGCAAGTGCACGGTGTAGTTGCAATATAGGGAAGTAAGGTCGTATCCCACAAGGATTGGTGAATTCAAATTTCTAAATACTATTAATAAGTTGTTTTCAATCTATTAAGACAACCAAAATTCAAGAGATGTTGAGAACTAAAACAAAGCTAAATTAAAGCAAGTAAACTAAAATAACAACAAAATAATTTTAGTTAATAAATTGGGGAATGACTTGAAGGAAAGTTATCATAGGGACTAGATTTCGATGGATTGTAATGAATTTTAATCTAAATCAATATTAATCTTGATATGGCCTACTTATCTAGGGCGATCTTCCCACTAGTTTTAGCCCCCTCCCGGACGGCTAAAACAGTAGATTACGGGTCATATTTGTCGTCCCCGGTCAATTTCTAACCTATAACTCCCAAGAGCACAAAAGATCAATAAGCTCTCACCCAACTCTCAACCTCTCGGTTTATTGAGATGATATGTATCAACTCCTAATATATTGTAATTATCCTCTCCCGATTCAAATCACAAATTAGAAATGCACAAAAGATGGCCAACCAATCATACAAGAGATAAATCTAGGACTTGAAAAGATAACAATAAACACAATCAAGATATATTAAACAAAGAAATCAATCCATTACAAATCCATCTAATCTAATCCCTAAGATAAGGGATTTTAGCCAAGCATATTCATAATAAAAATAAATCTCAAGTCATAAGAAAACATAAATAAAGATATAGAGAGATAGAGATTCATAGACAAATCCTATAATCTTGATCTTCAATCATGTAATCTTGATGAGCTCCTTTCCAAGTCTTCCCCTTATTTCTTTGATTTTGATGTTGTTTTTGTGCGTGGAAGAGAGAAAAATGGTAGAGAATGGAGGCTAGGGTTTGGAGAGGTGATTTTTGGTGGATCATATGAAAAGAGGGGGGAAAATGAGTATTTAGGGGCTGAAATCGCGTCTGGGCCGCACCAAAAGCATCAATTCCGTGTTTCTCCCGCGGTCACGGCCGTGACCACGGTGTAGGACCGTGGGGGAGCTTTTGGAGAGGCCCGCGGTTGGGCCTGCGGCCGTGGGCCAGACCACGGATGCAATCTGTATCAAAACGCCTAGGAAGCCGCGGTCATGCCCGCGGCCGCGGGTGGTCACCGCGGGGCCCTGGGCTCCTTGCGCAATCCGCTCGTTTTGTTCCGTTCTCCCTCGTCCAGACTCGGATTTGGTTGCCGTTTGCGCTCACGGATTTCTCTCGAGACGTACTTCAATCTCATATCTTCAAAATCCTCCAATTAATCCTTAATTTTTTCTGAAATCACTTCAAAACTATACCAAGGAATCAAATCTTCATAAAACTCAACATTAGGTACAAACACGCATTGACAAGCAAAATATGAAGGAAAATGACAACAAATCATGTGGAATTGAGGTACGAAAACCATGTTCGTCAAATATGTTTTCTATTTCTCATTAAAAAAATAATAATAATAATAACAACAATAATAATACTAATAATAACTTAAATTTAAAATGAAATAAAAATAAAATATTACCTTCAATAGATTATATATTATTTATGAAAAGAGATGTATAAATTAGTTATAGATCTTTATGGTAGAGTTAAATAAAAATAAAAATAAAATTATACACCCTCCATCCTTATGAAAAGTAGGGTTAAGTATCAATTTCACCCCTAACGTGTAGGCCCATATTACGTCTAAGACCCTATGGCCAGGGGTGTGTCAACTAAGCCCCTGAAGTACCTAATTTCCTCCAATTAACCCCTCTGCCCTAACGGAGAGTTAAAACCGTTAACTTTTTTTTTATTTTTTTATTTTTTTTGTGGTGTTACCCACACCTTCTTCTTCACTAAACTCGCCGGAAACACACTGGAAACTTAATCCACCCCTTCATCCTTCTCCCCCACAGTCGCTCCTTCTCTCTCTCTCTCACTCTCTGATACAACCCGACGAGCCAGCCACTCTCTGTGAATCAAGAGAAATAGATTCAAGTAGCGACAACACTAAGATTCGCGGAGATTCTCTGATTTGTCCTAAACAAAGAGGCCTTCTCCTCATGAGCATAATCATACAACGGCATCTCCACATCTCCAAAATCATCTAAACCTTGACTGTGACCAACCGTCGCCTCCTTCCGCTGGAGAAATTGCATAACGGATACAAGAGCGATGTAGAGAAAGTATATAGAGAAGAAACACAGCACAAACCAGAAATTAATCCTCTCGAAAATGTTGATCATGATGATGCAACCAACACAAAGAGGAAGAATAACACATCCCTCACGAAGCTCGCCTTGTCCACGCGCACCTCCCGCGATGCTCACCACGCCGACGACGAAGCACGAGATAAAGAAGGCACCACCGAGGACGCTGCTGAGGCCGACGTCGGCGTCGCCGGAGCGCGTGAACGCGATCACGCTGGAGAAGACGTCGTTGGCGTCGTTCCCCAGCGGGAGAAGCGTGGTCCTGGCGATGGTCGGGGACAGCCTCAACACGCGCGACAAGCTCTCCATGGAGGGGCAGAAGTACTCCGCCGTCGTGTTTCCGAGGACATAAAACAGCACCACCAGCCACAACAGCAGCAAAATAAAAAAATTAAAAAGTAACGGTGTTAACTCTTCGTTAGGGTAGAAGGGTTAATTGCAGGAAATTATGTACTTCAGGGGCTTAGTTGACACATCCATGTGATAACACTCATGTTTCCATGGTTTTTAGTGTTCATATAATGTCAATTTTATAGGAAATTGAGTGTTGGATGATTGTTTTGTGCTTATATTGCTTTATATTGTGAAATATGTTACTTTCTCGAACTTTGAAGGAATTTACAGGAATATTGAGTTCGAATTTGGAAAAATGGTCTGAAATAGAAGTTGTATATCATCTAGATACGAGTTCGTGAGCGCAAACAGATTGTAAATCGAAGTTTGGACGAGGGAGATATGACTGAAAGAAGAAAGTCGCGCGCAGCAGTGGCGACCCGGCGGCAAGCGCCGGGTGAAGAAGGAATTTTGCACGGTGTGCGGCAACCCAGCCGGCGACCACCAGAAACTCGGCAACGGCGGCGACCCAGCCGGCGATTTCCGGAAAGGTCGCCGGAAAGTGCTTTTTTTTGGCCTAGACCGCGGCGATCGCTGGGGAGGCCGCCGCGCGTCCGAGAAACCTTATTTTTATACGTTATCCAGTATCTTTCGAGCTCTGGACTGTATTTTTCCCCTGTGCCTATATATAGGTCCTTCATTTGATCTATTAGACACATCTCTTCACCTCTTTTCTCCATCTTTTCAGTTTTAGACTTAGAATTTTATTGTTTTCATAGATTAGCTTTATTTTCCTGCAATATTCAAGCTGTCATTCAACATTCTTTCGGATTTTATATAATTCAGTTTTTATTATTGTTTTCCTATTATTATGCTTTTGATTTATTTTCAAATGTCTGGCTAGATTTTTTTATTTTTTTTATTTTTTTTTCTGAACCTAGGATTTGTACATAGTTGATTAAATCTGTGTGCTTGATTTATTGATATCAATTTGCCCCCAACTTGTGATTCATAATTTATGGTGATTGTTTTCTTGTGAATTATCTGGCCAATAGTTTAGATGTCTAGCTGTTCAGTTTGAGTCTTGAATGCGATAATTGTTCAGCCGATTCAAGAATGCATGATATAGTGTTAACCTTGAGTCTTGAATGCGATAGGTGAAGCTTTAAGAAGCTATTCTTTGTGTGTTGTTGGGAGTTAATTTATTTCTTTGAGTCTTGAATGTGATAAGGGATTTATTAATCTACGTTCATAGGTGTTCGTTAGATAAGCTTATGAATAGTGTTGTAATCTTTCATCAGGGTTGGATTAAAATTGATAATTGAATCAATAGGTTGAATGCATGTGTTTGATTAACAACAGTACATTCCCTAGGGTCAGAGTCTTTTATATTTGAGTTATCTATTTGATTTTTATTTGCTTTGTTTTGCATTATTGATTTTAGTTTTAATTGTTCATTATCTTGTTGTTTTGCCTGAATATTGTTAGAGTTCTTACTAGGATTATTTAGAGTAATTTCGTTTATCAGTCCCTGTGGATACGATACTCGGTTACTGATTATTTGCTACAATTGCATTGTGTTAGCTGCGGTATTTTGTTTCTAAGAAATTAGTGATCACCATGGCCATAAGGTGTTAGATGTAATAAGAGCCTACACGTTAGGGGTGAAATTGATATTTAACCCAAAAAAGTATCTATTTGTTAATGGCAATGACACAAATTTTAATAAAGTAGTTGAATGTGTTGTGAGTAGAGTAAGAGTTTCACTTTATTGTGATCAGAAAACTTATCAAAAATAGACTGGATACATTTTATGAGGACGGACGAAAATGATAAATTGGATACATTTTATGAGGACGAAGTGAGTATATTTTTATATATAACAGGATCCGCATGCCGGATCTGGGTCTCAGAACCCATTGCTCCAGATTAGATCCGAAAATCTTATGCATAATCAAGATCCGGTCCAGATCCATCGGGTCCATTTTTTACAAGGTCCAAATCATAGAAAAAGGATTTGGACCAGATTCAAGATCCATTGCCATCCCTAGTTGCCACTGCGCTCCACCCCGTTTTTCACCTCATTAGTTATATACGGTAAATGACACTTTAACTAATGTTCCTTTCGTCCCCCATAAATATGCATGTTGATCACAACACGAGTTCTAATAAAAAATGTTTGGAGTATTGATAATGCATTATAATTAATTATATTATAAGTAGAGAAAGGGCTCACCATGCCATAGAAAGTTTTCAAAAATAAGAAGAGACTAATTTTTGTGGACATCCAAAAATAGCAAAAATTGACTACTCCATCTGTCACAATTCAATAGGTTACAAGACTTCAACACGAATGTTAAAAACGAATAGTTTATAATAAAATAGGAGAGAGAAAATAATTTTTTTTCATAATATATTTGTCCAAAAAATAGGAGAGAGAAATAAAGAAGGAATAATTATGTATGAAATACAATGACATTTGGTGTAAATAATGAATTATGTGGAGAAATTTGTTATACATTGACTTTCCACTTTAAAAAGTGGCCTATTAAAATGGGACGTCTAAATAAAAAAAAAAACATATTTGTTATACATTGACTTTCCACTTTAAAAAACGACCTATTAAAATGGGACATCTAAATAATAAAGCATGACCTATTGAATTGAAACAGATGAGATATTTTTTGTGGAAATACTTGAAACTACCCAACTTTATAAGAATCGATACACCCGCATGCCCACTTTAATTTATTCCTGCACTACGTACCCAATAACATTAAAATATTATTCTTGTGTAAGTTCAAGATTTTGAAGCACAAGCTTAATACACTGACATCTCTTTCAGCAACCTACTGACGGAAACCTTGAAGCGAAAACACCTCCCCATAGTCCAAGAAAAGGGTGCAATTAAACCCAAACCTCAAACGTCGTTAAGCGTCGTTAAACGTCTGGGTTTAATTGCACCCTCTACTTCAGGAGTGGATCTGCCCCTTAACCCTCCCCCCCCATTTTTTTCAATTTCGACAACCCACCTCTGACATCAGCTTAGCCGCCCACGTACTCATCGTCTCCGACTTGTCAGCTTGCACGCACCCAATCTCTTGGTCGTCGACTGCCCACCGACATGCAGCAGCAGCACCAGCTTCTTCATCACCCCGCACAACAGCATCTCCTCCAACATCTTAATCATTTAAGCTTATCTTATGATATTAATTGTACATAATATTTTGAATTTTTATAATATTTTTTTTTATAGATTATGGTTTAATTATTTATTTTTGAATAATTGTTAAAACTCTAGAAAATAATTATGATTTTATTTTTGGTTAGTATGATATTTTTAAAAGAGAAAAAACAATGAATCCGGGTCAGGACCCGAGACCTTGAGGACCTTATGGATATGGATCTCGTTTTTTGGATCCAATGGATCTGAACCGGATCCGAACCTAAGTGAAAAAATACGGATCTGGATTTGGACCAAGCAGGATTTGGTCCAGGTCTAGGTTTAGATCTAGACTTGGTGGCGTTGCTTCATATCAGCGGTGAGCAGTCGACGACCAAGAAATTGGGCGCGTGCAAGCTGACAAGGTGCAAGTTGGAGCCGATGAGTACTGGGGCGGCTAAGCTGATGCCAAAGGTGGGTTGCCAAAATTGAAAAAAAAAAAAAAAGGTTAAGGTGCAGATCCACCCCTGAAGTAAAGGGTGCAATTAAACCCAGACGTTTAACGGCACTTAAAGGCGTTAGAGGTCTGGGTTTAATTGCACCATTTTCTTGAACTATGGGGGGGTGTTTGCGCCAAAGTCGAGAATGAGGGGTAAACGCTCTAGGGGCTTCTACTTCAGGGGTGGATCTGCACCTTAACCCTTTTTTTTTATAAAGGGATGAAGTACTTTTTAACTGAATTGAATTAGGTTAGATCTGTTCAACGAGTTGCGGATAGGGCAATCTAATAGGACGCTTTAAAATGTTCTATTAGAGAGTGTGTGGGTGTTCGCATTTTGCAGACTCGTCCTGCACATGAGATTTTGCCTACTAGCTTTACCAAGTGATCATCTCCAATGGTTTATGTACAAAATGGAAGACTTACAAAGAAACATACGATGATAGACAGAAATTAGGATCAGCTAATACATTATACCAATTTTATATGCAAGATGTATATAGTTACAGTTTGGTAACACGGGATGCAATGCATGTCAGGGTTAGTTAGGAACAGTTGCAAGTTCCACGACGGCATAGTTTTGGCACGTGTGGCTATTGCAAGTAGTTGATGTGTGCTAGAGATGCAGGGCGAGGGCGAGGGTGTAGAGCATGGAGTATCTTTTTCCTTGGTCCCTGCAATACACGAGTTACGACCACTCAAATTCGAGCTTTGTTTCTTTGCACAAATATTGTTGTGCTTTCTTGTAAAAATTTAGACGAGATCTAAGTTTTGTCATGCTAGTTCTCCTCTCTGATAGCAAAATAATTAAGCAAGGCCGCGCTAATATGATGCAGTAAAGAAGCAGGAACAAAGAAAAAATACCATTGGTATTCCTAATTCTTTCAGGTCAATTTCCCCCATTTGCTTCAGAGCAGCCATATCTACCTGCACAGAAAAGCATCGACATTTGTCATTAGAGAATGGCTAGAAAAATTAGCCCTTGTGTTAACTCTTGATTTTGCGTCAACATAATAGCCGAGTGAGATGGTTTAGCTGCGTCACAATCTGACGAGCATGAACAGAAGATGACTCATGATTCATAAAGCATATACAAGATAGGATGAGTGGAACCTAATAATGAATGATTACTAGTTTATTTAGGAATCATGTGCACAAATATGCTAAACAAACAACTTCTGGTGTAAGAAGTAACTATGCATAAATATTATGTAATCGTGACATCCACCGTGGTTCTTCCAATGTGTTGGTGCACTGCATACCTCTTCAGCTTGAAAATTGATGTAGTACTTCCACAGACCAAGGGAGTGCAGAAAATCGCTGACAGTCGGAGGCTGGCTGTCCTTAGGAACATACGAGGACTGTGATAAAGAAGAAGCATTCAGGTAAAACTGTTTTGCACAATTTGCATGGTTGAAACATCGCAAATGCTGCCAGACAAAAAGTCTTAGAATTTAGTGCAACAAAAGTCTACTTGCTCTTATATAAAATTGCGTATTTTTTCTGGACCTTAGGAGATGAAGTAGATAGGAAAGTGTATCATCCATTTTCTACAGATTTTCTCACAAAGGTATGCTAAAAGAATGAGAGAATATAAATAACAGGAATGAAGGGTCAAAACGAATGCATGTTTACAAGCATTTATCTTACTATTCATGGATTTTGGTAGTCTCAGGCCATATCACTTACCCCAATTACAGAAAGATGTCAAGTTCTTCAAATGTATAACGAGGTTATTTAACTTGGAGAGTATTCACTTGGCGTGCTTAAGTCTAAGCAATATTACAAAATATCCACACTAGCAGAAAACAAAATAACAATGAGAGAGAAGATAGAATTATACTTGGTAAGGAGCTCTCGAAATGCTACCAGCTGCTGTCAGAAGCTCCGTAGGCAACTTGCCAGAATCCAGAGCTCGTCGTGGACCAGTAACCATAGGCACGTTTGGCCTAGAAGAAACCAAAGGATTGCTTGTTGAGACATGCTCCCTTTGGGAAGTGTCAAATGGTCTAGCTGATGGCACCTGCAGCATTCTATCCATAGCGCTACTCGGGTTAGCGATTGCCCCAGATGGTCTCGGGATTCTTTGAGGTGATCTTGCTCTCCCTCCAGTTGAAGCCCAAGATGCATAAGAACTCCTCAATGAATCCATAATTGGAGTCTCAGCAGCCCGCATTGAATATGGCACGGCTTTTAGGAGTCTATCATCAGAATGACTTGCTCTTGAGACCTTCTCACGCAGCTCTGTCCCTTTATACCCCTCATTCTTGAGCTCTATCTCCCTCGACATTCTCTTTCGTGTCAGTTTCAAGCGGAGATCTTTTGGACCCAATTCATCATCTGCAGCCATCAAGTTTCCATGAGCCCAGGAAAGGCATAGCGAGACATGTCAACAGACAAATCAAAGTGAACGCAATTCACACATTCAAGAAATCAACTATTACAATACCATCAATGTGGCTGCTGTATCCATAGCTCCTTCCACTCTCACCATCTCTCATCCTGTCAAGCCACAAAGATGGTCATTTCTAGAGCTTAATCCAGGAGAGTAATCCAAGATCGAGCCAGCTCATGATCTAATAAGAATCAACCAAGATTTAACACCAAGTTGATTTCTTGTACTCACCCACCGAGTCTTATCTACGCCTAAATCTAACTATTTTACTATTATGCATTTACTAATCTACATTAGCCCTAATCACAAGAGAAAGTTCATCTGAGTCAAGCTCGATTAAACACAAGTGACCACAACACAGAGAGAAATCTATCTAAATTGACTGCAAACAAAGAGCCGCAAGATCCCTCACCGTTTGCTACCACTGAATGCGTGATTAGCTCTGCTTCCAAGAGACTCTTCCAGCGATCTTTTGCTCCCGATCGGCACCGCCGCAGCCGCACGATTTCCATCGGAGACGCGCCACGAATCCTTCACCACTTTCTAGCAACCATGAAACACAGCAGCAACCACTAAATGAGCTGCATTCTTTGGTTCTTCACAAAAGTGGTGCTAATTATCTCATGTGAGATGGAATGCCATGAAATTGTGAAATTGAGTTACTATACACGTAGAAAAATGAAGAATTTGTAGCCCTAGATTATCGAGACCCGTGCACAATAGAGAAATCGAGGTGTACCTGACCGGAGCTGCCGAGAGTGATGGTGACATGGGGCTTCGCCATTTTTATGATTTGCCAATAACTTCACCGAGTTCGAGGCCGAGTTGACTCGTGCGTATGCGACGATCGAATGAGAGAGCCAGAGAGATGCCACCGCTTGAGGAACGGAGGATTTTGAATTTTGATCACTCTTATATACTTGACTCGTTCATTGAAATAGATTTGTTAGTTCATTAATAAATACTCGTACTCCCCTTTTCAAAAAAGAAAAACTTTGCACTCACTTCATTTATTACAAATATCTTGTTACTAGTGAGTTAGTGGACAGAGAAGAATAAATTAAAATTTGTAAAGTAGATATAAACAGAGAATATGTGGTGGGTCTATTAATTAATTAATCTCTTAATTATTTATTAAAAAAAAATGAGACATTTGTAATAATAGAATGAAGGGAGTAATATTTTTTATTTTTAAATATTAAAGATGAATGTAGTTACTCCCTCCTTTACATAATATAAGATGTTTTAAGTTTTTTATTTTGTTTCACAGTATATGATTTTCTCTTCAATCAAGATTAATTATCTCTCTCTCCCCCGTAAATTTTCTACTTTCCAACTTCCTCATTTTGATAATAATTAAACTTATTTATTTTTTCTCCTTTTAAAATACTTTTTTAAAATAAATGGACTATCAATTATTCATTTAATATTATTGGAATATGTGTAAATGAAGAAATGCATTAAATTTAGAGGGTGAAAGAAAAGAATGAGTTCTTAAAATTTGGTGTTGATTAGTTCTTCTTAATTCTAGTGCAAAAATATAAAACCATTTTATATATTTATATATATATATATATATATATATATATAGGGAGAGGTTCAAGAAAGAACCATAAATAAAAAAAGACCGGAGAACCATTTTCAGCCATTCGATCATCAAGATCTACGGTGGATGCATCATCTTGTTGGATGAATGCAGATCCTGGGTTCGAATCCTGAAGGGAGCATTTTATTTTTTATTTTTTTAGTGCATTAATTTTAACAGCGAATGCATTAATTTTTACAGTGGATGCATTAGATTTGATGGTTCTCCCGTTCTCACAAATAATGTAGTTCTCTCTAGAACCACACCCTATATATATATATATATATAGGGTAAGCTTCAATTGAGAAAAGCCCCTAAGAGTTAGAATAAGGAATAAATTCTATCCATTGAATAGAGCACATTTGACAGCCAAGATCAGTTCAAAATTTCAATTCTTATTTCATTGAATATGATTTAAAATAGTGATTATTATCTAAAAAGGTCAAATTCGTCTAAAACAAATTCTCCAGTAATCTCCTCAAGGATCAAATCCCGTCAATTCCTCGCCTTCCTTTCAAATGGAGATTCAAATTTATGGAATGTTTCGTGGTCAACTTGTAATCTCCTTTGTTATAGGTGATCGTCAAAGGAACTGTGAATGTTCAATACTTAATGGTTTTTGCAAATTCGGACTGTGAATGGTCAATACTTGTTATACGTAAGTTCAATAGGTCTGTTATTTACATTCATATCAATTCAGGGGATAGGTATCACTGGTATTGAAGATAGTGTACAGCATTCTGGAGGGCATCAACGTTCACTGGACAAGGTGATGTTTTTTAAACAATAGATTAAGAAAAACTATATTGCTCAATGCACACAGAACCCTGGTTAAATTTCTTATATATAGATAGGCAATTGAATGTTGAGTTGGCTCGAGTTATTAAGTTCAACATACTGTGTATAGATGTTCAAAACGAATCTTATAAATTTATATGTACTGATCAGGTAATGGAGTCTGAATACTATTGTTCAAGTAATAATGATTTGAAAATAGCGATGAAAACTAATTAAAGATATCTTCTATCAAATCTTTCCAAATCTTATTATATCAAAATTCGTCAGTTTAGCATAACTACTATATTTAAGTTAATATTCAAAGTCAACCATGCCCTTGTATTAACATTGGACGCCAGATGATGGAAACAATCTTGGCCGCGGAATCAACTTAATCGTGAGATGTTAAATCATTCTCAATTCTAACAACATATATCATTCTTAATTGAACTTTTGCCTATATATATATATATATAGAGAGAGAGAGGCACGCTCCAGTGAGACCCCCTATTTTTCGTGAAACACTGAGGACAATGAATAAGACATATAATACTAACGAACAAGATGTATATATCTAACGAACAAGATGAATAAGATTGGATTAGTTGTAATTAGAGAAATAAATAAATATGGAAAAATTACAATAATTAATGGACGAATGATCACCGTTAGATTAAGCAAGATCGACACACAAGATTTGGTTTTCATTCTCTATATAAGAAGTGGTCACCATAGAACTCCACCCTATATATATATATATATATATATATATATATATATATATATATATATATAGGGTAAGCTTCAATTGAGAAAAGCCCCTAAGAGTTAGAATAAGGAATAAATTCTATCCATTGAATAGAGCACATCTGACGGCCAAGATCAGTTCAAAATTCTAATTCTTATTTCGTTGAATATGATTTAAAATAGTGATTATTACCCAAAAAGGTCAAATTCGTCTAAAACAAATTCTCCAGTAATCTCCTCAAGGATCAAATCCCGTCAATTCTTCGTCTTCCTTTCAAATAGAGATTCAAATTTATGGAATGCTTCGTGGTCAACTTGTAATCTCCTCTGTTATTGGTGATCTTCAAAGGAACTGTGAATGTTCAATAGTTAATGGTTTTTGCAATTTCGGACTGTGAATGTGTAATACCCCATTTTCTTGAGCTAAGTTTAGAATAATTTTGAACTTAGATTTAAGATGATTCACGCCGGATTGAGAAAAAGAATTTATTTTAATTCCAACAAAAATGATTTACAAAAGCATTTGTAAATTTAGTTATTAAATTTATATGCATTGCATATTTATTTAATTAAGCATTCAAGCATTTATTTGAGTTGGACTTTGATTTTTTTTAATAAGAACCGACCCATTCACAATCACACATCCATTGAGCCCAATCCCTCTTTAATCCTCATGATATTTTGGTAAGCTTGTGGATGGAGTGCATCCACGTATCCTCCACTTTTCCCATGTCTTCTTTTAAGAAGTAGCCTCATTCCTCTTGATATTTCACCCTTCTCGGCAAGAGCAGCAAGTTCATTCTCAACAATTCAGCTGATTTCATCCTGGAAATTCTTGTTCCAAACTTCTGCGTCCCTGAGTAGAACGCAGCAACCATAGGTAAGATCTTCTCAATTTTGAGATTTCTCCTTTCATTCCGAGTCCAGTTCACATCATGATCGAACAAATGATTTTTTTCAAACTTCACAAACAAGAATCACACACATACATGTATATCTGAGCTGTGCATACTCTGTTTATGTTTATGCTTGCATACATGATGTATGTGTTAAAAGAATAAGAAGAAAGATAGAATTTTGAGTTGGTTTTGGCTGTGTGGGTGGGTCGTCGGAGTTAAAACAGAGGCTGGTGTTGATCGGTGGCTTATTTGGGGATCTAAGCCTCGGCGGAGGCGTGGCCTATGGGTCGCATTTTCGTCAGATCTGGAGGAGAGGAGAGTGAGGGTAGCGGCCGTGGCTTGCTGCGGTCGCCGGATAAACAGAGGGAGGTGACGGCGCTTCGCCGTTACCAAGGAGGTGATCGGCGTAAGCTGACCCGGTGAGATGAGAGCAGAGTAGAGAGGTGTACTGGTGGGTTAAGAAAGAGTAGAGAGGAGCAGAGCAGAGCAAGATGAGCAGAGCAGAGCGAGAGGGCAGAGCAGAGCGAGAGGAGCAGAGCAGGGTGAGAGGGCAGAGCAGAGCTGGAGGGCAGAGCAGAGCTAGATTGCAGAGCAGAGCTAGATTTGCAGAGCAGAGCTGAATGACCAGAGCTAGAGAGCAGAGTAGAGTATAGTAGAGCAGAGTAGAGAAAGGGGGGAGAGGCGGCAGTGGACTGCCTTTGTTTTTATATTTTGGTCTTGTGCATATTAAGTAAACACTATTATGCTTAAGTATGAAATGAGTCATGCATTGCATCATGATTTAATTGGTTATTTATATTTCCAATTACAAAAGAAAGACGAGTAAGAATATTGTTGGTGTTCTTAACTCAAGAGAATTGTTTTCAATTATTTATTCATTAAATTTTGAAAACCCGGCTAAGTGAATCATAGAATGTTAAGCACTTTACCGTGACTTGAGTTTAGATTTAAGAGACCTATTGAGAATAGATTTCTTGTAGGCATTGAACATCAGGAGGATTAGCACTGCTATTCCGATTCAGAGATAAGTTAAACGACATGCTTTGCCTAAACAGGTGGGCTTATTTTCCAAATGTATGATTGAGCTAATGAGCTTAAATGTTCGTGAAATATAAATTGTTTATTCAATAAAATATTTTTGTGCACTATACCATGTTTAAGGCTCGCCACAACGAATCAATTGAGGTTCTCTTATAGCCTAACACGTTATTTGAGAATTGTGTACACTTGTTAGCTGACTTGGTGGGTTGATCTCCATCGGGCACTAACCAGAGGTGTTATAAGGGTGCCCGACGGGATGTGTTCTGGAGCATAGTTATGATAAGCTTGTCTGGATTAATTTCCGAGGTTTATTATACTTGGCTGGGTTACGCCCTCAGTTCAAGTCAGCGGGAGACAGAGATCCGTCGGTGACTAAATGGTCCGGGATCACAGCGAGTAACAGAATGGAGTGTGCAAACACGCGCAAAATAATTAAATATTATATGAAATGTTTTAACATGCTTAGAAGTTATTTCACTTCAAAACCTTCTAAGTCATGTCAGTATGATTGGATAAACTGTTCTTCAGATTATGAAATGTTTCAAAAGTTGCAGCCCACTAAGTACATTAGTACTTAGCCCAAAAATCTTCAAATGTTTTTCAGGTTAATGGCTGGTGCTGACGGGATGAGCTGAGGCTAGAGTTCAACTCCTTATTTTGACTTCCGCTGTAGAACTAGCCAGTATATGTCTTTTGTTTCCTTAACTTAAGACCTTTATGTTGTGACTCTAAACAATATCTTTTGTTGAGCCGAGACTATTAATTCACAAGTGTTTCATTCTATAAATGTTGGTTATCTGAAGCATGACACTAAACTTGTGATCATGAAGTTATTATGTTGTTGATGGATTCGTATCACTTGAATACCTGTCTTTTTTCATCCAAAGGGGCTAAGCCCGATTGTTATCCCTTTTATTCGGATTTCACAAGGTTTTTCCCTTGTTCATTTTAAATGATGAGTCGTACCCCACTTATAGTTATTGTTTCAAGAATTGGGGTGTGACAGAATGCTCAATACTTGTTATACGTAAGTTCAATAGGTCTGTTATTTACATTCATATCAATTCAGGGGATAGATATCACCGGTATTGAAGATAGTGTACAGCATTCTGGAGGGCATCAACGTTCACTGGACAAGGTGATGTTTTTTAAACAATAGATTAAGAAAAACTATATTGCTCAATGCACACAGAACCTTGGTTAAAATTTCTTATATATAAATAGGCAATTGAATGTTGAGTTGGCTCGAGTTATTAAGTTCAACATACTGTGTATAGATGTTCAAAACGAATCTTATAAATTTATATGTACTGATCAGGTAATGGAGTCTGAATACTATTGTTCAAGTAATAATGATTTGAAAATAGCGTTGAAAACTAATTAAAGATATCTTCTATCAAATCTTTCCAAATCCTATTGTATCAAAAATCGTCAATTTAGTACTACTATATTTAAGTTAATATTCAAAGTCAACCATGCCCTTGTATTAACATTGGACGCCAGATGATGGAAACAATCTTGGCGGGATCAACTTAATCGTGGGGTGTTAAATCATTCTCAATTCTAACAACATATATCATTCTTAATTGAACTTTTGCCTATATATATATAGGGAAGAGTTAAATGGAGACCACTCCCCTATATAGAGAATAAAGACCAAATTAGAGCCATTGAACTCACCAAAATCAATGAATCAGATTCATCTGAATTATTCAAGTTTAGGAAATATCGTAAATTCATCATCTTCCAATTCTGGGAACCAACGAACATTATTATGAACTTACGAACATAAGTATATATATATATATATAGGGAAGAGTTCAATGGAGACCACTCCCCTATATAGAGAATGAAGACCAAATCAGAGCCATTGATCTCACCAAAATCAATGAATCAGATTCATCCGAATTTTTCAAGTTTAGGAAATCCCGTAAATTCCTCATTTTTCAATTTTGGGAACCAACGAACATTATTTGTATGTTCATTTGGTTCATTACTTGTATGTTCATTTGAACTTACGAATATAAGTATGTTTATTTGTATGTTCATTTGTTTTTATACGAACATATCAACAAATATTAGTATGTTCATTTGTTTTTATACAAACACATCGACGAACATTAGTATGTTCGTAAGTTCATAATAATGTTCGTTGGTTCCCAGAATTGAAAAATGAGGAATTTACGGGATTTCCTAAACTTGAAGAATTCAGATTAATCTGATTCATTGATTTTAGTGAGATCAATGGCTCTGATTTGATCTCTATTCTCTATATAGGGATGTGGTCTCCATTGAATATATATGATTGGTTTCTACAAGAAAAAGAGCGAAACATTGAACATCTCAGTACAACAGTTGAACATACCAATAATTTTATTGAACGTTTGGAGTGTTTGAGGTTTGAAATCTGGATACGTTCAACACAATTACCGATATATTCATAAAAAAATCTAGATGCGGAATTTAATCTTAATTATTGACCGTTTAATGGATCATGATCAATGGCAGAGATTGCTTCTCTATTCTTTGAAAATAAGAACCATTTTAAGCTATTGGATCATTAAGAGCATCTCCAATGCATTGTGTTTTAAAAGGGGTCTTAGATGGTGGTCTCCACCTAAGACACACTCCTCTCCAATGCATTGGGTCTTAGAGGGGGTCTTAAATCCTCATTTCCACAAAATTCACATTTCTACATTTTTATTTTTGAATTCCAAATTTCATTAAAATTAATGAACTGGAAAGGCAGATCCATTGCTCAAGAAGACTTGTAAATCAAATAATGCGTGATATCAAGTCATTGGGAATAAAAACTTATACCATATTATTATGATACAGATTTACATACATTGGTACCTACTCAAGACAGGTGAGTTTGAATACAAGAAGATAGCATTACATATTTGCTGTAGTTTCTCGGATCTCTTCCAATGTGATGGCCTGCACAGCAGAAGGTTGCTTCAACTAAGTAACCAACACCATCAAGTAAATGAGAAAAGACGCAACTTCAACATTATTATCACGAAGCCGAGAGAGTGAGACTGAATTTTGTAAAGCAATGTAACCTTCGATATGAATGAGTTTGAAGTTCAGACCCCTTAAATAAAAGAAGAAAACATCATGGTGTATTTTTATTTGTTACCTGCTCCTGACCAGCAAAATCGTTATCAGGGGTGAGAAAAAGCATGCAGTGGCATTCCTTCCTGCCAACACACCATAACAATTTAGCACGCAAAAGACAATGGTTCAACTACAATCAATGAGCGAGCAACAATAGAAAGAACTTCACATAAATAAGATCTGAATCAAACAAACTAATGTATTTTGTCAACCATGAGCAATTTTTGAAATGACATTCTATATATATCATCATATAATGGATGCTAGGAAGTATATACAGATTCTCATGAGATAAAAGAAGCAATATAGCAATATCATTCCAAAGATTGAATGTTAAAGGAACAATTTTTAAGAAAGAAGTATACATAACTGCTACAAATCAAGCCAAGTTGGAATAATACAAGATGAAGTAGATATAGCTAGTAAACGATAGCTCATGACAGCTCCAAGTTTTCTAGAGCTGAGATGATTTCAACATCTTAGATGGACATCAAATACCATAACTCACCATCATAGAAGTATGAAATGGTTTGTATATGTGAAGAAAAATAAGGCAGGGGGGCATAATGCAATTTACTGACGTTTAATTGCAAGCAATCATTAGAAATCCACTCCACTAAACTTCATTCCCCTGGGAAATCTAACGTTTATTTCAGGTTGGATGTCCATGAGCCTTGGCCTACAAATTCAAAATATTTCAACTATGGTAGTTCATGAGTCACTGATACTGGATTTCATCTTCACCACCAATATAATCAGCAATCTAGCACCTACTATTGGCCACTAACTCTTTCAGCAACATAGCCTATAGGCTATAGCTCTATCCCTATCACAACCTATAGATGTTCAATAACTACAAAATACTGAAACAGAAGAAATTAATTTGCAACAACCTAAACATTAAACCTTACCTTTCCCTCATAGGAACGCAAGGACAGTTCCAAAAGCCCTGTTGTGCCTCAGCAGCCTTATCATCATAGTGCCTGAAACCAAATTGGTGAATATATCTATGCTGCCTCATTTAAAAAAATCTAATTCACATTTCAAAATTAGGACTGACCGAAAACATCTAATTTAGTATATACATATATTTGTCTGTGATGGAAAACTACCTGCAAGGGCACAGAGGAGCACCCAATGTATCCCTGTGTTCCGCCAATCCCTGTTTACAAATTTGACAAAGCACATTTTCTCTTAGTTTATGATAAGCTGAAAAAGTAATTATAGGTCTCATTCAAGAATATTTCCTTATACTGTAAGATATATATTCATCACATCTATTAATTTAGCAATTTCAAAAAACCATAACTAAATAGTTCGAGTGCTTGTAAAAAATACACTTAGAAGTGAGCGCTGAAACTAGAAATGAATTACTCGACATAGGCACCACATATCACATCACAACACACACAGGGTCACAAACACAAAGCAACTTGACTAGCTTTCACTAAATGTCCGCATGCATACTCAGTAGCCAAGTATGAAAATTCAGCAGAAGAAAAACAAGCACAGTCAACTGATAAGTGCAGCAGCTTATAGTTGCTTTCCATGTCATAAGAATGAAATTGACGAATATTCGGCAGGATGAGCTAGAAACCACTCATTCACACATCATTTAGATTGTGATTAGTGTTTACATCCTATAACATCTGTACAAGTTTTGCTGCTTTGTTGTTTGTTTATGTGTAGGGTTTTGGAGTTGTAATGGAGTAATATATATACTGATAGGATTCTGTACTTTCAGATTATGGAACAAAAACAAGAAAACACGTCTAACTGAAATTAACCTTTCTGCTGTTGATGTTTGTTATACATAATGTTTTCTTTAACTAAATATAGAGCAAACTAAACCTCCGAGCTATTACATTGAATTTTTTCTGAATAAATTCGTCCATAACTTCTACTGCAGTTAAAAGAGAAATAAAACTAAAAACAGACATTAACACAGTAATGATACCTTGACGACAACAGACACATTGCAATTTTCCTCATAAATTTGTCCATAACTTCTAACTTCAAATTAAAAGAGAAAAAAAGATAACAAAAATAAAAACAAATACAAACACAGCCATTAATGAGAAATTGAAACGAATACCTTGATGACAACAGATGTGACTCCTTTGTCGACACAGAAATATGTATCGGACTTCCGAGCATACTGCTCCGAAAATTTCCTCATTATTTCGATCGATTTCTCCGTCGGCTCAACTACAACAACGCACAATCATCTTACCATTCCGCACTATCAGGATAAATTTAAAAAATTAATGGATCGAGCTCACGTAAAATCGCAGAACTACCTTTAGCGACTGCGCCGAGGCGGCGACGCGGACGCGACGGCGGAGCAGCGACGGACGATGTGCCTAGGCCTAGGCTGTAGGAAGTGGAAGCTTGAAGAGCTCTCATGGCGGACAATTTGGATCTGATTTTGTACTTCTCTAACCACCACTCTTATATAAAACAGATGAGATTTTTTCTTTTCTATCTAAAAGAAAATGAATGAAAATCGATTTTATAAAATGCCGTCTTTTTGGAAGCGGAAGCACCACTCATTAGTCATTGCCAATAATATATCAACAGAAGCTGTCCAACTCCAAATTCGCCACGTAAATATTTTGGGCCGGGCTTAGTCGGCCCGATTTCAAGCCTTGTATATAGCAGCCCAATATAAAATGTTATCCTCGCCGAAAACTGATTCTCTTTACGAATTCCTTTCGAGTTTTTTTACAGGATTATTTACGGAGCCTCAAATTTATTCTAATATGGTGTTTTTTAAAATTATTAATTTAATTAATTGATTAGATTTAAATATATGCATTCACCTCATGGATGAACATAATACAAAAGAAGATGATTATATCAGACATTTTTTTTAGGGAAAGATTAAATTACTATTGAGGTAAACTACCATAATTTCACATTCAATTAAACATGTCAAATTTTATCGAAGAAGATCTAACATAACATCTAATTTACAAGTTTGTCTGTATAGGGGTATTTACTTTGCATGATTGATTATATGCATGAATAAAGTATTTTTATTGTCAAAAGTATGATATTTTCAATCCCACATTTTCTATAGGATAAGAATCAAACAAAACTAGTTTGAATGATAGAAATAATCAAGGGCTTTGGGACATTCTAACGTTTCAATCTATGAATATAAATAAGGGATTAACGTTACTATTTTTATCTATCAAAACTAATCCTCCAAAGTAAACTCTCCCTATGTGTAATAAGGATATGATGGATACCTATCATAAAGTAGTTGTTATTGTGTTTGTTTTATAAAATCAAATTATTTTATAAAGCAAAAAAATTATGAAGGTGTTTGGTTTGAGTGATAAGACATATTGACAAATTAATTGAACTTAATCAAATATTGATTTGCATGATTCGATCTGTGATAAATAATTAAATTCACACTCTAATATAATTTCAATGACATGCTAATTATTTAATCATCCTCAAATGCATAATGGGAAATTTCAAAAATGTCCTCATTAAAAACATTATTAATTTTATTTGTCCTTAATTTTTGCATTTTAATTAAAAAGATAAACCCCTAACATTTCTATTGTAACTCTCTCTCTATATTTTACTCACAATTCTTAAATTTATCCTACAACACAATCAATCAATCAATTCAAACACATAACTAAATATTTCAATCATACTTTATCATATTAATATTATATATCTCATCCATCAAATCGAAAGTCATACATGGTGTGACATCCCGATATTTTCATAAGAAATATAGAAGACCAATAATTAAGTATACTATTGATACACGTCCGATATTTTATAATTATATTATATCAAGGAAATTGATATAGATTTATATTCAATATAATTATTTTGATCAATCAAAATTTTGAGACATTATTAATTATATGAGAAATATTATTAAAAATATTTTCCATTTTATTTATTCAAGTATCTATCATTGTATTTATTTATTTATTCCACTGAGTCTAATGAAGGCCCATATATATATGTATACATGGTATATAGTTAGGGTATTAAATTATTTGTGTCCTTAAGCCCAATCAATTTATTCCACTGAGTCTAATGAAGGCCCATATATATATGTATACATGGTATATAGTTAGGGTATTAAATTATTTGTGTCCTTAAGCCCAATCAATAGTAGACTTGAGTTTTTATTTTTGTATTAAGGTCCATAATAGTGCTGCAGCGTGAGAGAGAGAGAATATTGCAATCTGACAGAATCAAATCTCCTTTCTGCCACCAGCGTCTTTTCATCTCCCAAGAAATCTTTTACCCCCAAATCCAAATTTGCTCAGAAAATATTCTTTTCTCTACCGATGCAGCATCTGTTCTTCACCCTTTCACTCCTTTAAAACTCCCTTTCAAGAACATTCCCGGTCCTTTTCCATCTCCAATCTGCAAAATCTGCCACTTAAAATACTTTCAACCTCAAGAGTTCAAGACATCCATCAAGCTTATCAAGCCAAATAAGCAATACTACAGCACATTCATCAAAACCAAACTGAACAAGGTTCGATCTCTCCCTTCAACTTTATACCACAGCATGTATTTCCTCTACAACTAGATTTACAATCTCACACATTGACATGAACTTGAACAGCATACTTTTCATTCATAACTTGTAAGGATTTTTAGTAAAACACAATCTCTGCTAAAATAAGACTATTAAAATCTGTACTACAACAAAGCAACTATATCAAGAACAGTACCAACGAACACCAAACTTGACGCCTTTCCTGCTTCCTTTCTCGTGAACCAATTCCCATTATTCTTCAAGAACATACCTTGTTTAACTCTGCAAGTTCGATCTTCCTTTCCTTCTTCCTCTTGGGCTGGGATGTGGGAGTCTTGGTCTGGAATGTGGGAGTCGAGGGAAGAAGAGGGTCTTCTGCCCGGTGATGAGGACGGCGGCGGCACGGCGAATTTCAGAACGCCGTTGCTCGGCCGGCCGCGAGGAAGAAAGGGGAGTCGGCTGGCAGCAGGACTGCTGTGGTAGAGTCGCTGCCTAGGTGGCTGACCACCACACGCAGAGGGAGAAGTGATGGAGCGGGCTGGGCCGTGAGAGGGAGCGCTGGAGGATGGCGGCGGCGCGGCCGGAGGCCAGGCGCGCTGCCCGCTGTGAAAACAGCAGCGGCGGCGGCAACCTTCCTCGGCCGTCCGCTGCAGATGACGCAAGGGAGAAGAGGGTGGGGAGCGCGAGGTGGCTGGTGGCTGACGGCGAGGCCAGGGCGGCGCGGCCTAAGGCCGAGCGCCGCTGACGCGGCGGAAATGGAGCAGCATCGGCGGCGGCCCTCCTTGACCGTCTGCTATCGGGAGCGAGAGAAGGAAGGCGATGAGAGGGAGGCCCCGGATCCGGCGATTTCGCCGGAGCTGGAGGCGGCCGGCGTGGAGCTCGGGAGGGAAGGCGGAGGTTCTGGAGAAAAGGGGGGCGAGGCGAGAGAGGGAGAGAGAAGCGTGAGTAGAGAGAGAGGAAGATTGACTTGTTTTATTTTAATTACCTTTAGGTTTATTTAAGCTTTGTTTGGGCCTCATTTCATAATAATTTGATGGGCTTTTTCTTTGACATGGGCCGATTCTTAATAGAGTACCGGGCCGATTTTAATTATTTAAATGGGCTACACTATGTTTTAAATTGATTTTTGGGCTGCACTTTATAACAGACCTTTAAATTATGGCTTGTAAATTATTATCTTAGGCTTTAACTATTAACTTGAGCCCGAAAATAATTTAATATAAATTACTAATATAAAGGTTTTATATATTCTTTAAAATTTTTAATTATTTATAAATTTAGTGGTATTTATCAAATTACTAATATTATATTAAGAATTTATTTATTCACTTATGGACATTTCTTATTCGGGCAAAGTGTATCAATAGTTAGCGATCCCCACTTTACTTAGAAAATTAGGATGACACCTCGAGACCTACTTAAGAATAGATTTCTTGTAGGTTCGAGTAACCAAGGGCATTAGAGCTTCAAGCAGAGCAAGCACTGAATCTCCACATCGAGGTGGGTTTTATTTTACATACAATGTATCTTGAGTTATATAAGCTCTGATATTTCATGAAAATTATCTGTTTATCCAATATAAATGTTTTATGTGCGTTCTGTAATTGTTTAAGGCTCACTTAAGTATCGATCGAGATTCTCATTTGGCCTAACACGCTAAATGAGGATTGTGTACACAGGGTTAGTGGCTCGATGGGTTGATCACCATCGTGCACTAACAGATTTAGAACGTTATAAGGGTGGGTGCTTGACAGGAGGTTATCCGGAGCACGGTGCTTGACAGGAGGTTATCCGGAGCACAGTTAAGACTATTGATTCTGACCGGGTGCGTCCCGAGATCAATAACAGATTTTTGGATCTGACTGGGTGTGTCCCGAGATCAGTGAATGTGGGGAGAAAGTGAGTAACAATCGAACGTACATGGCGCGCCACTTAATGAAGAAAAGTTTTGTCATGCTTAGAAGTGGATTTCTGTTTTTAAACCTTCTGAGTTATGATTGTGATATTGGATAAACTACTTCGATTATTTCTTAAAATATTTCAAAAACTCGTGCCCACTGAGTACATTAGTACTCAGCCCAAATTATTTTCAAATATTTTCAGGTTGATCGGCTGGTGCAGACGGGGCTGAGCTGAGGCTAAGGTTCCACGATGTCTTTTGCTTCCGCTAATCACTATCTTGTCACCTCATCCTCCATCCCCTAAATTGAGAAGTTCTATTGTGTGGTATAATATTATCTTGTTGGGCTTAGACTCTTAACCCATATTTCTTTTAATGAAGCCATCACTGATTATGATCGGAGTCACGAAACTAAACTTATGCGATCCTGAGTTCGAATATTGTCATTTGATTAGCGTCTCTTAATGCCTTTCATTTTATCTCCTTTCATCTTATCTCTTTAGATATGCATACCCGATTTAATGGGTAAATTGGCAAGTTTATTCAGCTCAATTAAGTTCTTCAATTATTTTCCTATTTCTTTTTGCCTTGGAGAAGTCGGGTCGTTACAAGTGGTATCAGAGCACAAGTTTTCTTTCGTGTCTCTGATTACCGTTAGTTTAACTATTTCAAGTCTAGAATTGTACCTCTAGACTCCTAAGCATTGCTGCAACCCTCAGCTCACCGTCTCACTACCTGATCAACAAAGGTACGTTTTAAAATTTTCAAATAAATGATTTTGTTCTAAGAAAGTGCGCGCAAAGGATTATCTTGTGAAATGCTTGAAGGATTTCACATATGCAATGAGATATTATTTATGCAAAGAAAGAAAAGTGTGATATTTGGACCGAGTCTTTACAAGAAGCAAAGTATGTAATCATGATGGGACTCTCTGAGCCCACATGATCTATTTTCAGAAGAAGTATATTATGACGAGTCTCTTTGAGCTCACATAAGCATGTTTGAAAGAGAAAAGATTTGTTGTTTATGTTTTGATTCTATGAACCGTTTATGATTAAAGATATGTTATGATTTTTAACTTCATGCATGTTGAGTAATATTTCAGATGGCATAAGTGACATTATTTGTTGACTTCGGTTAATTATGACCTTTTTGACCTGATAGTTATGAGTAGGTTGACTCAATAGTCAACAAAACTATGAGCTTATAAGAGTATGCTTTGCCTCATAGTTAGAGGTGCTCTAGCTAATTCTATGATAGGATTTCAATCTATATAAACTAGACTTTTGTCTAGAGAACTTTAGAATGACGAAGAATGGAACCTTGATGAACATAGAATGCTCTCAGAATACCTATGATGCTTATAAAACATAGAAACTTGGTTAGATTTAGCCTTGCGCTATTTCTGTTTGAATGTCATTGGTCTTTCTTTTTAGATGGACAAGCAAGGCGAGAAATTTTGCAAGCATTAGACACCAATGTACTTGCAAAAACAATATGACGAGAAGTTCCATGACTACATCAAGAACCTAGATGTTTTCTTCAAGGAAATTTGGGAGATTTTCGTGTTTTGAATAGATGCGCGCAATGGAAGAGTATTAGATATCGAATCATCAACGAGGCTCGTGCGGCACCTTTCTAATGAATGGAGTATAGGGACAACCAACTTATGCCCAAGAATTGTGATCAACGATTTTCCGCAGCTGACCAAGAGCACCAAGCCAAGGCCATTGACATCGTAAGAAGATCAGGAGAACAATATTGAGGAAGCTATCACAAGAAATTCACGAGAGAGCAATTGACTGCATATGTTATTAGATTAGTGGTGGTACCAGTTGTGTGGAATCACGTTTCTTTTGACATAATCACCAAACCTTTTGATTGTAAGGTCGAACTCTTCTACATCTAACTCCGACCTTACCTAGAACCTCAATTCTTTTAATAAATTCACATATTATGCTTATGTATTCCAAAGAAACCGTTGGAGTACAATTACATTCATTATAATATAAGTCCTTTTTTTTTGAGACATATAATATATAAGTATATTGCTCATACTTTAGTGCGTGTTATTCAAAATTTTCTTTCCCATAACACGCCTAGTTATTATGATTAATTTAGATCCGTCATTGTTCAATCGTGTTAATCAAAAGAACCCTTTTTGAGATGCATTATTGTTTTGAATATTACGAAAGTCCTCTTTGAGGCAAATATATAAGTAATTATTCATACTTGATGCGTGTTGTTCAAATTTGCTTTGTCATAACACGCCAATCTTATGATTGATTCACACACGGTACTGTTAGGACGTATAACCAATCGAACCTTTAACCACACAATGCATATGGCAATAACAGAGCGTGGATGACGACGAGGAATTACCCCTGATGAAGTCGCACCACAAGTAGCACCAGACCGTCTAGTAGTGGAAGGATTCTGCAAAGAGAAGCCACCTAGGTTTGACAGTTTAGGCGATCCTATGAATGTCGAGAAGGGGATCAAAGCAATGGGAGAATTTCACCAGGGATTACTTTTGGTAGAGTTATATGAGAAGTACACACCGGGATGTTACCGACGAAAAATAAAAAAAAAATAATAGAACGAGTTCTGGAACCTGAGGCAGAGGGCTGAAACGGTGACTGAGTATGAAAGAATTTTCAACCGACTGACACGATATGCTCCACTCCTATTTATACTTATGAGAAACGTGCGGAGAAGTTCAGGAACGGACTGCGCCATGAGATACCAATTACCCTAGCAAGTCAGACAGGTCTCACCTATTCACAAACACTGAGTAGAGTTCTCACAACCGAGTCATTGCTGCCAAGCTAATGAGGAAAGAAGAATATCATACTTTCTTAGTCCGTTTAACAAGAGAACCAGAATCAAAGAAAAACGACCAAAGAACTTCCAGTAGTTCGAGATTTCAAAGATGTTTTTCCCAAAAAAAAAAAAAAAAAAAAAATCTCGGTTTACCACCACTTCGACAATTGGAATTTACAATTGATTTGGAACCCGGAGCTGCACCTATGTCCAAGGCGCCATACAGAATGGCCCCACCAGAACTACAAGAACTGAAAGTACAACTGCAAGAGTTGTTAGACTTAGGTTTTATACGACCTAGTGTGTCACCATGGAGAGCACCAGTCTTGTTCGTCAAAAAGAAAGATGGCTCGTTGGGGATGTGTATTGACTACCGAGAACTAAACATGTTCACGATAAACAATAGATATCATCTTTCAAGGGTAGACAACATGTCCGATAATCTGAAGGAACCGGTGTCTTTTCCAAGATTGACATAAGGTCTGGTTACCATCAGCTCACGATGAAAATGGAAGACATTTGAAAGACAACATTTCGAACACATTACGGACATTACAAGTTCACATTGATGACTTTTGGATTAACGAATGGCCCATCCGTTTTCATGGATCCGATGAACAGAGGGTTCCATCAATACCTCGAAAGTTTCGTCTTAGTGTTAAGTGATAACATCCTCATCTACTCTAAGACTGAAGAACAACACGAAGAACACTCACAAGGCTTTGCAGAATGAGAGATTATTCGCCAAATTTTGCAAGTGTGAGTTTTGGTTGAGGGAAGTGATATTCTCGGTCACATCGTATCGACTAATGGAATCAAAGTGGACCCTACTAAGGTCGAAGCAGTCAAGGAATGGAAGGCACCATCAAACATCAACAAAATCAACGGTTTCCTCGGTCTAGCGGGTTACTAAAGAAGATTCATAGAAGGATTCTCAAAATAGGCTAGGCCAATGACTCAGCTTTTGAGAAAAATGAACTAAGTACGATTGGTCTGAATCTTACGAACAAAATTTTCAGGAACTCAAAACAAGGCTGTCTACTGCCCCAGTATTAACAATACTAGAAGAAAATGGAGAGTTCATGGTGTACACCGATGCCTCGAAACTAGGACTATTTTGTGTGTTGATGCAAAACTAGGAAAAGATAACATAAGCGTCTCGTCAACTGAAGCCACATGAGCGAAACTACCCGACTCATAACTTAGAGCTCGCTACTGTCGTGCAAGCACTGAAAATTCGGAGACACTATCTCTACGGAGTTAAGTGTGAGATCTTTACAGATCATAAGAGTTTGAAGTACTTCTTCGAGCATAAGGATTTGAACATGAGACAACGAAGATGGCTCAAATTAGTAAAGGATTACGATTGCACCATCAGTTACCACACAGGATAAGCGAACGCAATAGCTGACGCCTTAGGTCGAAAGACGAAAGCCAAGACAGGGTATTTCATCACCCAACTGAAGGAGCTGATTCGTGACTTCGCCTCACTCAGCTTAGAAATTGTTCACCCTCCGGATACAGTATCGGGATTGAGTAGTTGCGCTAATAGCTAAACCTGATTTGAGGATTGAACAGACACAAATGGAAGATTGGTTCTTGGAAAAGATGCGTCTCACTGCAAGGACAAGTGAAACTAAAAGGTCCACCGAAACCAAGGATAATGCTCTAATGGTTGGTAAACAGATTGTATGTATCACACAAGGAAGAACTAAGGAATGAAATCATGAGTAAAACACACGACACGACGTATGTAGCCCCACCCAAGAAGTACGAAAATGTATCAAGACTTGAAGAAAAATGTTTCAGTTGAAAGGAATGAAGAGAGGTATAGTTCTGTTCGTGGAACGATGTCATGCATACCAGCAAATCAAAGCTCTGCGCCAAAAACCCTACAAAACACTACAACAGTTGCCGATTCCGGAATGAAAATAAGAGCATACCAATATAGGATTTGTGGTGAGCTTACCTAGATCAATGCATAGAGACACGATCATTTGGGTGATCGTGAATTGCCTATCAAGTTCGGCACATTTCCTCCCCATACAAATGACTTTCAGATTGGAGAAGCTTGCGAAGCTATAGGTTAAAGAAGTTGTGCATCTTCACGGTGTAATTGTCTCAATCACATCTGATCGTGATTTCAAATTCACGTCTAGATTTTAGAGAAGCTTAAAAAAAAAAAAAAAAGTGAGAACTAGAAGAAAAGTTGTAAGCTCAAAACCCCGAGCTAGATTGCTACGGCTTGTAAATTTCGAGGACGAAATTTATTTTTTAAGGAGGGTGGTATGTGACATCCCGATATTTTCATAAGAAATATAGAAGACCAATAATTAAGTATACTATTGATACACGTCCGATATTTTATAATTATATTATATCAAGGAAATTGATATAGATTTATATTCAATATAATTATTTTGATCAATCAAAATTTTGAGACATTATTAATTATATGAGAAATATTATTAAAAATATTTTCCATTTTATTTATTCAAGTATCTATCATTGTATTTATTTATTTATTCCACTGAGTCTAATGAAGGCCCATATATATGTATACATGGTATATAGTTAGGGTATTAAATTATTTGTGTCCTTAAGCCCAATCAATTTATTCCACTGAGTCTAATGAAGGCCCATATATATATGTATACATGGTATATAGTTAGGGTATTAAATTATTTGTGTCCTTAAGCCCAATCAATAGTAGACTTGAGTTTTTATTTTTGTATTAAGGTCCATAATAGTGCTGCAGCGTGAGAGAGAGAGAATATTGCAATCTGACAGAATCAAATCTCCTTTCTGCCACCAGCGTCTTTTCATCTCCCAAGAAATCTTTTACCCCCAAATCCAAATTTGCTCAGAAAATATTCTTTTCTCTACCGATGCAGCATCTGTTCTTCACCCTTTCACTCCTTTAAAACTCCCTTTCAAGAACATTCCCGGTCCTTTTCCATCTCCAATCTGCAAAATCTGCCACTTAAAATACTTTCAACCTCAAGAGTTCAAGACATCCATCAAGCTTATCAAGCCAAATAAGCAATACTACAGCACATTCATCAAAACCAAACTGAACAAGGTTCGATCTCTCCCTTCAACTTTATACCACAGCATGTATTTCCTCTACAACTAGATTTACAATCTCACACATTGACATGAACTTGAACAGCATACTTTTCATTCATAACTTGTAAGGATTTTTAGTAAAACACAATCTCTGCTAAAATAAGACTATTAAAATCTGTACTACAACAAAGCAACTATATCAAGAACAGTACCAACGAACACCAAACTTGACGCCTTTCCTGCTTCCTTTCTCGTGAACCAATTCCCATTATTCTTCAAGAACATACCTTGTTTAACTCTGCAAGTTCGATCTTCCTTTCCTTCTTCCTCTTGGGCTGGGATGTGGGAGTCTTGGTCTGGAATGTGGGAGTCGAGGGAAGAAGAGGGTCTTCTGCCCGGTGATGAGGACGGCGGCGGCACGGCGAATTTCAGAACGCCGTTGCTCGGCCGGCCGCGAGGAAGAAAGGGGAGTCGGCTGGCAGCAGGACTGCTGTGGTAGAGTCGCTGCCTAGGTGGCTGACCACCACACGCAGAGGGAGAAGTGATGGAGCGGGCTGGGCCGTGAGAGGGAGCGCTGGAGGATGGCGGCGGCGCGGCCGGAGGCCAGGCGCGCTGCCCGCTGTGAAAACAGCAGCGGCGGCGGCAACCTTCCTCGGCCGTCCGCTGCAGATGACGCAAGGGAGAAGAGGGTGGGGAGCGCGAGGTGGCTGGTGGCTGACGGCGAGGCCAGGGCGGCGCGGCCTAAGGCCGAGCGCCGCTGACGCGGCGGAAATGGAGCAGCATCGGCGGCGGCCCTCCTTGACCGTCTGCTATCGGGAGCGAGAGAAGGAAGGCGATGAGAGGGAGGCCCCGGATCCGGCGATTTCGCCGGAGCTGGAGGCGGCCGGCGTGGAGCTCGGGAGGGAAGGCGGAGGTTCTGGAGAAAAGGGGGGCGAGGCGAGAGAGGGAGAGAGAAGCGTGAGTAGAGAGAGAGGAAGATTGACTTGTTTTATTTTAATTACCTTTAGGTTTATTTAAGCTTTGTTTGGGCCTCATTTCATAATAATTTGATGGGCTTTTTCTTTGACATGGGCCGATTCTTAATAGAGTACCGGGCCGATTTTAATTATTTAAATGGGCTACACTATGTTTTAAATTGATTTTTGGGCTGCACTTTATAACAGACCTTTAAATTATGGCTTGTAAATTATTATCTTAGGCTTTAACTATTAACTTGAGCCCGAAAATAATTTAATATAAATTACTAATATAAAGGTTTTATATATTCTTTAAAATTTTTAATTATTTATAAATTTAGTGGTATTTATCAAATTACTAATATTATATTAAGAATTTATTTATTCACTTATGGACATTTCTTATTCGGGCAAAGTGTATCAATAGTTAGCGATCCCCACTTTACTTAGAAAATTAGGATGACACCTCGAGACCTACTTAAGAATAGATTTCTTGTAGGTTCGAGTAACCAAGGGCATTAGAGCTTCAAGCAGAGCAAGCACTGAATCTCCACATCGAGGTGGGTTTTATTTTACATACAATGTATCTTGAGTTATATAAGCTCTGATATTTCATGAAAATTATCTGTTTATCCAATATAAATGTTTTATGTGCGTTCTGTAATTGTTTAAGGCTCACTTAAGTATCGATCGAGATTCTCATTTGGCCTAACACGCTAAATGAGGATTGTGTACACATGGTTAGTGGCTCGATGGGTTGATCACCATCGTGCACTAACAGATTTAGAACGTTATAAGGGTGGGTGCTTGACAGGAGGTTATCCGGAGCACGGTGCTTGACAGGAGGTTATCCGGAGCACAGTTAAGACTATTGATTCTGACCGGGTGCGTCCCGAGATCAATAACAGATTTTTGGATCTGACTGGGTGTGTCCCGAGATCAGTGAATGTGGGGAGAAAGTGAGTAACAATCGAACGTACATGGCGCGCCACTTAATGAAGAAAAGTTTTGTCATGCTTAGAAGTGGATTTCTGTTTTTAAACCTTCTGAGTTATGATTGTGATATTGGATAAACTACTTCGATTATTTCTTAAAATATTTCAAAAACTCGTGCCCACTGAGTACATTAGTACTCAGCCCAAATTATTTTCAAATATTTTCAGGTTGATCGGCTGGTGCAGACGGGGCTGAGCTGAGGCTAAGGTTCCACGATGTCTTTTGCTTCCGCTAATCACTATCTTGTCACCTCATCCTCCATCCCCTAAATTGAGAAGTTCTATTGTGTGGTATAATATTATCTTGTTGGGCTTAGACTCTTAACCCATATTTCTTTTAATGAAGCCATCACTGATTATGATCGGAGTCACGAAACTAAACTTATGCGATCCTGAGTTCGAATATTGTCATTTGATTAGCGTCTCTTAATGCCTTTCATTTTATCTCCTTTCATCTTATCTCTTTAGATATGCATACCCGATTTAATGGGTAAATTGGCAAGTTTATTCAGCTCAATTAAGTTCTTCAATTATTTTCCTATTTCTTTTTGCCTTGGAGAAGTCGGGTCGTTACACATGGCATGTGCACACATGAACGTACTGTGCATCCATTCGAACCAAATCTAATTAAAATTTATCAATTCCAACTAGCTAGTGTTTATTAATTTCAAACCGGTATCTGAACACATGCTCAACATGCTGCCGCATAAAGCCCCCAATTTTTGAGGGCCCATATATATATATATATATATGTATATATATATATATATATATATATATATGGATAGAGAATGGATCAATGAAGAATGCTAAATGTAGAAGGAAACAACGAAGACTGAATAACTCAATACATTTACTGAATAAATCACGCGAGCGCATGAACGAAAAATGTACGTGTTTATTCAGTAAAATAACTATTCGTGCGGTCGCGTGATTTATTCGGTAAATTTATTGACTTATTCAGAACGAAATATAGTTACTTCTTCATATATCCCAACCATATATATATATATATATATATATATATATATATATATATATATATAATTTTTACTTAACAATAAGGTATTTATTTACATAGCTTCGCCTTATAAAAGTTATTTTCGTCATTTAGATCATATCGTTAGTGTTGAATTCTTAGTACCTTATCTTTCCTTCTCTTTTATTTGAAAACTCTTTTAAATTATTGGCCGAAAAAGTTTATTGTAATATACTATTGTTGTATCATCAATATAAAAAAAAATTATAAGGGTCAATTATCTATTTTTGCTTAGGGTCCTATGACATATATGATCGGCCTGACTATTCTCCAATCAAGATCTATTAATCTCCATTTAAATATATAAACTCTCAATTAACATTTATTAATTAAAATAATTAATTAATAAATAAATAGAAAATGGATGGGGCTTAACTACGAGGTACAAGTGGAAACAACAAGACCCACCAATATATGTAAATGTCTATCTCACAATCTATTCTATATTATTAACTTGAACTAGTACAACCTCCCGTGCGATGCACGGATCAGGATTTTTTATTTTTTATTTTTTAAGATAAATTATATAAAAATATCATCATTTATGACTTCAATGAATTGATAATAAAAAATAGTTTTATTCATTTAAATTTTATTTTATTTAAAGTATTGTATAGTAATAATATCAATTCAATAATTATAATATTAAATTTAATATCATACACTAATAATAATGAAAGGTGCATTCGAAAACTCTTGAAGCATTGTTTTGGTGTATTTATTCAGTAGAGGCTACTTCTAACAGCAGTCTATACATGTGTGAGTTTATTTTCAAGAAAAGCAACAAACTATACCAACAAAGACGTAAATCATTATTGGTACATAAACATTGTTTGATAAAAGTGTTGATTTGAAATGCAACTTCAAGCCTGAAACAACAACAACATCCTAGCTTACAGCTACATTAGTGAGCAACAACACAACTAAATATGGCCTCAGAATATAGAAAGAGAACAAAACCTCTTAATGAAGTCGTAGATATGCTGACTGATCTCCTCCGGTTTCTCTTGGTTGAGAAAGGTTCGAAAACAAATTTACTTCTACATAATTCCCCATTTCCTAACAAAACCTTTGAGAGAATATAAGACCAAATTCGAGCAAATCAAGTATTTTCACATAAGATAGATGTAAAATACAAGTCTGATAGGTAACGCAAAGCCTAGGATCAGAATACAACAAAATTAGAAAATCATTTAGGATCATAATACAATAAAATTAGAAAAGCATTCACGCTCCGGCCTTCTGTTTCTTCTGTCATGGACACCAATAAAATTCATCATTGCATACACATTTCCTTTGTTGAAGTTTGGGCTTCATTGTTGATAGTGCATTTTGTGGAATTGTTGCATGGATTCGATTATCCTACAAACAAAAACGAAATATATATATATATATATATATATATCAATAAAAATCTATATTAAAATTGAAATCGAAATCGAAATATATATCAATACATACCTCTTTGTCATGAATAATGCACTCGTGGCTGAAAACTTCATTCTTGTTGTTATAATATGGAATGTCATAGCTACAAAGCAACCTTAGTTGTAATGCTATTTTGCTATTTTCCAACTCCAAATCCTTGATCAAACCAAAAAAAGGAAGCATCTTTGAAGTAGTAAGAGTTGTGGAGAATTAGAAGAAGCCTGAACGTTGAGAAAAGTGGTGCAAAATGAATGCAAAAAGAATGATATAATTTGTATGAAATGGTTGTAACTGCTAAGACGTGTTTTGTTTATTTATCTATCTATTTTAATGTAATTAATGAATGGATACATATGTACACGTGGTGGATTTTAACCTGATATATATGTTACATGGGTTAATTGGGTGAATGTGGGTTAGTGGGTGAATTAGATTGAATAAATCAATAAATACATATTTAATCGGTGGAGGTGGGTTAGTGGGCATAAGCTTAATATCAACAGAATCTTTAATCTGACGTTAAATATCAACATATAGCATCAATAAAGTGCCATTAAATATTAGGAATATTCTGTTAGAAATCTAACGGTAAAAAAATTCTGTTAAACTGGTTCTTTATATAATATATAGATGTCCATTCCTGAGATGCACGATGAACATCGAAATTAAATGACATGTTTAAATAATAAAAAGTATTAAATTAAATTAAATTAAAATATAAACAAATGAAAAATATGTTTTAATAATAAAATAAAATAAAATGATTCACATCAATTACTCAATAAAATTTTGAATTTGAAACGTATATTTTCAACTTTGTATAAAGTATAATGAAAATTATAGTTATTAAATAAATTTAAAATTATTTGATAACGAAAATTGACATTATTATTATTATTATTATTATTATTATTATTATTATTATTATTATTATTATTATTATTATTATTATTATTATTATTATTATAGAGTATTAAGCGTCATAATAAATAAATTAATCTTTTCATACAGAAATATAAATAAAAAGTTGTAAAATGTTAATGAAGAGAGAAAAAATAAAATATTTTTAATTTTTTCATAATTAGTTCATTTTTTAAATTCATTTTTGATGATTTTTTATACCATAGTAAAGATCTTTTCACGAACTTAAATTTAAGATGTAGTATATTAAGTATTTTTTTCATGAATTAAATTTGATTTGATGATGTTTTAAAAAAATTAAAAAAATAGAGAAAAAAATAGTGAAAAAATTATGAAAGAAGAGAGAGAAAAATGGAGAGAAAAGTTGGAGGGAAAAAACTTCTCTTTTATATATTATATAGATTATAATTAAAATAAACTAACATACAGTTTATTCCCTCCATCCTTATAAAATATATCCCCTTTTAAATAGCACTATTTTTAATAAAATAGTTGATTAGTGTATTGTAAGTGGAGAAATAATCTCACTTTATTGTGAGTGGAGAACTTACCAAAAATCACTTGAATACATTTTATGAGGACGGACAAAAATGACATGTTGAATACTCCCTCCGTCCCATAAGAGTGTGCCCTTATTTCTATTTAGGAACGTCCCACAAGAGTGTGTATTTGCTATTTTTGCACTATTCCACAATTAACTCCTTATTTTTTACTCTTATTTTATAATAAAGTGAATCACTTTTTCAACTCATAATACATACATCTAACATTTTATTAAAACTCGTGTCATCAAAAGTGATGCACACTCTTGTAGAACGGATTGAGTACATTTTATGAGGATTGAGTGAATATTATACATCATCTATCTCACAAAAACATAAATAATTGAGAGAGAATATTATACATTATCTCTCTCCTAATTTATTTTATCTCTCATAATTATGGCAGCCATAATGGGTTAGAATGGTAATTTTATATTTATTACAATTATATATTTAGTTATTGATTTATTATTTTACAATGTTATCCCTACAGATATATCTTTCCTTTCTTAATTTGATTCTTAAATATTACTTCCTTATATATAAAAACTAATTATGCTATGCTTGCCAAATTTGATTCTTAAAGATTACCAATAATTACAGATTATATCACTATGTGTATGTACATAATATAAACTTTAGCTAGAAAATGGAATTGGCGACGCTGGCAAGGCCATTGATCACATGGGAAAAATTTCAACCATCCCAAAAATTTCATGGAATTGTATGGGCAAGGCCATTTTCTCAAAAATTACTCTGATTTTAAATTAGAACAAATATCTCACATTGTTTAGATTAGAACTCTCTTAGTAGAACACGCCATTTTCAAAAACAAAGAACTTTTATAAGACAATATTTTCTTAATTGACTATTAAATTACAAACAATTGTGTAAGATTAAAACTTTTTAAAAAGGGAGGTCTTGCATGCATGCAACTGGAGAGACGGATCTACAGCTACTAGTACGGGGGCACGTGCCCCCACAACTTTAATTTTTTTTATTAATTATATATGTGTATTTATATAGATTTTATTATATGTCATTGTTGCCAATCCAAACCCCAACCCAAAACCAATTACCCTTGTTTTTATTAGTTAAACATATCTAAATTCCCAACCCAACACCCCAAACCTACGAAATATATATATCTCAATTCCCAAACCCAATCCCAATCCCAAACCCACGGTCATACCCTACTAACCCAAATTTTCAGTTCAGGCGGTGCAGCACAATTGCACAAATTCAGAGATTGAATTTGAGAGAGCCCTCTCATCATTCCATATCATCGGGATTGATTAAATATTTCATATCATAATATAAAATAATAAAATTACACTATTTTGAAAATTCTATTCTAAATTTAATTTATTGAATTAGTTGATAAATTAAATAAATAAATAAAGAAATTCAAAGACCCGCAACGAATGACTTGAACCCAGGACCTTAGGTCTTAGGCATTAACCTCTTATCGTTAGGCCAACACACGCACACAGTAAAGACAATTTTTAATAGTGTTGATAATGAGTCAATCATTCAAATATTTCAGTCAATGAAAACTCGTAGGTTTCAATTATATAATAGACTTAAATTATTATGTAATAAATTTTTGGAACGTGTATATAATTATTTTGTGCCCCCGTAACAAAAAAATTCTGGATCCGTCCCTGGCAACTGGTGTGGTGTAAATGGCTGCGAGCTTGCGACCTTTATTACTTAATGAGACCACTTGCCATAATTATGATATATAACATCTTTTATGGTTTATCAGACAGAAAAATGGTGTGGTGTAGTAGGTTTAGTGTTGTAATGACCCATTGATAATTGTGGGTTCAATTCCCACTGCTAGCATTTTTTTTGGATTTTTTCATGTTTTTTTTTTTCATCTATGCCTATTATAATAAATTTAAATGAATAATTAATAATCCATTTATTTTAAAAGAGTACTAGCGTCAAACCCGTCGAAATTCGACGGGAATCATTTTATGTCATCATTTATAATTATTTTATATTATATTTTATTACTATAGCATATGAAATAGTTTATATATAAATTATTTCTTTAATTAATTTGATATGATCAAATTAAATTAGTAATACAATATTTGAAATAATATTAATCTTAATCACTTTTGCCAATTAAATGTAAGTTGTGATAATAGAAATACATTTTTATATAAATATTAATTTGATGAAATTTATAAAAAGTTGATGTCGGATTGAAGATTTTAGAAGAAAATAAATAAGAATGAATGAGAATTAAGAAAAATTAGAATGAAGTGCTTATACGATACCACGTAGGATATGATTTATTTTGCTATAATGTAAAAATTGATTAGAAATATATAAATAGATAAGAATTAATGAGAATTGAGGAAAATTAGAATGAAGTGATTATACGATTCCACGTAGGAATAAGAATTGAGAAAAATTAGAATGAAGTGATTATACGATGCCACGTAGAATATGATTTATTTTGCTATAATGTAAAATTTGATTAGAAATATATAAATAGATACGAATGAATGAGAATTGGGGAAAATTAGAATGAAGTGATTATACGATGCCACGTAGGATAAGATTTATTTTACTATAATATATGTAGGATTTATAATTAAATGGATATGTTGGATATGAAGTGATTATACGATGCCACGTAGGATATGATTTATTTTGCTATAATATATGTAGGATTTATAATTAAATGGATATATTGGATTTATCTCATAGTTTTATACAATTAATAGTACACACTTTATCTAATAGTTTTATACGATTATTTAATAGTATAGAATTTATCTATAAATTTATATGATTATTTAATAATTTTTAAATGTAAAAATTGATTAGAAATGTATAAATAAATAAGAATGAATGAGAATTGAGGAAAATTTGAATGAAGTGATTATACGATGCCAATGTAGGATAGGATTTATTTTGCTATAATGTAAAAATTGATTAGAAATATATAAATAGATAAGAATGAATGAGAATTGAGGAAAATAATGAAGTGATTATACGATGCCACGTACGATAAGATTTATTTTTTTATAATATATGTAGGATTTATAATTAAATGGATATATTGGATTTATCTAATAGTTTTATACAATTATTTAATAGTACAGACTTTATCTAATAGTTTTATACGATTATTAATAGTATAGAATTTATCTATAAATTTTTATAATTATTTAATAATTTTTAAATGTAAAAATTGATTATAAATGTATAAATAAATAAGAATGAATGAGAATTGAGGAAAATTAGAATGAAGTGATTATAGGATGCCACATAGGATAAGATTTATTTTGCTATTATATATATGATGATTTTGAAAGGGAAATAATAAATAAATTTAATTATTATCTTAATGAGGAAGTTGGAAAATAAAAAATTTAATGGGGAGAGAGATAATTAATCTTGACTGAAGAGAAAATCTTATATTGTGAAACAAAATAAAAAACTTAAAACATCTTATATCATGGATAGATATCTATATAATATATAAACACAAATTCTCCAGTGCATCTGGGTGCACGGTGCACCCGAATGTACAGGAGAACTTCGATAACATGATAGTGTCATGTAATATAGTGTTAGTGTCATTTCGTGACGGTGTTATTTATATATAACATGATATATAGTGTCATTTGTAAAACAAAATAGTGTTAGTGTTGTTTCAAGATAGTGTAAGTATTAGTGTCATTTTGCACCCGAGTGCACATGAGACCACCTCATACATAAAAGAGGAGTTTTTTCCCTCTATTTTATTTCTCTCTTCTCCACCAATTTTTATACCTATTTTTTTATATAATTTAATTTATTTTTTAAACATCGTTAAATTTGATTAATAAATAAATATTTAATATGTATCTTAAATTTATTTTTAATATATATTGTACATTTATTTATTTATTAATCAAATTTAACGATGTTTAAAAAATAAATTAAATTTTGCTAATGCTGCGCCTTTTTAAGTAATCCTCAATCCATATATTTGCATAGTGGGGCTAACTAAAGAATCCCAGTTTCTTGATTTATTTCTTCACCAATTTTTTTTTTTTTTTTTATCTTTCTCCTTTAATTGATACTTTAATTTGTTGGGCTCAAATCCAGTATAGAAATCGAAGAAATAAATACTACTTGTATTAGTAATCAGATTGTTTAATTTAAAAAAAAATGTTTCTCGAAAGTGTTAATGTGTATCTTGAGGTTGGGATAGTGATGTATCAACCTCTGTTAAAGAAAAGCAGGATGAAATATTACTTCCAAAGAGAAATTCGAAATTATCCATTTAATATCTTACTTTCCTTTTTAATAGTTTTGCTAAGTTTGTTAAGGGAATCATACATTTATTGATACAGTTGACCTTCATATCCTATCTCAAAATTAATGAAAGGGCATTATAGTCATCTATTATTTTCAGAAATTTTAAGGGGTATTATGGCAGCCATAATTATGGCTCCATATAATTTCCCTTTTATTAATTTACGTGTCTCATATTTTGGGGTCATTATTATTGAGATGAATGAACTATATATGTTTTTATTAGTAATTAAATATATCAAATTTTATCTAAAGAACTATATAGATTAGATTTGTAAGCAAGAAAAGAAAGTAAGTCAAAGTTTTCTTATTATATTCGTCTATCATGATCCAAATAGATGCAACTTTTAACAGCACAATTTCCGAAATTTACTGTGTATAGAAGCCAAAAGCTGTTGATTTTGCTTTTTGAAAATCAAAACCTTTTTAATTTTCATTTTATTTTTACAAATATACCGGTCTTTCCTCGGGAGAAAATTAATGTCTTTTGCGAATCAATAAATTTATGCAGCCACAGGACCACTCACACACTAATATAATAAGAATAATTTTGATTTATTTAATTTATTTTTTAAATAAAAATAAAATTTAATTATTTTATTATATTCTCTACATGGTACTTATTTTTTTAAAATTTTATTTGCATTTTTTATTTTTAATTTATTTTTTAATAAAAATAAAAAAGTTACCAACAAATTGCAAAAAAATAACTATAATATAGAGAATATGATAAAATAACTAAAAATTATGTTACACTTTTTTTCAACCAATCTTTTATCACCGTCGTTATGGTTCATATCACTTATATAATCAATAAACCACTTACTATAAATGAACCAGAATTACTGCTGGCCAGAAAGAAAAAAAAATCCCAGAAAACGAGGAATGGGGAGTACAATGTTAGAACCGGGTACACGATCGAGATATTACAAAATAAATATTTTGAGATAATACAACTCAAAATAATTGAAAATATTACAAAAGAAATAATTTGAGAAATTACAACTCAAATAAATATATACAACTGAAATACACTGTATAAATAAATTATACGTTTAAACAAATCAAGTCGAGTCGAGATGAATCTCTTCCCGCAAGAAGATTATCGCCCCGGTAGTGCTCTTCGGTTTGACGTATCTTCCCCAAAGGTAAAACGACTTCGTCTCGTCGGATGTAGCACCACAATCCGGCGAGCTCCGGCGAACTGAATAGGATCAAGAACTGAGCTAGAGGTTGAGGTGGAATGCAGAATTTGATGTGAGTTGTGAGTTCTCAGAGTCGTTAGTTCTGAGTTGTGAGTTCTAAGTTGTGAGTTATGAGTTCACAACACACCCGTATATATAGGTGTTAAACCTAGTGTGAACGGCCGGTGTGAACGGCCGGTGTGAACGGAACGTCAGTCAATTCCGGCGGGTGCGGTAGGTGGCCGCAATCGTTGAACGCGGTAGGTGGCCGCAATCGTTGAACTCGGTAGGTGGCCGCAATCGTTGAACGCGGTAGGTGGCCGCAATCGTTGAACGCAGAAGTTGAAACTGATTTTCCCTCTTCAACATCCAAACTTTGACATACAATATCTCACTCACCGGAAATCGGTTTTGAGACTTCAAGTATATCACGTTGATCTACTCGAGATGTAGATTAACATCCAATCATTATTTTAATTAAATAATAAATATTTAATTAAATAAAAATTTTCAGATATGGCATAAAACCATATTTCCAACAATCCCCCACATGAGTGAGAAATCAGTATGCGAAAGTATGCAGACACTTAGCTCAGTCCTCTTAAGATACAACATTGCATTTGGAAAGGTAGCTTGTGGCTTTGAACCTGCCATAGTCAATATTATCGAGTATACCGGCGGCCTAGTGGATTGTGTTCCTTGAACTAGTCCTCCTCGGTGTATACTGAGTCAACAATATTGACACAATATTGCTTCAATCCTTATTCGTTCTCACGTTTGTGTCCATTACTGGCCTTGGAACATCTCTTTGGATTCATAAGTGTTTCAATCGAAGCGGCCCCACTTCACACTTACATAGGTGACTCTTAACTCAAGTATCCTGCTATACTTGTCCTCTTCGAGGAGTTCTAGAGTCATTAAAAGTCAAAGACTTAACCTCACCACGTGCAGGTTTCCGAACACTCACTGTTCTACAAGGAATAGGCAATTCGAGTGTTCAACACACGGATTTTCATAGCTTAGTTGTCCCATTGAACCAAGTTCTTGGGATCCTCCAGTCATCATGGTTGGGTTGCCACTATGATTATCCTTAATTTGTGGACTTCAAACCCATTCCCCCTAACAGTTTATACATCTGATCTCGATGGATACTTTTTGTCAAAGGATCCGCTATGTTATCAATTGATCTTATATAATCAATTGAGATAACTCCACTAGTGATCAAATGTCTCACGGTATTATGACGTCGACGAATATGTCTCGACTTACCGTTATACAAATGGTTTTGTGCTCGTCCGATAGCAGCTTGACTATCACAATGAATTATCACGGACGACACAGGTTTCGACCAACATGGAATATCCTCGAGGAAATTTCTAAGCCACTCGGCTTCTTCACCAGCTTTATCCAAAGCTATGAATTCTAATTCCATGGTCGATCTAGCAATACATGTTTGCTTCTTGGATTTCCAAGACACAGCACCACCCCCCACAGTGAATACATAACCGCTCGTTGAAAACGAGTCTTTGGCATCAGATATCCAATTTGCATCACAGTACCCTTCAAGTACAGAGGGTTCCCTAGTATAATGAATCGCATAGTTTTGAGTATATTTCAAATATCTCAAAACCCTTTCAAGAGCTTTCCAATGTTCATTACTAGGGTTAGCTGTAAAGCTGCCCAACTTGTTGACCGAGCATGCTATATCGGGACGAGTGCAATTTGTTAGATACAACAAGCTCCCAATAATCTTCGCATATTCTATCGCGTCAACAGGTTCTCCCTTGTGTACACTCAAATGCACACTAGGTTCCCATGGTGTCTTAGCTATTGGCTTGTCAAAAGCGTTGAATTTCTTTAACACTTTCTCAACGTAGTGAGATTGTGTTATAGTAATACCATCAGGTCTTCTTAGAATTTTAATTCCAAGGATAACATCAGCTAAGCCCATATCTTTCATGCTAAAATTTTTACTTAGCATGCCTTTGGTTTCTTGAATCACTCGGGAATTACTTCCCATGATGAGCATGTCATCTACATAAAGACAAACAATAACATATCCGTTATTAGAATTCTTAATGTAGACACATTTATCGCACTCATTGATTCTGAATCCATTTGACAACATTACACTGTCAAATTTTAAATGCCATTGAAGCGGTGCTTGCTTCAACCCATATAAAGACCTTTGAAGTTTGCATACTTTGTGCTCTTGCCCAGGTACTACAAACCCTTCAGGTTGCTTCATATATATTTCATCTTCCAACTCGCCATACAAGAACGCAGTTTTCACATCCATTTGGTGAATCTCGAGATTGTGCAAGGCAGCAATAGCGAGAAGCATCCGAATAGATGTTAGTCTGGTCACAGGTGAATAGGTATCGAAGAAATCGTACCCTTCTTTCTGCCTGAAACCTTGAACGACAAGTCGGGCTTTGTACTTATCTATAGTACCATCAGATTTGTACTTCTTCTTTAGGATCCATTTGCATCCTAAAGCTTTACTTCCAGGTGGTAGATCCACTAACACCCAAGTATGATTCTGCATAATGGAATCAATCTCAATATCGATGGCTTCTTTCCAGAGAGCTGCATCTGAGCCAGACATAGCTTCTTTAATCGTCACCGGTTCGCCATCTAGCATCAAGACAACATAATCCGGTCCATAGACATTAGCTTTTCTAACTCGTTCCCCACGTCTCGGTTCTACATCCATAGGTTTAGACCTTGGTCTTTTCCTATTAGGTGGTACAGGATTAGAACCCGTGGCATCATCTACTTGAGTAGAATTACTTGCTACTTCCATAGGTTTAGAACCTGTAGCATCACCATCAACTCCATCATTAGAGTTCGATGTACCTTTATCCTTGTTAGGATAGATATTTTCAAAGAATATAGCATTCCTTGATTCTATCGTTGTCCCAACATGTATATCAGGTATCTCCGATCTGTGCACTATAAAACGATAGGCACTGCTATTAAGTGCATGACCAATGAAGATACAATCCACCGTTTTAGGTCCTATTGTAACTTGCTTTGGTAAAGGCACTTCTACCTTGGCTAAACACCCCCACACTTTGAGGTATTTATACGAAGGTTTCCTTCCTTTCCATAGCTCATAGGGAGTTACATCTTTCCCTTTGAGTGGAATCTTGTTCAAGATATAGTTGGCCGTTAAGACAGCTTCCCCCCACATGTTCTGGGGTAATCCTGAACTAATCAACAAGGCATTCATCATCTCCTTATGAGTTCGATTCTTGCGTTCAGCAACGCCGTTAGATTGTGGTGAATAAGGAGCTGTCGTTTGATGGATTATACCACTTTCGTTGCATAATTCAGCAAACGGAGCTACATACTCTCCACCTCTATCACTTCGAACCATCTTAATTCGACATCCAAGTTGATTCTCGGCTTCATTTTTGAAGTTTATAAAAGCTTCAATAGCCTCATCTTTACTTTTCAATAAGTAAAGGTAACAATACTTTGTGCAATCGTCTATAAAGGTGATAAAGTACTTCTTGCCACCTCTAGTTTGCACGAACTTTAAATCACAAACATCGGTGTGAATAAGTTCCAATGGTTGAGTGCTCCTTTCTACCGATTTAAACGGTAACTTAGCCATTTTGGCTTCAACACAAACTTCACATTTTTCTTGTGAGTTGTATTCATCAACTTTTAGTAAATTCATTTTTACTAATCTCTTTATAGCATTTAGATTAACATGTCCAAGTCTACAATGCCATAAATCTGAACACTCAATCAAGTAAGCAGAAGAGGTTGATGCATCTTTATTGATCTTAGCCTTGGCAGGCTTACAAGCTCTTACACCAAGTTTGAAAAGTCCTTCGGAGGCATAGCCTTTCCCTAGGAACTTTCCCCACTTGCGTATTACAACATAATCAGATTTGAAAAATAATTCAAAATCCTTATTCGTAAGCCTAAAGCCCGAAATTAAATTCTTTCGGACAGTTGGAACGTGTAATACGTCTTTTAATGTGATCTCCACGCCCGACGTGAGTTGAAGAATCACATCTCCCATGCCAAGGACTTGGGATGTCCGCTCGCTAGCCTCCATTATCGTTTTGTTTTCCACTTCCTTGTAGTTGTGGAACAACTCACGATTTATGCAAATATGGACGGTAGCACCGGTATCCACGAACCAAGCGTTCGGGTTGTCCACATGATTCACCTCGGAGATCATGGCAGCAAAGTCATCGTGGTTCCAATCGTCGAAGTCCTTCTCGACGTTGTTCACGTTGCTCTTTGCCTTCTTCCGCTTTGGCTTGCGGCAATCCTTAGCCATGTGACCTTGTTTGTCACAATTAAAACACACACCATCAAACTTTGATGGTTGATGTCCGCCTTGCTTTCCTTTACCCTTATTATTAGGGTTAGGGCGACCACGTTTGTAGGAGGGACCGCCTTTCTCGGTGAGATTGGCCTTTGCCTCCATTGGAGCTTTTCCCTTTTGATCACGACTTCTCACGTGATCCTCCATTTGAAGCTTGGATAACAATATCGGCACGGACATTTTCGAGCGCTCATGCTTCAAAAGGTTTTGAAATTTCCTCCAACTAGGAGGTAATTTCTCTATGATGATTGCAACGAGCAATGCATCCGCCAAGGGCATCCCTTCGGCTTGAACCTCATGTGAAAGATTTTGGAATTCTTCCACTTGGTCCATCAATGGTCGGGAGTCGACCATTTTATATTCCAACCATTTGGCAACGACATACTTGGTAGTATTCGCCTTGTCCACTTGATACTTTAGATCAAGGGCCTCCCACAATTGTTTCGCGGTTTCATGAACCTTGAAAACATGGTAGAGCCGTTCGTCCAGAGACATGAGAACGGTGTTACGGCACAAGTAGTCGCCGCGACACCAGTTCAAATATCCGGCACGAATTTCTTTGCTTGTCTCCCCTTCCCCTTCACTCGGGGTTGGAGGTTTATCCTCCATTAAGAATCCGGCAACCCCCACGGTTGTGAGGTAGAATAGCATCTTCTCTTGCCAATATTTGAAGTTCTTGCCTGAGAACGTTGATGGTTTCTCGGCAAGACCAATAGTTCTAGATGTTGACGAAGAAGCCCCCGTTGATGCAAACGAGGAAAATATTGACGACGTGGTTGAACCGATGGTTGCAGAGGTGGTGGAGCCGTCCATATTGACGTCGGTGTGAGCCATTTCTCGAACGTGTATCAACGGCAGAGAAATTAATCTTCTTGCGATTGTTAGAACCGGGTACACGATCGAGATATTACAAAATAAATATTTTGAGATAATACAACTCAAAATAATTGAAAATATTACAAAAGAAATAATTTGAGAAATTACAACTCAAATAAATATATACAACTGAAATACACTGTATAAATAAATTATACGTTTAAACAAATCAAGTCGAGTCGAGATGAATCTCTTCCCGCAAGAAGATTATCGCCCCGGTAGTGCTCTTCGGTTTGACGTATCTTCCCCAAAGGTAAAACGACTTCGTCTCGTCGGATGTAGCACCACAATCCGGCGAGCTCCGGCGAACTGAATAGGATCAAGAACTGAGCTAGAGGTTGAGGTGGAATGCAGAATTTGATGTGAGTTGTGAGTTCTCAGAGTCGTTAGTTCTGAGTTGTGAGTTCTAAGTTGTGAGTTATGAGTTCACAACACACCCGTATATATAGGTGTTAAACCTAGTGTGAACGGCCGGTGTGAACGGCCGGTGTGAACGGAACGTCAGTCAATTCCGGCGGGTGCGGTAGGTGGCCGCAATCGTTGAACGCGGTAGGTGGCCGCAATCGTTGAACTCGGTAGGTGGCCGCAATCGTTGAACGCGGTAGGTGGCCGCAATCGTTGAACGCAGAAGTTGAAACTGATTTTCCCTCTTCAACATCCAAACTTTGACATACAATATCTCACTCACCGGAAATCGGTTTTGAGACTTCAAGTATATCACGTTGATCTACTCGAGATGTAGATTAACATCCAATCATTATTTTAATTAAATAATAAATATTTAATTAAATAAAAAATTTTCAGATATGGCATAAAACCATATTTCCAACATACAATGATAAAGAAGTAGTACTAATTAACTGGCTTCCAAATCATAAAAATAAGTAATATATGACTTATTTATTCTAATTACCCCCTCGCATCCTAAGAGCATTGGCAACGGACATCCTCGATGCCTTACTCGAACTCAAGTAGCCACTCGAGTAGGCGTTGCAAGTGAGTGCTACTCGAGTTATCGAGTATGCTCGATAATTTCTTTTTTTTTTTTTTTAAATTCTCTTCTTCTCTTTAAAAATTTCTCTCTCCTCTTTAAAAACTAAAAAAATCAAGTAGGCTATCAAGGAACCCCAATGCAGCACTACCTACTCAATAACACAACCACTATCAAGTAGGCTATCAAGTAGGCTATCAAGGAACCCCCAATGCGGATGCTCTAAATATGTGTTGTTTGATGACTTCCAATAACGTTGTTTTATACGATAGTTTTAGATATATTTACTAAATTAACCTATTTGTTAGCCTCTTTCATTAATTATTTAATTATCTCATGTTTACTACATCTTGCCTACTTCTCTCTCTTCATACTTATTCTTTTCTTTTCTCAATCAAACTTCTCTTTTTTTTTTGATCGGTAAAATTAAAATTTTATTAAGATAAAAAGCAAGGCACCAGGGATGCCAATCAAAACAAGAAGGAAAGATTGAAACCCTTTGAGCACCACATGGTGAAAGGGATTCTCAACTCCAAAACTTTATAGACCTCATTCCAACTCCAAAGTCTACCCTTGATCTGTAAAACAAGTCTCTCAATATCCCAAATCTTTCCTTGAAAACGACACTCATTTCTTTTTTCCCATAGTGTCCAAACCGTTCCCACCCATAACGCATTTAGCAATCTTCTTCCTTTCTTCTTTTTGGCAGCAGAGATGAAGGAAGTGTAATGATGGAGAGTACCTCTAGGATTTGCCGTTTTGATGTGTAACCATTGGAAGATTTGGTCCCACACCGCCGCAGCTTTCGGGCAATGAAGAAACAGATGTTCCGTCGTCTCCTCTCCAGCAACGCAGGCGTTGCATCCTCTCTCTTCCCAGCTAATTTGAATTTGTCGTCTTCTTAAGTTGTCACAGGTAGCCAAACGATTTCTAAGACATCTCAACGCTGTCACCTTGGCTTTGTGCGATGTTGGAGCCTCCCAAACCATAGCCATCTCAGCCGGTTGAGTTTGTTGCGCCTCTCTGGAAGCCGCCACCAAATCATAAGCCGACTTTGTTGAGAATTTACCGTCCGTAGTTGCCCTCCAACTCCATCCATCAGTTAAACCTGTAGAAGGGACAAAAGCAGCAACAAGTCTTAAAAGTTCCTCCACCTGGCCATTCTCTCTTTCCCTCAAATCCCTCCTCCAATTCACCGACCACACCCACTCTTCTCCTTCCCAAAACCCACCCTCTCCGACAAGGGCTTTCTTATTCGAGCACAAGTTATACAATCTCGGGAAAGAGAACTTGAGAGGTTTGTTAACCGCCCACACGTCCTCCCAGAACATTGTATTCATCCCATCCCCGAGACTGTGTTGAAGGTGATCAATGAACCATCTATCGTCTCTTCCTCCCCCTTTCTCCACAATTTTCGCCCACCACCCCAACTGCCCACTTCTTCCCACCATCGAGCAATCCCCCTCTTCGCCCCAGACAAGTTCCCAATAAATCGATTTGATCACTCAAACTTCTGCCCACTTCTCAATCAAACTTCTCTATGACTATACTAATGTAAAAATTAACATTAAATAAGATTAATTAATATGAATATAAGTATTTTTCATTAATAATTGTGCAAAATATTAAAACGACTTATATATAAAATGGGAGGGAGTGTATAACTTTTTTCTTAAGACAACTTTGTATGAGAGTCGTCTTGTCAAATTATGATTTATATATTCTCTGAAAAACATCCAAACAACAAGACATTTTTCACGAAATCGATAGTCAGTCACACCTTTATCAATTCCAGAAATTGGATAGACATAAAAGCAAAGAAGTCCACATTTAATTGGTATTCAAAGAAAATGGCTTTCAAACAAACAAGAGCCATATTTTATTGTCCCATTCACAAATGTCAATCAATTTTATCAAACAAAACGTCCATTTTTCTCTCTTTGTTACAAAGTGTGCAGACATACAAAAATTTCTGTTGATTTTTTTTATTATTCTATCAAGAATGGGAGGCTCGACATACCTGTCGTCGTACCATTGTATTTTCATGCTATTTTGAGAATTAGTTGACTTTTACAACAATTTGTGTGGATATATATATATATATGTGAATTTGTAAGTACATAATGATGATGCATTTTTTTTTTGCTTGCAGAAACCATGTCACATTAGTAATTGATGAATTCAATGTTTTGTAAGGAAACTAATTCAATGTTTTTTTTTTTACTTTGGGGGAGAGGAAGCAATGGGGTTTGATCTATGGACCTCACTGTTCATAGACAGGAGTTCGCACCGCTTGGTGTCCGTTTGGGGACAAACTAATTCAATGTTTTAATTCCATATTGGTGGTAATGTTTCGCTGACTTTGGCATTCATTATACAATAAATCTACTTAGCTATATTGTGATCACCCACAAATTAGTTCAATGGGCAAATTTTTGATTTATTTATTTTTTTTTAAAATTAAAATAGGATTTAGTTATTTTATTGTATTTTCTATATTGTAATTATTTTTATTATTTTTTTGTATTTTTTAATAAAAATAAAAAATTATAAAAAAAATAACTACAATATAAAAAATACAAAATAACTAAATCTTATTTATATTGTACTAAAAAATAAGTCAAATATTTTTTTTATTTTCTATTTAAGTAATTTTTGGGTGGTCACAATGTGGCTGTTTATCATCACTTCATTATATATTTTTCACTTTTTTTGCTTCATTATAATCAATGCCCAAATTAGTGGAATTTTCACTCCCTCCAAAATTCGAGTTCAGGTAAAAAAAATTATCAAATAAATATCAGTTATAGGATACATTAAATCAATACTTACAAATTAATTTAAGATCTCATCATATATGAAGATCTCATTCTGAACACCATACAAATACGAAAAATATATTACACCGCACGTAAAAAGGATTGAGCCCAATACCTTTTGCAATTTGGGTGAAAGTCCATGAGTTGAATGATGGAATGCTAAAGTGTTTATAATATACAACCGAGAATAAAATTTAAGAATTTAATTGTATATGATTATGTGTAAATAGACCCTAAAATATGTTTTTAGACCTCAAATTTACTTCTCTTGTTATTTCCTGGAATTCCATATAGAATCATCTATATATAAACTTAATGGTTTCAACATTGCATTGTTTGATTATGAGGTTCTTTTAGACGAATATGAATAGTCGTAAGCACAAAATTATTTTTTTTTCGTGCTTCTCATGTGATTTGACAGATTACTCATCATCTTCTTCTACTTGTTACGGCGGAAAACTCACTGATACTCATTAATTGGCGAGGATGTATTCCCTTTGTTGACCTCATGCCACCAGCTCCCCCTATGATGAGGACTCTTCGCTCCACTATGGTGAGCTGGCTCTTGATGATGTTTGTTTTGGTTTATTTGTTTTGGTTTATTTTGTTTTGATTTATTTTCTTTTTGATGATGTTTTTCCTTTGTCCTCTAGATGTAATCACTTTTGGGTTGCATCTATGTATGTCTTTTGTCCATTTGATTTATGCTTTTCCTTGTTGATTTCGATGGGTGTTATTACTTTTGGGCAGCGTTGTGTATGAGAATACTGGTTGATGTTTATTTACAGGTCGGGTGTCTACCTAACTACAGGCGAGCATTCGCATTTCAGATCGGATTTTTGCTTATTCCGATCCGATCCAAAAATCCAAAATTTTTTTATAATTCAAGCTGATCCGAACCATATTATCCGAAGACCCGAATCTGAAAAATTTCGGATAAAATCCGATCCGAACCGAAAAATCTAAAACTTGAAAAAAAATTCGAAATGTGAAAAAAAATTCAATAACCGAAAAAATTCGAAAAAGCCGAAATAGATATCAACCTAACCAATTAGATAATTACAATCGAATTAAGGTCCTAATTAATAAGCCATTAATTGTAATCAACCAAGATTAGAGTATAAGGTTAGAATTTAGAAATATTTAACTATTTAAAAATTAATTATTATATATATATATATAATATTATTTATATTATAAATATAATTCGGATTTCGAATTTTAAAAGTGTCAATCCGATCCAATCCGAAAATCTGAAATTTGCTTAAAATTCAATCTGATCCGATCCAAAAATCCGAATCAAATTTTAAATTCCGGTTTGATTTGAATCGGATATTTAAATTTTGAATATTTTGCTCATCTGTATGCCTAACCCCTCATCCCTTGAGTGTTTGTTTTTTTATGTATATTGCACCTTCATACAAGCATAATTATAAATTAGCCATATTTAATTTAGGCTGCGGTTTCCTTCTTTATTATGAATGCCAATGAGCCAAATTAGGGTCAGCCCAGCGAATATATGAGTCGTATGGTATAATTTGTTAAATTAGAGGGGCTTGGAGAGACGAACTAATTGTGCACTAAAATGAGGGGACAAAAATAGACTATAAAATATAAAATTTGTAAACTTCTACACGAAAGAAAATAAAATTATATTAATAACGAAGCGTAACTCAGTTAGTATAAAATGTTTAAATTTTCCTTTAATAAGTAGATCAGAGGTTCAAATTAAGCTACAGAAGCCTATCTAACCCAGGTATTTCAAAGTTATCACTCACTAGTCACTACCCAGCTCCAATTGATTACCAAGGCTCGAACCAATTTTATCCACCTCACATAACTTCCTAGAATCCACAAATTAATTCATAGCAAGAGATATAAGGAGCCGTTTATTTTGTACAATTGAGTATTTTTATTAATTATTTAACTATATATATATCGGAAACTCGAATTCATAACCTTTTAGTCATAAAATCGTCGACTCACAACACAACTTACCATGCAATTAGGAGAAAAGTTAATGGTTCTCACCTTCTTAATTAATTTATACATCTTCATCGTTTGAAAGAGTTGGATTCATCGTCATATACATAGACGGAGCCAGGGGGGGCTAGAGCCCCCTCCCAAATTTTGAGGTTTTTTTTTTTTTTTTTTTTTTTTTTTTTTTTTTTTTTAATTTTAAAATATATATAGATATATGTTTATACCTATTATAAAATAATTTTATTTAATAAAAGAGTATTTGGTTATTATATTCTCTCATATATATACTTAATTTAAGGATAATTTCGTTATTTAAAACTATATAATCTATGAAATATTGTTTGTTATTATTACTATTATACTTATCTTTTAATAAAAAATGCCTAATATGTATGAAATGCTAAAAAAAATTATAATGTATTGAAACTAATTTGTAATATATAGAAAATATATAATCTATGAATATGTTGTTTGTTATTATTATTATTATGCTTTCCTTTTAATAGAAAATGTCTTAAATATACGGAATGTCCAAAAAAAGTTTTGTGATATATTGAAACTATATAATCTATGAAAATATTGTTCGTTATTATTAGTATTATGCTCGTATTTTAATAAAAAAATACCTTAAATATACAGAATGCCCAAAAAAAAAATTCTCGGGGGCTACCGCCCCCAAACCCCCGTACAGTTTCAGCCCCCCCCGGAAATTAATTCCTGGCTCCGTCCCTGGTCATATATATGATATTGAAATTTGATATATGAATCTGTAATTCAAAGAACTAGTTAAATAAATTCCATATGTAATCATAAAAACATATAGCTTACAGCTCAAATTCACTTCATCTCCCACCATTAATTAAGTACCACAAACCAGAGTTGTTATTTATTTCATCAATATACATATCAAACTCATCACAAAACTAAAAACTTTATCATCAAAAATTATTTTCTTGAAGCATATTTGTAATAATCGATCTAAAACACTCCAAGAAAGAAAAAACAACTCCAGATCAGAAACTCAAAAACCCTAATTTCATCAATATCCACACAACTATATATAGATCTGTAAAACTTAACCTGATTCCAAAATTTTCCAAACGGGGCAATCTGGTGTTATTGAAATCTCGATCGAGAAAGAGTCCAACTGTTGCCTCGTCTCAAAACAACAAAACGCAAACCACACTGCAAATATATATAGTAGCTAGCTAGCACTTATAATAACCCTAAAATTAAGAATTATAAATTTTCTCAAAAGAAACTAGAAGAAATCAAGAAAAGAGTTACAATAATATGATCGGACCGTGATGCCTCAATTCCCCCATGAAGAGAAGAAATAAAGTTTCAAAGCTTTTCACGAAGAAAACGAAAACACGACTGCGATAGTCTTGAATTCTTCTTCATCTGCAGCGTTGAAAAAGGGTGTGAATGAGTGGTTTTGGGTGGGAGATAATGATGATGGGTTTGATTTCTTGTGAGCATAATCATGGCGGCTTTGAAGGGGAGGGGAGTGGGGGCGAAGCATGATATAATATGAAATGATGATTGTTTGTGGGTTACGATGGGAATGATAGATATTAAAAGAAACAAGTATGCGAGGGTTTTTCGTGCTGTCTATTTCTTGCTTTCTTTTTGAAAGAAAAATTATGAGAGAGAATGAGAGAGTAGTGAGGGAGAGAGAGAGGGCCCCTTTTGCATTAGAATATTAGACCTGCTTTGTATTGACATCATTGAAAACCTGCTATGTTTTTTGATAAAGTTTCCTTATTATCCTCTTTCTTTTACTATTTGGGTTTTGTTTTCGGAATTATTTTTACCTCTTTCTTTTACTATTTGGGTTTTGTTTTCGGAATTATTTTTTTTTTTATCGAGAGTGAGTTGATTTTCATGAATAGGTTATGAAAATATTCATGTTATGTGTGCTTGGTTTCTTGTTCGAGTATGAAATTTCTTCACCTTTACTACTTTTATGACTTTGCCTTTCGATCTCATGATGTTGAAATTAATAAGATTACTCTAGAGGTGCGCGTTTGCTTTGATTGTAAAAATTTCATTAAAAATATTAATGAATAAAAAAAAAGAAAAATAATTTTATATATTTTTTATTGTTTTATCATATGTTTAATAAAGATGAAAATATGAAGAAAAATATTGAAAGATATTTTCACACGGAAAATATGAAGAAAAATATTGAAAGATATTTTCACACGACTACCTAAAGATAAGTATTACTCCCTCCGTCCCAGCTTTTGGTATCCAGTTGAGAACGACACGGGTTTTAATAAAGTGATTGATGTGTTATGAGTGGAATAAGGGTCCCACATTTTATGTGAGAGTTAAAATAAATTAAAGTGGAGTAAGGGCCCCACCTACTTTTACCAAAAATAGAAATGGATACTAAAATGTGGGACGGCCAAAAAAGGAAATTTGGATACTAAAAGCTGGGACGGAGGGAGTATTTAATATTGGTGAGAAAATGAGTGAAAATGAGTTACCCGAGAAAATATTTCATTATATCATACTAATAAACATGTGAAAATAGTGAAAAAATTGTGAATATATATATATATTTTATTTCCTTTTCCATCAAAGTGAACGCACCTTAATAAATATCCATCTTAATTGTGATATTAATAAATTTAATTAGAAATGAATAAATTTTAATTAAAAACCTTAAATAAATATAATTTAAAATTGATGGACCCTAATTGAGATGGATGTAGAGATGCGAATGAATCAAATAATTTTGGTTCGATCCGCAATTAATTCGAATTTTTGATATTCAAATATAAAATTTTGTCAAAATCATGATATTTGATTCAATATTCACCAAAATTCGGTTGTATATGTTATATATATATATATATATATATATATAATAAAATAGATATAAAATAAATAAATAAAGAATATTTACTTAAATAAAAAGGAATATCACTACAAAAAAACAAATGATTACCGGCGGCATTTGCCATCGGTAATTTCGAAGCGGCCGCCGGAAAACGAACTACCGACAGCATATTTCTCGTCGGTAACACAATTACCGGCGGCAAAACAAATCGCCGGTAAGTACCGGCGGCGGTACCGCCGTTATAATTCGTCGGTGAACGGCGGAGAACTGCCGGCATATTACCGGCGGCAGGCTGCCGCCGGTAATTACTGGCGGCTATTTTGCCGCCGGCAATCTTCACCGGAGGGCGGCGGTGTTTCCCGCCGAACACTGTGGCCGTTACCGGCGGCCGGTAATTTTTTTTGAAATTTATTTATTTATTTATTTATTTATTTCATAAGTTAGACGAACTTTCCAGTCGGTCACCCATCTTAGTTGTGCTCTAAGTCAAGCACGCTTAACTTTGAAGTTCATTTGGAATGGTCACCAGTACAAAACACTCGTATTATTGATATATATAGTACCTATTAATTCATTTAAAGTCTAATTCAATATACAAAATCATATATTCATAACCTTATAATATGTCGAGATGGTATCCATGAGATGCTGTTAATTACGGATCGGGCTCATTTTTGTCTTTATTTTTATGTCGCAAAAGTATTTATTTATTTATTTATTATTATTATTATTATTATTATTATTATTATTATTATTATATATATATATATATATATATTTATCAATCTAATTTATACACCATAAGTATTTTAATTTGATAATTGTAATGTATTTTGAATTTATTTCCATACGTCCTTATTTTTATAAAAAATAAGTATTTTAATTTGTTATAAGATAAGTAATTTGAATTTATTTCCATACGTCGTTATTTTGAATTTATTACTTTGTTACGAAGTAAGTGTAATGTTGTTTGAAAACATGAAATTAATAGTTGTTCAACATAACATAAATGTAAAAAGAAAGTGCAAGTGTAATTTAGTTCCAAAACATAGTTCAAACAAATAGTTCCAAAACATGAATTAAGTAGTCCAAAACATGAAATTAATAATTCCAAAACATGAAGTGCTGCTCAAGGTAGCTGACCCGATCGCCTCATGAACTCCTCGAATTGAGCCATACGCTGCTCGAGGGCCTTACGTGCTGCTCGCTCGGCCTTACGTGTTGCTTGTTCGGCCTGAAGGCACTCTTCCAGCGTGGAGATCCGTGTCTCATACAGCTGCTGAGACATCGCGGAAGTGCATGTGCTTTGAGTAGACCCCCTACTAACCTGGCTCCGACCGGCACTTCCAGTGCCGTAGAGCCGGGACCTGTCGGGCTGTACGACCTCCAAGTAGATCTCAGGCAGCCGATCCTCTCGCCCAGTCTCAACAGCAATGCGACGAATCTCCGCCTAATTCAGACATAACAATGCAAAATTGTATTAAAATAAATACATTTCACTATGTATTACTAATATTTGATTAAACTTAAACGCTTACATCTAGTCTCTCATCCCTCGCTGACAGAAAAGTTACATCCTCGCGCATGTGGAGGTGGAGGAAGGTGCTATAGTTCTGTGCAGCCGGGGGGAGTCCAGTCTCCAAGCTCTGTCCATGCATACATATAAGATAAATAAGTTATTATTTGCCATATTATATATATATATATATATATATATATATATATATATATATATATATATATTGGGGGCCGCTCCAATGAGACCCCCTAATTTTAGTGAGATCTAGGGCACGATCTGGTGCGTTTATTTTATCAATCCTATTGTATCTGGAGGGTGATTTTTTTTCGCAGGGTTCGAATCCTGGAGGTAGCAGAATATTTTAAATTTTGTTATTCATCAGTATATACTGCATTGTTCATCAGTATATAGGCCCTGTTCATCAGTATATATATCTTATTCATTACGAATTTTTAAAATTTTATTTTTCATCAGTATATACTTCTTGTTCATTAAATATACGTTTTGTTCATTAGTATTATATGTCTTATTCATTGTACTCATGTTACACGAAAAATAAGGGGTCTCACTGGAGCGCGCCCCTATATATATTTATATATATTACTTATGAATTTATTTGATAATTACTAACCAGACTCTGCTGCAGGATACGAGTGGACTGAGACCCTCCCACGTGCCTGCTGATCCCTGTACCGGGTCCATCGGGCTCAGACATCCGGTTCGCACGTGCTCACTGGGAAACGGCCTGAACAGCCTCCTGACTCCAGTATGCCTGGAGTCCTATCCAGAATTCGGTAGACATCCAGAGGGGTCTATCCATCAGCAGACCTGCATCGATACTAGCCCTGAGCTTCCTCTTGTAGTCGCTCATCATGTCACTGTACCTCTTGCTGGCTTTCTGTTCCCACATCGCCCTTACCTCAAGCTCTTCCCCAGGCGACCAAGCAAACTCTTTCTGTTGAAAGAAATAGTTAATTTAATATATAACATTTTACAACAGATAATGATAAATTTATATGTACTATATATTCAATCATACCCGCAATTCGTCAAAGTACGAATCCTTCACATTTGGGGGAGTCAACCTCCAAGTGTACCCGCCTAGGTTATCAACCCTCTTAAATGCTTTAGTGCAGGCTTTGGCCAGACCCACTGGCTCCATCAAAGTACTGTGTAAAACTAATTTAAGGAATTGTTTGCTATGCGAAAAATAATGATTTAAATTAAAATACTTACCCATTAGGCATCCTCGATCTGAAAGACAATCCTTCCAGCTTCCTTAATCGAGCTGGCCCTGATGTGGGCAGCTGATGGGCCTATGGGCCTTCTAGCCCGTGAACTACTAGAGGCCTGGGGAGTCTCAGGAGTCGCAGAAATGTGCGAACCAAACCCATCAGATGTGTCATCAGTCGGCTGCTCATCTCGATCAAACCGACCAGATCGACTAAACGCAAATAAACCTCTACGAAGAGACATGTTACCTGTTTCAAATTGATTTAGATAAGCATTGACACACATAAAATATCATAAATTACTTGAATCAAACGAAATTTCGACAGCATAACTCAACTATATATCAACCAAACAAACAAATACATTGTCAAAGTCTTCTGTAACCTTTACGAAGCCCAAGTGCTCTATTTGATTCAAGATTTCTGTTCCCGATCTCTGTTCTGGTGGATCCACATTGCAAGTCTTATTCTTCAAGAATGATGTTCTATTTCTTCTAAACACATGGTTACGAGGTAAGAACTTCTGATGATTGTCAAACCACAATTGTTTTCCACTATTCGTTAAAGTGAATGCTTTTGTATTCTCCATACAATGTGGACATGCCAATCTCCCAGCTGTACCCCACCCAGACAACATAGCGTACGCTGAAAAATCACTGATAGTCCAAATAAGAGCTACCCGCATGTGGAAATATTGCTTCACAGATACGTCGTAAGTGTTCGCACCTACGTCCCACAAATATTTCAACTCTTGTATCAGTGGCTGCAAGAATACGTCCAACTTTATCTTTGGATTAGATGGCCCAGGCACGAGAACTGTGAGGAACATGAATTGTTCTTTCATGCACAACCATGAAGGCAAGTTATATGGTGTGACAGTGACCGACCAAGATGAATATTGACGTCCTGATTGTGCAAAGGGGGCAAAATCATCTGTAGAGAGACCTAATCTCACATTTCTAGTCTCCTGAGCAAATTCAGGATAAACTGAATTCAAGTGTTTCCAAGCCGGAGAGTCTGTCGGGTGGCGCATAACCCCATCATCTGTTGAAGTCGCATGCCAACGCATATTCTCAGCTGTTGCTGCAGATGCAAACAACCTCTGCAGTCGGGGCGTCAAAGGAAAATAGTGCATCTGTTAGGGGGAACAGGTTTCTTTCGCAAACGTCCAGATGCACGTCGTGTCTCTTTATATCGACAGAAGTTTCATCTATGCAAATCACTATCATCCCCCCAATACAGCATGCAATTATTAACACAACAATCGATCTTCTCTACCGGCAAACCCAAACCGCGCAGATTTCTCTTCGTACTATAGAAGTCTTCTGGACAGTTGTTATCCTTCGGTAAAGCATTTCGAAACATCGAAGACAACTGATTGTAAGTTCTCTCTGATATGTGGCTTTCAGCCTTTATGCTCATGAATTGAGTCATCCAGGACAACTGTGAGTAAGTGTCACAGGATGGGTACAATGGATTATCGGCCGCGTTCAACATGTCATATATCTGTTGAGCGTCAGGATTGGGCGGCTCCTCCATATTTGAAACATCTTGGTAATTACTAGATCCAGCATGATCATGCACCATCCTTTCGTAGTTATTGTATGACCCATCATCCTCATCCATTACTTGGTAATTACTAGGTCCAACATGTTCTGTCGCCATACACATCGGTGCTTCCCCGTGATAAACCCAGGTTGTGTAATTGTGGACAAATCCACGCCTAGTAACATGTTTTCTGACTGTAGGTACAGATAAAAAGGCTTCATTGTTACACTTCTTACACGGGCGCGCACCTAATGTTACCTACTCCATCTGTATACGCCGTTTGATTTATCGCATAATCAAGGAAACTCTCAAGTCCCGTTTCAAATGCAGAACGATCATTGTATCTCGCGTACATCCACATGCGATTATCACTCATTCTTGCAAATTCTAATTGAAAAAAAATAAATAAAAGATCATAAATTACTTGAATCAAACGAAATTTCGACAGCATAGCCCCACTATCCTAACTACCAAGTGCTCGACTCTACCAGCAGCTATAGTGACCATAGTGGTCCTAATTTACTAAGCTTATAATAGGTCTACCCGGCCCCCCAATGTCGAAGCAATAATACAATACATATAAAGCAATAAAAAACAAAGTAATTAAATTTAAAACAATCATTTGTTGGGAGAAGATCCTTAAGAAATAATCAATTTCTATCCCAAAGGGAGAAGATCCTTAAGAAATTGATTAAATCTATCCCACAATATATAATATCATATCATTTCATGATAAACACATACTAGCATACTTAAAATTCAATTAATCATACTTCATTTAACAAAATTATCTAACATAAATAAATCTCTAACAAATTCATACTTAAAATTAATCATGCTTTATAATTAATCAAACTTTAATTTAAAATTAATCAAACTCCAACAATTATTAATTAGATTCTAATTAACAAAATAATAGTAAAAACAAATTTAAAATTAATCATACTTCACATATTATAAATTAATTAAAATTAATCTAATTAACATTAATTTTAATCTAACAAAACAATTAATTAATAAATAAAATAGCGAGAACGAAAGCGTACGGTAGTGGTCGGCGGCGGAGCGGTGGCGATGGCGGTAGCGGCGTCGTTGAACTGAAATGTTAAAGAAAGAAAATGAGATGTGAAAGTGAGAGATAAAGAGAAAGAGAGAGAAATAAGACCTGCAGGGGTGGCTGGCCGGCGGCAGTGGACTGACGGCGGTGGTGGCTCGGCGGCGGCGGCTGGGGGTGGGGTGAGGCGGCGACTGGGGGTGGGAGGCGCGGTGGGGGGGGGGGGGGGGAGGGGAAAGGGCTGTGCGTGAAAAGGGGATCTGGATTTATTTAATTGCAGAATTACCGGCAGCAAAATGCCGTCGCTAATTATCGACGACAATGTGTGTATTTAGTTAAATTTAAATTTAAATTAATGCCGCCGGTAAATGCCAAAAAACGATCCGCCTTGTTTACCGTCGTTGGGCCGCCGGTAATTGCCGGCGGTAGCTCCGCCGCCGGTAATTTTGCCGGTATTTCGGCGTTCTTTTGTAGTGTATGGGAAAAAAATAATCAAAGCTTAAAAAAGACTTGCATTGTGATTTGAGATTTGGAACTTGAAATAATGTAATTATTTTTTTAACATGTATTATTGAGTGTTTATTAGATAAATGTATTGTGTGTGGGCTTCATATTATTTACAATATCGTTTTAGAAATTTTCTCCTTAAAAACTGTGAATTGAATATATTGAATCGAATCAAATAGTAGAAAGTTTTGAATCAAATATTCAATTTGTATTATTTAGAATACACTTAAAAGAATCTAAACGAATATTTGATTCAATTCGAATATTCACAAAAATAAGATTTGAAAGATATTCGAATACCGATTCAAATATATAAATATTTTACGAATACAAAATGAATACAATGATATTCGCTTCGATTCGTTTACCTTCTTAGATGGATGCATAATGTATACAACTGTTCAAATTATTATCATAAAATATATATATTTTTTATTATGTATAGTGACATTCTGGAAAATAATATTGGCACGGCTGTTTGATTAGAAACATTTGCAGAAAAGTATTGTAAAAGAAAGACTTTCATTAATTATAGAAAGTAATTAATTTTACAATTTTTCTTTAAAGATCAATGTATACTATCCTCAAAAAATAGAGGGTGGTTCAGAGTAAAATGACAACGGTTTTATTGATGTAATTTGTCAATATATTTATATAATGTTTTGTAATATTATATATAGTTGTGTATGTTACACTCATGTAGGACGACGTTGGGCAATGAATATCTAATTTCGAGTTATTCTTATCTTTATATTAGAATACGTTATTTAATTATTTAAGGATTATTGCATATAAATTACTGAACTTTCAATAAATTCTCATTTTGCATACGAACTTTAAAATATTTATTAAAATTATTCAAATATAATTTTTTTCTCATTTTACATATTTGCCCACTTTTCATCATCATGATATGGCACTAATATACTCATTTGACATAAATATGTTTGCGTAGCATAAAATATGACCGTGTGGAAAAATAGAACTGACGTTGTAATGCATAGTTGGATTGAAACGACGTCATTTCAGGTCCAAAGTTTGGCCGAAAAATGAACATGATATGCAAAAAAAAAAAAAAATTAATAATAATAAGTAATTTTAATAAATATTTTAAAGTTCATGTGCAAAATGAGAATTTGTTGAAAATTCAGTAATTTATATGCAATTAACCCCATTATTTAAAAGTTACATTTTCAGAATATAACTCACAAAGTGTTGATTAATCATATAAAGATGGTACTTATCCAAAAAAAAAAAAAAAAAAAAACATACATCGTTCTCATGAAAAGAACTAATCACATAACGTCATTTTCTACGCCATAAATGAATTTACACACATATTAGATCGTAACAGTAAAATTCTTTAATTCCTAGCCTGAATCAACCTAGTAACAATTTAACATGTGTACGTACGTGTGTCACATCTTCAATTATTAGTCATGTTTTGTGTACAAAATTTGTAACACGTTTTGAAAATTATCTCCAACTAACATTTTTTTATTAAAAGTTCTCAAAATTTTTGGAAAAAAATGTTTTACACATGCCAAACAAGATAATGATGAGTCAACTCGTCAAATTTTTAAGTGCTTTTTTTCATCTCATTTTCTAAATATTTTCTCAGTCCCATTTCACTTGACCTAATTCTTTTCGACACGATTATTAAAAAAAATAAGATTATAATATAAAATAAAGTAAAAATATGTGGACCCATATATATTGTAATGCAAATTTATTACTCAAAAATAAAACATGCCAAATTAAATGGGACGACTCGAAAAAGAAATTAGGCCAAGTGAAGTAGAACGTAAGGAGTAGCATTATTTCACAAAAAAATGTACCTAAGAAAGAGAGAGAGAGAGAGAGAGAGAGAGAGAGAGAGCATAACTTAGTAGAGCACAAGCAGTACTTAGGATAATAGATCGCAAAATTTAGAAGAAAGAGAATATAACGCTTCTTTTGAGTTTTATTAGACTGCGTTCTATTCTCCCTTCTAAATTCTGCGATCTACTATCTTAAGTATTGTTTGAGTGAGTTGCACTCTCTCTCTCTCTCTCTCTCTCTCTCTCTCTTTCAGATGGAATTTAAATTATTTTTTTAGTAAAACAACATCTTTTAATAGGTGAGATGGAAAAAAATACATCAAATAATCAACAAAGTGACTTATCATTTCATCGTTGAATTTTGTGAAGCGAAACATAAATCAAAGTTTGTCAGTTGATGATATTTTAATAAAATGTTAACTTGAGATATTTTGCAAATAAAGTTAAAAATTGAAAACACAAAAACATGATTAACCTATTATTTGAGGCCTCATTTGGTTTGGAATTATAATATAGTCAGATTTAATTCATGATCCAGACTTTAGAGATATTTTAGAAATCTGAACATTTTACAAAAAGTTTCAATTTTAGCCTGCAATCCAGAACCGGCGTCGAAAAGCTTAAGCACCTAGCTCATCAAATTGTGAAGTTAAATGTACAATAAATTACTATAATTACATTAATTGAAATAAAAGAATGCGAATACAAAGCTAATTTAGTTTGTGCCTCGTTTATTGTATATATTTCATGTTAAAATATGATGAACTGAACTGAGAGGGTAATTGGCTAAGCTTATTTTAAAGAGCTTATAAGCTTGCTAAGATAAACCAAGCTAATGTTTTGAGAGAGATTTAAACTGATTTTCATTGATTGAAAATGAAGAATGAATACAGCTGTGAAAGGAGACTACATACATTTATAAAACGAAAGTTAACTGCTTAACAACCTAACTAATCATACTCTAAGCTGGCAGCTGAGTTGGCAAGGACTAACTAACTGAAAAACAAACTTAAATATAAGATACATCAATATATCCCCATGAAACCTAGCTAGGTTTATCAGTGATGAGGTTGAGACGAGATCGAAGCAGGAGAAACCGGGAATCGGCAAGAGCTTTGGTGAAGAAATCTGCTGCTTGGTCAACAGAAGGCACATAACTAACTTCAATGATTTTAGCAAGCACTTTTTCACGGATGTAGTGAACATCTACTTCAATGTGCTTAGTGCGCGCATGAAAAACTGGATTGCTAGCTAAAGCAATTGAGCTAACATTATCACACCATAGTTTGTGAGGTTCAGTAAGTGTAATACCAAGTTCGCTGCGAAGAGAGGCAAGCCAAACAAGCTCGGTAGTGGCATTAGCCATACTTCTATACTCAGATTCTGCGCTGCTTCTAGATACAACTTCTTGTTTCTTAGCAGACCAGGAAATCAAGTTTGAACCCATGAAGATACAATGACCACCTTTTGATATTCTGTCATCAATGCAAGTGGCCTAGTCTGCATCAGAAAAAGCAATAAGTTGAGATGAAGATGATGGTGTGAATCTTAGTGTGAGCATGGCAGTTCATTTAAGGTAGCGAATAAGCCTTTTACAAGCAACCCAGTGAATGGTGGTGGGAGCAGCAAGAAATTGGCTAAGTTTGTTGACAGTAAAAGCAATATTGGGCCGTGTTAAAAGTGAGATACTGAAGAGCTCCGATGGTGCTTCTGTACAGAGTAGCACCTTCAAATAGAATTCCAGATTCCTTAGAATGATTGGTGGCTAGTGTCATATGAGTGGAGCAAGGTTTGTTGTTGTGCATCTTTGTTTTGAGGAGTAACTCTTGAATATATTTGTGTTGGCAGAGAGAAAACTCATCATTGAACTTGTGAACCTTTATTCCCAGAAAATAGCTGACTGCACCAAGGTTCTTAATAGAAAACTTGTGATGTAAAGTGTCAATAACTTTTTGAACCATGATTGAATCATCTCTAGTAATTAATATGTCATCAACATAGACTAATATAAGAGTAAGAGATGAGCCAGATTTCTTGTAGAATAAGGAGAAATCAGAATCAGACCTGTGAAAACCAAGAGAGCAGATTTCATCTTTCAAAGTTTTATGCCATGCTCTTGGTGCCTACTTGAGACCATAAACATCTTTTTGCAATTTGCATACATGATCTGGATATAGAGGATCTTCGAAGCCTATTGGTTTGCGCCATATATATAGTGTCAGTTAGCACGCCATTGAGGAAGGCATTATTAATATCTATCTGCTGAATTGACCACCCTTTTGTAGCTGCTAATGAAAGCATTAATATGATGGTAGAAGGCTTGACCACCAGGCTAAATGTTTCAATGAAATCCACACCTGCAAATTGTTCAAAATCCCTTGCAACCAATCGTGCCTTGAGCTTGTTTAGAGAGTAATCTAGATCAAGTTTAACTCGAAAGATCCATTTGTTGCTAATCACCTTTCGACTAGGATCAGGTGGTATAAAAATCCATGTACATTTGCCAAGAATAACATCGAATTCTTGAACCATCGCTTTATACCACCCTTCATGGTTCAAGGCTTCATCTAATGTCAATGGTAATTAAGGTGGTAATTTGAGTTGAAGTGTGGGAGGTGCATTGAGAATAGCAGAATATACTTTGGGCTTGTGGATGCCACTTTTGGATCTAGTTTGCATAGTATGCTGATTTGTAACTACATGAACTATGGGAGGATCAGGTGGAGTAAGAGGATTAGGTGGAGTATCAGCTGAGCTAGATGTAGAGGAAGTGGAAGAGGTAGATGGTTGAGCTGATGCAGGAGAAGCAGGTGGAGTTGGGAGTGGATTGCCTTGATGATTTTCATGATTTGGATATGGATGAGGATTATGTGCAGGAAGCTTAAGTGGGTTTGGAATAGTGACTAGGAAGGCAAACTTAATACTGAGGCTGACAGAGTGTTAGAAGCAGAAGAGAATAACATGGGATATGGAAATTCAAATTCATTAAAATGAACAGTAACAGCAATATATATTCTTCCTGTAGCATCAATACACTTATAGCCTTTGTGATTCATACTATATCTAAGAAACACACATTTTTGGGATCTAAATTGTAGTTTATGAGACCGATACGGCCTAAGATAGGGAAAATAAGAGTAGCCGAACACATGAAGTAGAGAATAATCTGGAGTTTTATTAAGCAAAGACTGATAGGGAGATTTCATATTTAATGTTGGTGTAGGGAGCCTATTAATGATATGAGTGGCAGCCTCAAAAGCATGCCGCCAATATTCAAGTGGGATTGAGGTTTGGTTAAGAAGAGTGAGGCCTGTGTCTACTATGTGTTGGTGTTTACGTTCTGCTTTGCCATTTTGTGAGTGTATGTGAGGGCATGGGTGTTGGAATTGAACACCCAAAGATGTAAAAAATGGTACTAGCTTTCTATATTCCCCTCTCCAATCAGACCTAAACATTTGTGTTGGGAACTTAATGAAATATCCTAATCCTAGTTTTGATAATACCAAAATTAATAGGTTTCAATTGTAATAGACTAGAACTGTTCGAACTCAAGTGTTAGAGATCTTTCTCTAGTTTAGGTTGTTGTTCTGAAGACTGAAGACTGAAGAACGAATGACTGAAAACTGAAAATGCCGACTGAAGCATCAGTCGAAGGATCAGTTTTGACTGATTACTTAATGCGTGCCACGTGAATTCAACGGACTGATACTAAAGTCAAATATCAGTTCAATATTCTTCCTCGGACTGAACCTCCAACGTTCAAAGGAAGCCACGCACTCCAGAAGTATAGCCGCATTAAATGCAGAGATCTCAGGATCGTCATTTTTCTGCAGAGGCTATTCCTTTTCGGTGATTACCTTTTCAGAGATGTCGCATCTCCTACTCTTCAAAGTAGTCGTTCTCACCAAACTAGGAACCTCGAAGATTGAAACCTCAGCCCAGTTCAAATTACTCTCTAACGGAAGAAATCTTGAAGACCATCTCTGCCAACGGATCTATTCAAGACGTGTCCAATAAATAGCGCTCGAGGATCACTTCAATCTTCACCGATTCAACAACATAAGCTGAAACGCTACCAAATTTGTTACTCAGCTAAACCAAGCCTCTCCAAAGTTTGAATCGAAGAAGAGAATCACAAAGCCAAAAATCAGTCATTGTTGATTACATACATTCTCTTAGACCATAGGCAAATATTGTATATCCAAAGCCTAGGTAAAACTGACTGCAAAGAACTTGTTCTTTGTGGTTCAGTTGACAAGTTTTCAAACCTCTCTTCAACCAACCGAATTGAGTGTTTGTGTCGAAAGGAGTTCAGACCGGTGTTCTGTCTCCGTGAGGTCCTAGTGCCCAGTGTGCGCTAGGAGTGAGAAATCTAACAAGGTGTGTTGGTACCGAAGATAGGATCTTCAGTCATTTCGGTTTGTGTGTACCCGCAAGCACACGTTCAGGTTTGCTGTGCACCCGTAAGCACGAGCATCGGTTTGCAGTGCACCCGTAAGCACTTGTCCAGTGAAATTGTTGGTCTGATCAACCGACCGTGGATGTAGGAAGTGTTTTCCGAACCACGTAAAAATCTCTGTGTTATTTACAGCTTTCAGTTCTTACATTCTTACTTGCGCTCTTATCTTCTTAAATTGAAAACTGATTAATTGCAAAGAGAAACCTAACGACTGACAACGTGTTTAACTACACAGGCTATTCGAAATAAAAGTTATCCGCTGCATGTGTTATCAGTCTAACTGATCTATCTTCTGATAGTCAGTAAGATTCATAACATATCTCTATTCATCAAACTCGACTGAAGCCTTACGTGTATCAGTTAAAGTCTTTGACTTAACTGATAACTCCTTACTGAAGAGTATTCAGTATCAGTCGTCAACCCTGTTTTGACAAAGCTCTTTTCAGTAAACAAGTTGAGTCAGTTTGTGTTTGAAGTTTCATTTTCATTCGAGAAAAATAGCCTATAGGTGTATTCCCCACATACACCTATTCGAGACCCTCCAGACCTAATAATTTGAATCTCAGTTTTAAATTGACATTTAACCATGTTAAAGAACTGATGAACTGCTGTACATGCTTCAGATTTTACTCTTAGTGGATATATCCATGTGTACCGAGTAAAATCATCAACAAAATGTATATAATACCTATACCCTTGTGGAGAGTGAAGATGAGATGGCCCCCAGAGATCAGAGTGTATCAATTGAAAGGGTTTAGTTATGTGAAGTAGCCTAGACTTATGAGGAATTTGATGAATCATGCCAACACTACAAGCAACACAAAAACTATGGGAAGAATTCTTGACAGATACATGCAACATTTTAAGAACATGAGATGGTATTTTAAAGTGTGGGTGACCCAATCTTTTATGCCAAAGCTTCATTTTATTCATATCAGTAGAGTTATTACAGATAGATGAAGTATTACACTCAGCAGAAAAAGAAACTGATTTAGTACAAGGTGGAGTAGCACTCACTGAAGCTTGGGAAAAAAGAACATGACGAAGTGTTACCAAAAGATACATCAGTGGATTTGGAGAAGTATAGTTAGGATAGATCAATCTGATAGAACCCTCTGTGCAGGTTTCCCTTCTGTAGGATTTGGTGGTTGGTTTTGTCCTTCACAAGGCAGTAGGTATCATGAAATTAAAAAATGACATTATTGTCTTTGGTGAACTGTGAAATATATACTCATAAGATTCTTAGTTATTTGTAGCACATACAGAATATGATTGAGAAGTAGTAATGATTTATGAGAAAAAGCTGTAGGAGATGATAGATAGGTTTGGCCTATAGAATTGATAGGGCAACCTTACCATTGCCAACGGTGAGAGCCTCATTACCATTGCAGGGTGTATTGAGCTGAAGATTGTTGGTTACATGATTTGTTTCTCCACTAACAATATACCACACACCATCCTCTTTATCATATTCATATTCCGGATAAGCTTGATTATCAGCAACATAGGCCTGTGGTTGATTTGAACTATTGGTAGATTCTGCACCATTGAAGTGAACATCAAATCGTTTATAGCATTTTAAAGCAATATAACCTATTTTGCTGCACAACTAGCTGACAATTGGTGATTTTCCTGTGCTTTTGAAGAAGCCTCGGCCTATCATTCCACGGCCGCGATTACCGTGACCACCTCATCTTTGAATGTGGTGTGCCATAGGATCTGCAACTGAGTATTGAGATTGCTAAATGCGAATCTCATGTGACTGTAGAGCATATTGCATTTCCTGCAATGAAGGAGGCTCAGATCTGTGCATAAGAGTGATTACTACCGATTCAAACTCAGGACCAAAACCATTAAGAATAGCATCTCCAAGTTCATAATCAGGAATGACATGACCAGTGGCGCTTAATTGATCAGCATAACTCCTCATTTTGAGAAAATATTCATCCACTGATGACGCGCCTTTCTTTTGTGAGTGCAAGAGTTTATTGAGTTGTAACACATGAGCTCTGGATTGAGATTGAAAGAGTTGTTTGAGCACTTGCCAGATTTGTTGAGAATTGGTGCATCTAACAACGTGCCCGAGCATGGATTCGCTAATGGAAGCCAACATCCAGCTCATTAAAAAATGATCCTTGCGGATCCACTGCTCATAAGCAGGTTTTGGAGTAGGATTTGCATAACCAGAATTGAGAAACGATGGAGGAGCAGCAACGGTTGATGATATGAAATCGTCGAAGCCATGAGCTCTGATAGTTGATAAGATCTGGATTTTGCCAAAATGCGTAATTGCTTCGATTTAGTCGAAGTATCATCGGGTGAAAGTTGGGTAGAGCGGAAGTGGTAGCCATGATAGAGAACTGGGAGGATCGAAAAAGAAAAAAATGAAACCTCCCAAAAAAGTTTAGGCTCTAGATACCATACTAAGATAAACCAAGCTAATGTTTTGAGAGAGATTTAAACTGATTTTCATTGATTGAAAATGAAGAATGAATACAGCTGTGAAAGGAGACTACATACATTTTTAAAACGAAAGTTAACTGTTTAACAACCTAACTAATCCTACTCTGAGCTGGCAGCTGAATTGGCAAGAACTAACTAACTGAAAAACAAACTTAAATATAAAATACATCAACACAGCTCTTGGAGCTTATAAGATGTTTCAAGAGCTTATAAGATGTAATTTTTAAGAGCTTATAAGTTCTCGAAGTGTTTGGATAATTGAGCTAATAAGCTAGAGAGATAATTTTTTTATAGAGAGATAAATCGAAGAAAAATGAACTTGAATGATATATGATGAAAATAATAAATTATTGTTGAAAATATTTGTAAAAGGATTGTTGCATAAGAGATTATAAAAAGATAAGTTGGGGGTAGAGGAACTTATTTTTTGGGGAGCTTATTTTTGGAGCTTATAAGCTGTTTAGAGTTTATTTTGCCAAACACTTTGAATGAGCTTATAAGCTCCTAAACAGCTTATAAGTTGTTTTAAGAAGCTTATTAGCTCAGCCAAACACCCTCTGAATCAATTTTTTAACGTTGGATTCTTGGTAACATGTCAAAATTAAAACTTTAATTCTATATCAAATTTAAAATTCAAAAAATAAATGAGAGTTTAAGTCAAGTTTCAAAAAAAAAAAAGTTAGGACATAATAAAGCATATGTAATTCAATATAATTACAAACTTTCTGTTGGGAATTGAAAAGATATATCCAACTCTTATGTTTTGATGATACCAAAACTATTGAAAGGCACACTCTGTTAGAAGTTGTGTTAATACTCTTAAGTTGCTTGAGTCTCTTGAATAGCGAACGGGACATCGAAATGCAATGATGTTAACTCAACTGAAGGCTATGTACAAGTCTAGAACACACCTAGAGATGCAGACTCAACTGAAAAATCCCAACTGAAGGAAACTGCATCAGAAGCAATTGAGGAATCCACGAGTCATGATATTTGCCTCAACTGAAGAAAGGAAGACCACATGGACAACCTCCAAAACATGCTGCTCTTAATGAAGAAGTCAGAAACATTGACTTTAAAGGATGGAACTTCCTCTCTTGTGTAAAATCCTGCAGCATCCGTACTAAAGGACAAGAAGACCATTTTTCCATCCATCAAAGAGAAATGAAGATAGAGAACCTGAGCAGATTAAGACATTATCTCACAACGGCAAGATTCAAAGAAGAGATCTCCACCAACGGATCTATTTCTTAAAGTTGTCTATAAATAGCTTAGGAGGATGCCCCAAGAAAAATGGGGAAATGGGAAAAAAAAGAGAGAAAATCCGATTCAATCATCAATGTAAAAGCTACATCGAAAGATCAGTTCTAGCTTAATCTTCACAAGTATTGAATCAAAGAAGAGAGTAAATAGAGATCATACAATCAGAATGGCAGATTACAAGAATTCTCTTAGAATCTCTAGGCAATCAATAGATATATCTTTAGCCTAGTTGATGATTACTTGAGAGCATGTTCTCAGTAATCCTAGTTGGTTATTACATAACCTTTTTCTTTTTTAGAAAAGAGCGTTTGTAATAGAGTTCGAGACTTAGACCGAACTCAGCGGTTGTATAGTACCATTAAACTAAACAGATGGTTCCTTGGCACCAGTTAATCCAAGTGGTTGTTTTTCAGTACCAGTAAACTAAACAGTTAGGTCCCTTGGCACCCGGTAAGCTAAGTGGTTGTTGTTTAGTACTAGAAAACTAAACAGGACGATTACATTGACACCAGTTAAACTAAGAGGGAGTTCGGACCCGATAAGCCAAGTGATTGTTGTGTTGGATTTGTATACTGCAAGCAAGAACGTTTTACGCTTGTATACAATGATTCCTGTGTTCACTATTTTATCTCCTATCTGATTGTGTTCATGATTGCATATGTATGTCCTTTATCTCTATATAAGTAGATTATACGGTGATTAACGGATCACAGAAGGTCATATAATTGGAATAAACTTAAGAAATATAAATAGATCACAACCAAGATGACTCTAGGACGAGTCATTGGTCTAGGCTGCAGCATAGATGGAAATAGTTTGTCTTGACTGTTTGTCTATACTGGTACATCATAACGTATTGATAGGATCACAGTGAGATGTATTCTTCTATCTGACATAAGTGAAGAATCAAGATCTCAGTGACTTAATAAAATCTTATTACTAATAAGATTTTAGATATATATGTTGATTCGTGTATCACTTTGATTTACTATGGATGAGAGTTATATATTAACTTGAGTACTCTGTATCTTGGGTGATAGCGGTTAATATATGATATTTGGTTATACGCGTATCCGGTATAGAATAATGACATCCCCTTAAGGCGCCCAAAAGATTTATTGCGTTAAAACCTGCAGGTTGATTAAGTTTAAGCGCAATAATAAGGGTTGAGTGGTACTACTTAAGGATTACAAAGAGATTAATTAATATAAGCTGTCAGAGCTTTAATTAATCAATGGATGTCAGATATTTTAAATACGAAAATTTAATAAGTCTAAATACAAGCCCCGACTCATCATCAGTAATAAAGGGGTAAGTCAGTATTGATTCTCTAGTGGAATGAATTAATACTTATGAATTAATTATGATCTGGGCTGATCATAAGAATTAATTCATTAGAGGCCCATCTTTATTCCTTGTATCTGATCCCTGGACTGACCCAAAGTCTCCTGAGCCCAGTAGGAGTAATTTTTTCGCCCACTACTGTTATTGGAGCCCTAGGACTGTGTTTTGTCTATAAATACAGCTATCTGCTCTCAGAATAAGATACACAAAAATTAGGATTTAAGAGAGAGCAGTAGGGGGCGCCGATTTCAAGGTAGTCGAATTCTCTGTGGGAATTCTCATAGTTTGTTGTCCATCCAACGTTGGGAATTGAGCGGGATACAGTTAAGAAGAACATAACTGGAGTCATTCGATTCAGCTGTCAACAGCCTCTGCATCCAATTCACAAGTAAGTGATTCTAACTTCATTGTGCAGCACTTAAATTCATAGGAGCATGGTAGGAATTAATTGTTGTATGGTGAATTATGATATCTGAGAAACGATCCACATGGGGCTACATCCTTCATGTTGTTTAGTAGCAAAAAACTAAACAAGACGGTTACCTTGGCACCAGTTAAGCCAAGAGGGAGTTCAGATTAAAGGTTCTGTCTCCAATTACCTTAGCATTAGCTGATTGGACACGACAGTGTCAGGGCGTGCTAAGTTTAAATCCAATTCAGGGTGGATTGGTAGGTTTTCTGTGCAGCTTTAAGCATAAGTCCAGAGTGTTTGTCAGACAAATAATCTGGCTGTGGATGTAGGAAAGATGTTTGCGAACCACGTTAAAATCCCTGTGTTCTTTATTTGCTTTCAGTTATTCCTTTGTTTGTGCTAAGCTGTTTTCAACTGAAAAGTGTAACTAAGGATTTTACAAGTGACAAACCTTTTCTAAAGGTTATTCTCATTAAGTTTAAATTCTGCTGCTGAGTTATTAATCCTACTGACGACTCATCAGATAGTTAGAGAGATTAATAATTCTACTCTGTTTTACAAACTAGACTGAAGCCTTACTTGGATATCAGTCAAGCCCAGTGCTCGACTGATGTCACTTTACTGAAGCAATTTAGTATCAGTCTACAACCTATTTCGAACTGAAATCTGGTTAAGTTTGTTTTGTTTGCGAAAAATAGCCCACATGTGTATTCCCCCGCCCTCTATACACATGTTAGTCAACCCTCCGGGACCCCAACACTTTCCATGAACATGCTTAGCCATTGGTTTTGGTTTGTAGATAAAATAAAATGGATCCACCTCCTCCCACATAATTTCCTTTGAGATGAGAGAGCACGAGAGATCAATGGTGGTTTGCTTCACTGATCACTAATTTCTTAGCAACAAGAATGACTGCAACTAACACAGGTAATTGTAGCAAGCAATAAGTAATCGAGTATCGTATCCACAGGGACTGACACAACGAAACAACTCTAGCTATCTCCTAAACAGACTATAACAGTAGACAAGCAACAGAAAGTAAGGAGGATTTAACTAGAACTAAACTCAAACAGTAGCAAATAAAAGCACGTAGAAGAATCAAATATTAAAGACAACTGATCCTAGGGTAGTAAATTCATTAACTAAATCTACGCAATAAATCTATTAATCCTATGTACCAGTTTAATCCAGTTATGATGAGAGATCACTTAATTAATCAATTACTCTCGCTAAAGCATGCAACGATCGTAGATTAATAAATTCTCTATCTCCGTTAGGTCTCAAGAAAATCTACTAACTCCCAATAGCTCCTAAGACTATCTCTATGATCCACCTATCTCCGCTAGGTCTCAAGGTTAAAATCATATCATACATTTCTGAATCCGCTAAACAGTTATCTCCGCTAGGTCTCAAACCGAATAGCTAAACATGCAAACTATTGGCCAAATAATTCACAAGAAATTAAGCACCAGGAATTATGAATCATAAACTGGAAGGCACAAAGGTATTAACAAATAAATCACATAAATTCAATCAACTATTTACAAACCCTATAATCAGCTAAAGGAAACTAGCCAGACATAATAAAAGAAAGCATAAACATAATTAAAAAGAACATAATTGGAAGAATTGAATTATATAAAAACTGAATAAGAATGATTGTAGCAGCTTGAATCTTCAATCTTGATCCAAGCCTTGAAAACTGGAAAGCAATAAATTCTAAAGCTAGAAAACTGAAATATTAAGTCTGGGAACTGAAAAAGGAACCCTAAATAGGTCAAAAGATGACCTATATATAGGCACAGGGGATAAATACAGTGTAGGACTCGAAAATACTGATAAAATCCGAAAATTTCGCAAAATCCCGAAAATTCGGAAATTCCCGTCGGGCACTATTCACTGCTGCGCGCGACTTTCTTGTTACGGCCATATCTTCCTCGTCCGAACTCAAATTTGCGAACCGTTTGCGCCTACGAACTCGTATCGAGACGAACTACAATTTTCATTAAGATAAACAGTCCAAATTTGAACTCCATATTTCTGTAAAAATCATCAAAGTTCAAGCAAGTAACATATTTCACAAGATAAAGCAATTTAAGCACAAAACAACTATCTAACACTCAATTTCCTATAAAATTAACATCATATGAACACTAAAAACCATGGAAACATGAGTGTTATCATTCACCAATAGATTGGGCTACTGCCAACGACCACACTACGATGTAGTGAGGGAGCTTCTTTACATTAACCCCAATCTTCTCATCAAATAAATCTCCCTCCTAAGAATTCGCAGCCTTGGGATCATCTGGGACGACGACGCCAACTTTGATCGCCTACAAATTTAAATTTCTAGAAAATTGATGTTTTGAATGCTCTTTTCTTGGCGTGCCTGATATAACTATATAGATAAGATTTGTATATCTTGCAAAAGTTGGTCCTATATTTTAGTTGTTGTTGTTGGCCGATAGCACCGACAACGACTTTGCTCACCATTGTTCTTGTTCGGATTGTGGGAGGATGAAGGCGGGGGCCTTCGTCGAAATTAAACGTGGAGGCGGTCACTGGGAATTGAGGGAGGAGGTGGTGGTAGATTTGGGGATCTAAGGTTTCAAAGAAAGATGAGGAACATGAGTTAGAGAACGAGCAACGAGGACGCTATGGGCGGCGGCTCGACCGTTGCTGTTTGCCGAAAATCTGAAAGGGGTGGTAGCGGTGAATTTAAGAAGAAGGGTGAAACAGTGTCTCTTTGTGTGTGTGTGTGTGTGTTTTGGGTCACGAGAGAGAAAGGTTTAGATAGAGAGAAGATAAGGCGCCAGTGGTGGTGGTCGAAGCGGCAACGACCTTCGCCGGAATATAATGCGGCGGTTGGGGTAGATTTTGAAAGAACAAGACGGGGGCTGGTGTCTTGATTGGGGGATATACACGCATATTTCATTTAGTTGAAAAGATAATTTTATTTAATTTAAAAGCTATAGTTTATAGGGTAAATTAGTAAATTTATGATAATAATAATAATAATAATAATAATAATAATAATAATAATAATTATATTATTATTATTATTATTATTATTATTATTATTATTATTATTATTATTATTATTATTATTATTATTATTATTATTATTATTAGAGATTAAAGTGTCAAATGGGGCTGTGAATTGAATTACCCGGCATACTCTAGATTGAAATATAATTGGACTAATTTTGACAACTTTAGTTATATATAGTAGTGTTTAGTAAATTAAGTAGTCTATGATCAACAATGAAGTATGTTTTTGCAACAAATGATTACACTATAGAGCACCTCCAGTGGGAGCTCTTAGAGCCGGATCGAATCGAGCTCATAGAGCCCCCTTCGTGCTGGCGCATTGGAAGGGGATTGAAACGGCTGTTTGGGGAGAGCCGAGTGTGGAGGTGTGTTATGTGTGGCGCGTACAGTGCACACGCCCAATTAAAAATATATATAATAATAATTGGCTGCAATGGTTGAATTTTCGGAAAAAAAATAAAAAACTTTTGGCAGATTGTCGTTGAACGGCTCTTTTGTATTTTTTTAATTCTTATTTTCTTCTATAAATACCACCTAATTTCTACTTCATTTCACACATCATTTTTCTTCCCAATTTTCAAACAATCTTCTTGTTTCTAGCATATATATCCTACAAAATGTCACCATCATCTTCCCAGTCTTCCTTCGACTTATGCTCCAACAAGCAACGTACTGTCCAATTCGTCCAACTTGTGTCGCAATTTTATGAAATTACAAATGTCGTTGGTCCGCCGGAAAGCCCTCCTAGACGAAAGCGATGAACAAAGAAAGCTTACATTCATTGGGATCGTGAAGCCAACACACAACAACTTTACGAGGATTATTTTGCCTCAAATCCTGTCTACACAGATTCCTTGTTCCGGCGCCGTTTCTGTATGGGCTCATTTGAAGGAGCACATTTGAGCTCGTTTTGGTCCGATTGGGTCATAATTAAATTATTGTAATTTTAATTTTAATTATTGTATTTTATTTTAAGTATTGTATTTTATTTTAATTAATTTAATATTGAAATTTAATTTAATGAAATGTTGAATTTTAAAATTGAAAAGTTAAAATGAGATAAAATGAAAATGAGAGTGGAGGCTTTAAGATATAGATCTCCTCCTTAGAGCTTCTTATAAAGCCTCTCACTGAATATGTTAAAACTAGATATGGCAATGAGTCGAATTTGAATCGAGTCTTTTTAGATGTCAAAGGTTGATTTGTTGTATCAGGACTGTTAAATCCTAGTATGAATTTTCTTTTCTTCACTCAATTTGACAGCATAATTTAAAATCTAAAAATTTACATTTTATTTACAAAAGTTAAATGAAAAAAAAAAATCAAAACCCCTTCATCCCACTCCCAATTCTCATCCCTGACTCACCCTCCTCTGCTACTCGGAGGCATGTTTTTCACAATTTTTTTCACAATTTTCATATGTTTACTATGATTGAAAATTTTCTCCGGACATGGTAAAATATTTTCTCGGACAACTCATTTTCAATCATTTTAATACTAGACAATACTATCTTTTAAATCGTAGTATGATATTTTCATCTCTAGTAAACATATGATTAAAAAAAATAATACAACCAGAATAAACGCACCCAATTAAAGAAGCAGTTTCGATTAATTATGACATTGAATTTACGAATTAAAATTGTTAGTAAAAAAAAAGGTTGAATCTGGTAGGACATGGAGCAAGAGATTGCGTGGTGATGCATAAAATGGGAGCAAGAGGTGAGAGCTAGCAATGGCTGGAAATTAGCAGAATGAGGGCGACGGCGGAATTGGGTAATGCGAGAAGAAGGAGAAATTGGGGGTAATTATTTTATGCTTTTATATTTCACAAATTGTCATGTTAGATCGCATGTATGTATCAGACGGGTTCTACGTACTACGACCTGACCCATTGATTAGCCCGACCCTCACTCAATTTATAAAATACACTCTATTTGTCCCATTATTAATGGCACGTATTCCAAGTTAAATGACTCGTTTCTATTTTTAGTATTCCCTTCATCCCATTACAAATGTCCTAATATTTTTGGGCACAGAGATTAAGAAACGTGTAGAAAATAGATAAAATGGGTTGGTGAAAAATGTTTAAATATTAAGTACAGAGAGAATATATTGCAAAAAAAAATAATGAGACATTTGTAATGGGACATCCCATTATAAAAAGTGAGACATTTTGATGATGGCTAAAATACTCATCAGCGATGTGCTTAACAATATAGGAACGTTATGCCTAATTATTATTATTATTATTATTATTATTATTATTATTATTATTATTATTATTATTATTATTATTATTATTATTATTATTATTATTATTATTATTATTATAAACTAACCAGCGCAGGTTTAATCGAAGAATTGGGATCATAAAAGGAATTCGAAGCACCTGCGCAGTCTAGAGAACTCGAAGTGCCTGCACAATCACAAGATAATGAAGCTCCCAACGCTGAAGGCTTAAGTTAGAAGCTAAAGTTAAATGTACTAAGGCACTAAGGGGCTTTAGGCCCAATTATCTAAGGGGTGGGCTTAAACGCTTTAGGGTTTATTTCCATGCTTATATATAGAAGCTTAAGTAATGAGTTAGGGGGACTATCTTATTCTTCATTCCTCACTTGCAAAATGTAACTCTCTCAAAGTATAGTAAAAACGACGAAGAAGCTCCCGTGGATGTAGGTCTTAATGACCGAACCACTTAAATCCATATCTTGATTATTGCTTTCTAGTTAGGTGTTGATTTCATGCTTCATCACATTTGTATCTCATTATAGAAAGTGTTATATATATGGCTGCATGCTTAGGAGTTGAGGTCTGTTTTTGATATTAGAAAGAGTAAATGGACTAAGTAGCAAAAACAAGTCATATTTTATTCTTTCATACGTGGCTGTTATATGTTACTGTTTTACTGCTCAAGGACTGATCTGGTGCGTCTATCATCAACGGTCCAGATCATGAGTTAGATATATCATCTTCAACACTTAAAGCTGGGGTTAACAGCTGTTCTTCATCATCGAGCAGTTGAGAGAGAAGAGAGTTACTGAGAGAAATCTTTGTAGCAAGTTTCTTGAGTTTTAGATCCAATTGAGTGTTGGTGAGTTTGTGTGAATTGTAATCTCTTTCTCGTTACAGAATCATCAATAATATTGGCTAACTTTCCCGTGGATGTAGGGGTTCTTCCCGAACCACGTAAATCTCATTGTCGATTTTGCTTTTAATTTGGTTTAACAAATTGGCGCCGTCTGTGGGAACTTCTTCCTACGCTGATTGATCGAGATTTGGAAACGAATCCACGATGACGACAACGAGATTCGATGCGGAGAAATTCTCTGGGAAAAATGATTTCGCACTTTGGCGAATCAAAATGAAGGCGATGCTGATCCAACAGGGACTCGCCGATGCTCTGAGACCGTCACCGAAGAAAGATGCAGAAGCGGATAGCAAATCCGCGGAGGCGACGACGATCAAAAGGGCTGAGATATTGGAGAAAGCGCATAGTGCGGTTGTTCTCTACCTCACAGATAAAGTTCTGCGTGAAGTAGCGAAAGAAACGACTGCTGCTGGTATCTTGGAGAAATTAGAGAGTTTGTATATGACGAAATCACTAGCTAATCGTCTATACATGAAACAGCGCCTATATTCATACAAGATCGTTGAAGATAAGGGGATTGCAGAGCAGCTCGATGAATTCAATAAGTCTATTGATGACTTAGAGAACATCGACGTCCAAATAGAAGATGAAGATAAGGCGATAGTGCTCTTGAATGCGCTACCAAAGAGCTACGATCAACTTAAAGATGCTATGCTTTATGGGCGTGAAAATTCTATTACGCTTGAGGAGGTTCAGAATGCTCTTAAGGCAAAGCAGTTGCAAAAGCAAATCAATGGCGGCTCTATGGATCCAGCAGGAGAAAGCTTGAACGTAAAGAAGTTCAAGTCAAAGAAATCAAAGAAACAAGAAAACCAGCCCAAGAAACAAGCTCCTCAACCGAAAGGAAAAGATGGAGATCAGAAGGAAACAAGAAAGTGTCATTGATGCCACAAACCAGGACATTTAATGAAGGACTGCTATTCTTTCAAGAAGAAACAGTCTAAAGAAGGCCAGAAATTTGACTCAACAGATGTTGCAGAGGATCTAGACCAAGCTGAAATGCTGAATGTTATGGAAGGAAATGTGGAAGGGGCTTGGATCATGGATTCAGCCTGCAGCTTCCACATGACACCACACAAAGAGTGGTTCACAGACATACAAGAAGATGAAAAAGGCTCTGTTCTACTCGGAAACAACCAGGTATGTAAAGTTAAAGGTATTGGAAATATAAAAATGAAAATGCATGATGGTTCCTTTAAGATTTTGACTGAAGTGAGATATATTCCTGAGATTAAAAGAAATCTTATTTCTTTGGGCATGCTAGAATCTAAGAATTACATCTTTCATTCTGAGAATGGATATATATATATGTCTACAAAGGATCCAAAGTTATCATGAAAGGCATAAGAAAAAAAAAAATCAGCTTTATTATCTTATTGCTTCTGTGGTGTATGGTGTTTCTAATGCTGCTGTTGTTTCAAATGATATGGGTTTATGGCACATGAGACTTGCTCATGTTAGTGAAAATGGCCTAAAGGAGTTGGTAAAACAAGGTTTGATAAAAGTAGAGGGCTCTAGAAGTCTAGAAACCTGTGAACAGTGTATTTTGTCTAAAAGCAAAAAGGCTCCCTTTAAGGTGGGAAAACATACGTCTGAGGCTCCTTTAGACTATGCTCACAGTGACCTATGGGGACCTACACAAACTACATCCATAGGTGGAGGCAAATGGTTTATGAGCATTATAGATGATTTCTCTAGAAAATTATGGTTGTTTGTGTTAAAAGATAAAACTGAAGCTTTTAAGAAATTTAAAGAATGGTGCACTGAAGTAGAAGTTGAAAAAGGCACCACACTTAAATGTCTTAGAACGGATAATGGGTTAGAATTCTTATCACAAGAGTTCCAGTCATTTTGCACATCAAAAGGGATTAAGAGACATAGGACAGTACCTATGAATCCTCAACAGAATGGGGTGGCAGAAAGGTTGAATAGAACCATATTAGAGAGGGTTAGGTGTATGTTAATAAGTTCAGGTTTGCCCAAAAGATTTTGGGGGGAAGCAGCTTCTACAGCAGCTGTTTTTATTAACAAAAGCCCATCATCTGCCATAGGTTTCTTAACTCCAGATCATAAGTGGTATGGTAGTAAGGGAGACTATTCTAGCCTCAAGGTTTTTGGGTGCAAGGCTTACGCTCATATAAAACAAGGAAAACTAGATGCTAGAGCAATAAAGTGTGTCATGCTAGGCTATCAAAAGGGTGTAAAGGGCTATAGATTATGGTGTATAGAAAAGGGAAACCAAAAGATAGTCATAAGTAGAGATGTGGTGTTTATAGAAAGTGATCTGCCTTATCTCAACAAAGATCTTGTAGAAGGATCACATGAGATTCAGAGTACTGGTAATACAAGGATCAAGGTGGAGCAAGGGCAGAATCAAGACTTATCAGAACTTGAGAGCAGCAGCACTCAGACAGAAGAGAGATCAGATGAGAGAAATGAAGAGACTGATTCTGATGAACTCACAGATTATAAACTTGCCAGAGATAGACAGAGGAGGGTCATTAAACCACCAACCAGATTTGGAGAGTCAGATATGATTCATTATTGTTTATGCATTGCTGAGGATATTGAACATTCTGAACCAGCAACCTATGAAGAAGCTATAGCTGGGAAAGAAAAGGGAAAATGGTTCATTGCCATGAAAGAAGAGATTGAATCTTTATTGAGAAACAAGACTTGGGTATTAGTTGAGAGATCTTATCAGAAAGCTGTAGGATGTAAATGGATTTTTAAGAAGAAAATTGAAGCAACTGATAAAGATAGTGTCAGGTTTAAAGCCAGGCTGGTTGCCAAGGGTTTTACTCAAAAGGAAGGGATTGACTACAATGAAGTCGTCTCCCCGATTGTGAAACACAGTTCTATTAGGATTTTATTACCTCTTGTTGCTCAGTTTGATTGGGAACTGGAACAACTAGATGTTAAAACAGCTTTCCTACATGGTGAGTTAGAGGAGACAATTTATATGGAGCAACCTAAAGGTTTTATAAAGCCTGGAGATGAAAACAAAGTTTGCTTACTCAAGAAGAGTTTATATGGTTTAAAGCAAAGTAGCAGGCAGTGGTATAGAAAATTTGATGGACACATGCAGAAATTCGGTTTTGACAAGTCAAATCATGATAGTTGTGTGTATATCAAAAGAAGGAATGGCGTGGCCCTTGTTTATCTACTCTTATACGTTGATGATATGTTATTAGCTGGTCCAGAGAAGTCTGAAATTGAATTGGTCAAAACTGAACTGAGGTCTAGTTTTGATATGAAGGACCTAGGGAGTGCCAAAAGGATTTTGGGCATGGATATTAAAAGGAACAGACAGAACAGGGAGCTATGGTTAGTACAAAGTGATTATGTGGCAAAGATTTTAAAGAAGTACAGGATGATAAACACAAAAGAGGTTTCTACACCATTAGCTCAACATTTTAAACTTACAGCAGATCAAAGGCCAAAGACAGAGGCTGAAGTACAGGAGATGAAGCGGATACCATATTCCAACATTGTTGGAAGTATCATGTATATGATGGTATGTACTAGGCCTGATGTGGCACATGCTATGAGTGTAGTGAGCAGGTACATGTCAGAGCCGGGTAAAGATCATTGGTTAGCTGTGAAATGGATACTTAGATATCTAAGAGGAACTGTTAATCATGGGATTATGTTCAAAGGAAGTACTAATACAGAAGAAGATCCATTGATTGGGTACTGTGATGCAGACTATGCTTCAAACCTTGATACAAGGAAGTCACAAACAGGTTATATTTTCAATTTATTTGGCACTGCAATAAGTTGGAAATCAAGTTTGCAATCTGTCGTTGCTCTATCAACAACAGAGTCAGAGTATATTGCTTTAACCGAAGCAGTAAAGGAAAGTATGTGGCTCAAAGGGATTCTGGAAGATTTTGGTATCAAGCAAGAAAAGGTGGTTATCAATTGTGATAGTCAGTCAGCATTACATCTAGCAAAACATCAAGTATTCCACGAGAGAAGTAAACACATCGATGTAAGACTTCATTTTGTAAGAGATGAAGTTGAGAAAGGTACAGTTGTTATCAAGAAGGTATCAACAGAGCATAATGCAGTAGACATGCTCACAAAATCTCTTCCAACTGCTAAGTTTAGATATTGCTTACAGTTGGTTAATGTTCTTACTCATTAAAGTGATAGGAAGCCCTGTGATGGGGCAGTTTGGAAAGGAAGCCTGTTACTATTATTGTTGAGCATTTGCCAAGGTGGAGATTTGTTATATATATGGCTGCATGCTTAGGAGTTGAGGTCTGTTTTTGATATTAGAAAGAGTAAATGGACTAAGTAGCAAAAACAAGTCATATTTTATTCTTTCTTACGTGGCTGTTATATGTTACTGTTTTACTGCTCAAGGACTGATCTGGTGCGTCTATCATCAACGGTCCAGATCATGAGTTAGATATATCATCTTCAACACTTAAAGCTGGGGTTAGCAGCTGTTCTTCATCATCGAGCAGTTGAGAGAGAAGAGAGTTACTGAGAGAAATCTTTGTAGCAAGTTTCTTGAGTTTTAGATCCAATTGAGTGTTGGTGAGTTTGTGTGAATTGTAATCTCTTTCTCGTTACAGAATCATCAATAATATTGGCTAACTTTCCCGTGGATGTAGGGGTTCTTCCCGAACCACGTAAATCTCATTGTCGATTTTGCTTTTAATTTGGTTTAACAGAAAGTAAGACATTTGTAATGAGACGGAGGGAGTAATAATTTTACATTACAAATCACATGGACCCATATATCTTTACACACTTTTACACTACAAATCATATGGATCCACATATATTTACACACTTTTACATTGTAAATCACATGGGCCCACATAAATAATGATATCCATGAAGTATAAGCTATCTTTTTTTTTTTTTTTTTTTTCATTTATCGGTTCTTCATTTTTTTTATTTATTTTTCCCTCTCTTCTCTCTCTTCGTTCCTCAGTTTTCGATTTGCCGTGTTCTTCTTCTTAGTGAAATCAACATTTCCCACACCCACACCCTCCGCCTTCTCTCCATCTTCTCCCTTCTTACGAACGCCGTCGCGCCTCCTCTGCCGAGGCGGAGCTCTTCAACATAAAGCCACGCGCGTTCGCGCGACCGCGCCACACCTTACTCCCCAAATCCATTGCCACCATAACCAGCACCTCTAGATCCAGCACCAAGACGCCATCTCTGTCTGCTGCTCACAGCGCCACGGAGGTCACCACCGTCGCCTGAAACCGTAGATCCCCAAATCGCAGCTGACATTCTCTCAGCTTACCGGTGACAGGACAGTCCTAAGGCTGCCGCTACCGTGCCCTAGCCTTCCCTCTCATATTTGGATAGACTATCACAGAAGCCGATCGAATTTTTACAAGGATTTGTTGACGCATCTTGACTGCTTGCTGGCATGAAAACATTGTAAGAATTTTGTAACTCAGTAACCATAGCCGCAAATTAATTCTTGTTTGTTTGTATTCCTATTTCCTTTAAAAACTTTTTCTGCTTTTCACGTTTCAAGGATAACAAAAAAAAATTAAAGAATTTTTGTTGGAAATTATGACGATTTGATGTGTTTATAAGTTGGCCGAGCATGTTGGCTTCAAAAATGGAGAAATTTTAGCTCGAAAATGCGGTGTGAATAGAGATGAGATGCAAGCTCCAAGATTTTTTCCAGTGTTTGATGCAGGAAGATTTAGTTTTATGTAATATTCTCAGATTTTGGAAACCCTAGACGAAAAACCCTGGCCGCTGGGATGATCTTCTCCTCCACCTTGCCGTAGTTTCACCGGCCGATCTCTCTCGCCGTCCGGCTTTGGGTTTCTTCGGACTGGCAATGGCTTCAGCATCTCCTTCACCAGCGTTTCCAAAAATCTCCTCTAATTTTGATCGTCCGCCGCAGCTGTCCTCGACTTCCTGCCCTGCACCGCTTTCCCTCTCCGCCAAACATGGCAGCCGCGATCTTGATCTCATGAACGCCATGTTCCCTGAACAGGCGGCGGTTTCTTTCTGTTTACCTAGGGTTTGTAGCAATTCTCGATCGGTGACAGCCTTGAACGAGTATACTTCTCCATCTGGCATTACTACCGTCGGGAACTCTTTTAAGACGCCAACGTTTGACTCGGCGTGTCTTTACACGACGCCTACCCTCTGCCCGAATCTGCAGCCGCCGTGCTTGCCGTCTTCTAACCTTAATTCTTCTAGGGTTGAGGCAAGGAATACTTTTGCCACTTTTTCCTTGTTGCCGGGTGGGAACCCTAATTCGGGTAAGTGATCACTAAGTTATTTAGCAACTAAACCGCAACTGACACGTGTAATTGTAGAATATAAAAAGCAATCGAGTATCGTATCCTCAGGGACTGACACAACGAAATAACTCTAGCTATTCCCTAAACAAACTATAACAGTAGACAGACAAACGAATATGAAGAAGGTTTAATCAAAACTAAACTCAAACAACAGCAAATAAAATTCACATAGAAAAAATCAAATAATAAAGACAATTGATCATAGGGTAGTAAGTTCATTAACTAAATCCACATAATAAATCTATTAATCATATTAACCAATTTTAATCCAGTTATGATGAGAGATCACTTAATTAATCAATTACTCTCGCAAGAGCAGCAACGATCGTAGATTAGTAAATTCTCTATCTCCGCTAGGTCTCAAGAAAATCTACTAACTCCCAATAGCTCCTAAGAATAGCTCCCTATGATCCACCTATCTCCGCTAGGTCTCAAGGTTAAGATCATATCATACATTCCTGAATCCGCTAAACAGTTATCTCCTCTAGGTCTCAAACGGAATAGCTACACATGCAAACTATTGATCAGATAATTCACAATAATTCAAGCACCAGGAATTATGAATCATAAACTGGAAGGTAAATAGGTACAAACAAATAAATCACATGAATCTAATTAACTAATTAATTACAAACCCTAGAATCAGATAAAGAACTTAGCTAGACATATTAAAAGAAAACATAAACATAATTAAAAGAACGCAATATTAAAAAACTGAATTGTATAAAACTGAAAGAACGATCTTGAATATTCAATCATGTGGAAATCCAATCCAAGCTCTAAAAATTGGAAAGCAATGAAAATCTAAAGCTACACAACTGAAAAACTAAAGTTGGGGACTGAAAGATAAAGTTGGGAACCCTAAATAGGTCAAAAGAGGACCTATATATAGGCACATGAGATAAATACAGTGTAGAACTCGAAAATACTGAGAAAATCCGAAAATCCCGCAAAATCTCGAAAATTCAGAAATTCCCGGCGGGCACTATTCACTTCTGCGCGCGACTTTCTTGTTTCGGCCATATCTTCCTCGTCCGAACTCAGATTTACGAACTGTTTGCGCCTACGAACTCGTATCGCGATGATATACAACTTTCATTAAGACCAATAGTCCAAATTCGAACTACATCTTTCTATAAAATTCATCAAAGTACGGGCAAGTATCATATTTCACAAGATAAAATAATTTAAGCACAAAACAACTATCTAACACTCAATTTCCTATAAAATTAACATCATATGAACATTAAAAATCATGGAAACATGAATGTTATCAGTAAGGCGTCTATGAGTATTCCTACGTCGCTTCCGTTGCCTAGGGATCACGATTGGGGTTCGACTGGCTCCGACTCCGCTGCATTAGTACTCCATCCATCGGCTACTGCCAGTCAAACTTCTACTCCTCCTCCGGCGAATAGGAATATCAGAATAAGGCATACCGATAAGGGGCCATTGTCGTCCAAGCAGCCCAACAGGTTGTTTGCGGAAATGATCAAGCGGATGGGGGGGGGAGGGGAAAGGCGGCCGGCTGACGTCCCTGCTCAGGATTTTGTGGTCCTGAAACCGACTTTGGTAAACGACAAGCGTTCCATCAGCGGCAAGTACGTTCTTTCAATCACGCTCTGCATGGCCGGATTATTCTTCGCAGGGGTGATCGTCCTCGTTTTGCGAGTGATCTTTACGCCGAGTTGCAGCAGTTATGGAAGTTGGAGCTATCTTGGCAGATTATTCCTCCTGGAAAATGCTACTTTACTCTCAAATTCTCTTCTCCGGGAGATATGGCGATAGCTTTCGCAAAAACTACTTGGAGGTTGCGCACTGGCATTCTGCATTTGCAAGCCTGGGTCCCAAACTTTGATCCTTACAAGGCGTCATCTTCTTTGGCCTAGGTATGGATTCGTATTTTTAACTTACCTCATGAGTATTGGCACCCGGAAGTGCATTGCTAGACATGTATGAGCTCCTCTGATTATTGATTGTATATCTGCTCATGCTTCTGTGGGTCATTTTGCTAGAGTTTTTGTTGAGATGGATGTTTCTAAGGCTATGCCTTATTATTTTGATGTGAAATGTGGTGATCGTGTTTTTGTGCTTGAGTTTGGCTATGAGGACCTGACTTATTATTGTCATTCTTGTTGTGTTGTTGGCCATGCTACACTCTTGCAGGTGGTCTAAAGTGGACAAAGACTCTATTCAGGAGACCGACTAGGGCAAAGGTTCTAAGGTTGATAACCGGAATCAACATAAATCTGACTGGAAACAATTTGAGGCTAAATCCTCTACTTTTCTTACGATTGTCGTTTCTGAAGAAGAGCTCCCGAATCCTGATCAACAATCATCTGGGGACGTAACTCTTCTCTTGCAAGGGGCTTCTGAATCTGGTTTAGTTAGATCTAACCCTTTTGTTGTGCTTGAATCCTTGGATATTCTTGATTCCTCGGTTGGGAATGGTGTGGAGATAATCCCGACGAAGCTTAATACTATTCCGGTGGACAAAGGGTCAACGGTGCACTCTGCGACAGTCTCACGGCAGTCTAATGCTAAGCAGTAAGTTATTTACAAGATTGCCGGTCCGATTAGAGAGCAACCTCAGAAGATTGCTAGGCCTACGGATCATGTGACGACTCATCCTCCTCGGCCTCAACCTCATTCTGACCGGGTGGTTGCTCAGCAGCTCAAGCCTTTGGAGACTGTTCTTGGTTCCACTGTGGCGAGTGTTGACTCAGGGATGCTTGCTTTACTGTCTTATCCTGAGCCAATACAATACACTAACTTTAGGAATGATGGTGTGGCCCTCTCTCGCTATATCTCCTTCATTCAATCCCCAAATAATGGTTTGGTTACTTTTGAATATGATCCAACGCAACACCTTGATATTGAGTCCCTTCGGCAAGAGATCGCCGCTAAGAAAGTTGCTCTTGAAACGGATGATAGGTCCCCGACTGAGTCCCTTGACCGTGTCGTGGAAGCCCAGGCTAGTGGTGCTGTTCTCCAGAACTTTGTTGTTTCCAGTTCCTCTTCTGATGCTGCGAAGATCATGTCTGGGGTTTTTACTCGAAAATGGGGTGCTATGGTAGATGATGAGGATCTTCCCAAGGGGGATGAACATTCCGACATTTCCCGATGAATGTTCTTGCTTGGAACATTAGAGGTATGAATAACAATGTTATGCCTCTTCTTCGTCATTACTTTGTTACTTATAAGCCGTGTCTTCTTGGTATTATAGAGCCCAAGTCTCATTTTACCAACATTTCTGCCTCTTATTGGCTCTCTTTGGGCTTTGTTCCGGTTCACCAAAACAGTCGTGGTAGCAGACGGTCTAATAGTTGGATTTTTGCGGATATCTCTATTGCTCCGACTGTTGTGTTGTCTTCTGTTCAGGTGGTTATCATTAAGTTCTCCTTTATGAGTTCGGCTTTCACTGTGGCTTTTACGCATGCGGATTGAGATTATATTGTGCGCCAGAATCTTTGGTTTTCTGTTGGTCCTTATGTGATGGGGAACTTTCTTATGACTGTTGATTTCAATTCTATTTTGGGGGCTCATGAGCGCCGGGGCAGGCGGGTCCCGACCACTACTCCCTGCAGAGAGTTCAGAGAGTTCATTGATGAGCACAGTCTTATTCAGCCCAAGTCTTTTGGCCTATTTTTTACTTGGACTGATCGCAGGTGTTTCCCCGCGCCTGTCGAGTTTGTCTTGGATAGGGCTTTGTTTTCTCAGGACTTCAGTGACTTTTGGACTTCTTCCTTAGTGCTGGTGCTTCCCAGGTTGGAGTCTGATCATTCTCCGATTCTCCTTTGCTGTTTGGATTCTGATGTCATTTTCTCTGGCCGGCGGTTTCACTTTCTCACCATATGGTGTGGTCACGATGGGTTTCTGGACCAGGTTACAGTTTCTTGGTCCCTCCCTTTGGACATCATTTGTCCCATGGTCCGGGTTATGAAGAAGTTGAAGCGTCTTAGGCCTGCCCTCAAGACTTGGAATAGGGAGACTTTTGGCAATTATAACATTGCTCTGGCTGAGATGCAGCATGATCTTAGCATTCTTCTGCAGAGTATTGATGAGAACGGTTACTCGGATGTGATCTTTGATCAGGAGGTGGATCTGCAGACTAAGATCGGGACGTTACTGATGCGTAAGTCGGAGCATCTTAGACAACAGAGCAGAATCACTTGGTTGTTGGATGAATACCGTAATACTAGGTTTTTTCATTCTATGATTTAGTGGTGGCGTTCTTCCCACAAGATTAAGCATCTCAGCATTAATGGTGTGCTTTCTGATGATCATTCCACGATGGCTGCCCATGTTGTCGATTTCTATAATAACTTATTTGCTGAGCCGCCTTCGGATCCGTTGGACAGATCCTGGATTTTCCAGTACATCCCTGCTTTGGTTTCTACAGCCTCTGCTGATATGCTTATTGCTCACCCGTCTACTGTGGAGATTAGGGACATGGGCTTCTCGATGGATAAGGACAGTGCGCCGGGTCCTGATGGTTTCTCTGGGGCTTTCTTTCAGAGTGCTTGGGAGGTGGTTGGGGAGGATTTGATTGCTGTTGTTTCTCATTTCTTTACTCATGGTTACATCCCCAATGGCCTCAATGCTAATCTGCTTTGTCTCATTCCCAAGAAATCGGATACTTTAGCTATATCTGATTTTTGGCCTATTATCTTGGGTAATTACTTCTTCAAGATTATTACCAAGATCCTTGCCTCTCGCCTCAACTTGGTGGCTGCCTCTATTGTCTCCGAGCATCAGTTTGGGTTTATTTCTGGGCGCTCTATTCATGAGTGCATTCTTTTATCTTTGGAGGGGGTCAATTGCATCGAACGATCTCTTCGCGGGCGGAATCTGGCTCTTAAGGTTGACATCAGAAAGGCTTTTGACATGCTTAACTGAGACTTTGTGGACACGGTTCTTGATTGTTTTGGTTTTCCCTGCTTGTTTAAGCAGTGGATTCAGACCATCTTTCAGTCAGCTCGGATTTCCGTTCTCCTAAATGGGGAACAACATGCCTATTTTGGGTGCTCTCGAGGTGTGAGACAGGGGGACCCTCTTTTATCGATTTTGTTTGGAATTGCTGAGGAGGTGATAAGTCGTCTTCTTTTAGACGCGGCGGAGAGGGATTTTATTTCTCGCATGAGGATGTCTCAGTCTTCCCTTTTCCTGTCTCATCTTTTGTATGCTGATGACGTCTTGCTCTTTTATAAGGCGGATAGGCGTAGTTGCATTATGATTGATTCTATCATTCAGATCTACGCTGCTATTTCTGGGCATATATGCAATAAGGCCAAGTCCACGGTTTACTTTGGCAGAGGCATTCCCGTCCAGTTGTGTCGTCGTCTCAAGAGGGCTTTGGATTTTTCCATTGGGTCTCTTCCTTTTATCTATCTTGGGGTCCCTATCTTTGCGGGACGGGTTTCGGCTGCTCGTATGGTCTGCATCCGGGATCGTATCATTGCCCATTTTCCTAAGTGGCAGAGGATGCGGTTATCTATAGCTAGTCGGATCTGTCTTGTCTCTTCGGTCATTCAAAGCGCGGCGGTGCACAGTAAGTTGATCTACAAGTGGCCTGTGAAGCTCTTACATGATCTTGATAGGGCTTGTTGTTCTTTCATTTGGACGAGTTGCACTACTTCTAAGCCTCACTCCTTTGTGTCCTGGAACAAAGTCTGCGCTCCCAAGTCTCAAGGGGGTCTGAATGTCAAATCCTTCACTCACATCAATAAGGGGTTTCTGCTTCGTGTGGGTTGGCAGATTATCTCTAAAGATTCTATGGCTTTTCGTCTTTTTAGACAGTGTTACCTTGATCTCTGTCTTCGGCCTCGTTCTCCTTGGTTTTCTTCTTCTATCTGGTTGGGCACTAGACAGACTATTTCGGATTTGATCTCTGACACTTTCTGCAGCATTGGCTCTAGTTCCTCGGTCATTTTCTGGGTTGACAATTGGTTGGGTTATAGGCTTATTGATAAGATTGGGATCCCCAGTGCTGCTCTTCGGCATCTACAGCAGCCAATTTCTGATTATTTTTATGAGGGCTCCTAGCACTTCACTTAGATTTTCTGGTGGCCTTTCCAGACATCTTCTTTGACATTATGTCGGTCCCTATTTCTGGTGTCGGGCATCGACGAGCCTGGACTCACTCGTACTTTGGAGAGGTTACCTCGTCTCTTGCTTTGGATCATCTGCGCCCTAGTTTTCCTGTGGTGGACTAGGGTAAGTGGATCTGGGCTCCTTTCATCCCGCTTTGCAGATCTATAATTATTTATTATAGTCGGTGATCGAATTCTAATCCTAAGTTCATTAAAATTCTACTTAAACATAAAAAAAATTTATACGGATTACTCGAAAATTTTGGCTCGGATACTGCCCCCGAACCCCCATACAATACATTCAAGTTCAGCCCTCCCCATCGACAAATCCTGAATCCGCTCCTGCTGTGTATCAATGTCAAATGCAATGTGTTTCTCCTCTATATATATATATAAAGACCATGAAACCTTGAAGTCCAAACATTATATATAATTATGTACTGAAGAACGTGGCAAGACTGCTTCAGGCGAGGAACTTACGACCTCTTAATTAAACTTCGGCACAACAATTACCCCAAACTTGGAAAGAACAATTCCACAACAATCTTAACTATTTTTTTTCATACTTGACTTCATCCACACAAATTTATACTGATTCTATTCAATCTTCATTACATGTTATATAGGATTAATTATATACAAGTAAATGAAGAAGTCAAAATTAAAATAAAATAAATAACTCTACCAAAAACAACAAGACATTTTTCACGAAATCGACAATCAGTATACACCTTTATCAATTCCAGAAATTGGATAGACAGAAAAGCAAAGAAGTCCACATTTAATTGGTATTCAAAGAAAATGGCTTCCAAACAAACAAGAGCCAGATTTTATTGTCCCATTCACAAATGTCAATCAATTTTATCAAACGAAAACGTCCATTTTTCTCCTTGTTACAAAGCGTGCAGATACATTTTTTTTTTTTTTTAATATCAAAGATGGGATGCTCGACATACCCGTCTTCGTACCATTGTATTTCTGTGCTATTTTGAGAATTAGTTGACTTTTAAAACAATTTTTGGATAATTTATATATATATATGTCTGTGTGTGTGTGTGTGTGTGTGTGTGTGAATTTGTAAGTACAAAATGATGATGCCTTTTTTTGGTTTGCAGAAACCATGTCACATTAGTAATTAATTCAATGTTTTAATTCCAAATTAGTGGTAATGTTTCTCAGATTTTGTCATTTAATATATATTCACTTTTTTTGCTGCATAATAATTCCAAATTAGGTTTCAAAGACTATCTTTAAAAAAAACAGAATTTTATGGATTTATAAAGGGTAAATATCATGAAAACCCTTGAACTATACCCACTTTATCAAAAATACCCTGAATTTTCGAAATGTTCTCTAAACCCTCAAACTATCAGGTTTTTATCAAATATATCCCGCATTTATTTTTCGGTTACCAAAAACGTGATGTGGCTCGCCGGATGCCATAATGTAATTTATATTCTATTTTTTTTAAAATGATATGGAAAAAACGACTTCGTTTCGTACCGTATTCTACGGTGTTTATCCCTAATTCTAGGTTATTAGCGTGAATTTCAAACACGATAGGAGTGAATTTTAAATTTCAGAGTTGATTTTTTTAAAATGATATGGTACGAAACGACGTCGTTTTTGTTATTGCATTTAAAAAAAAATAGAATATAAATTACATTGTGGCATCCGGCGAGCCACATCACGTTTTTGGTGACCGGAAAATAAATGTGGGATATATTTGATAAAAACCTAATAGTTTGAGGGTTTAGAGAATATTTTCAAAGTTTCAGGGTATTTTTGATAAAGCGGGTATACTTCAGGGGTTTTTATGATATTTACCCATTTATAAAATACACACTATAAACCATGTGTTGCACGTACGAGTACTAAAGTGTTTATAAACAACAAATTAAAGAATAAATTTGAGTGAATTTAATTATGATTATGTATAAATAGACCTGAACTATTAACTTCTCTTGTTCTTGTCAAGAATTCCATAGAGACCTAATGGTTTCTTTCTTTATCATGAATGCCAATAAAACCAAACACAAAAACTTGGGTACAACTGATTATACCGTATAATCAGATTGCACCCTGATTCGCATCCTGATCCGAGCCTGTATCATAACCCAAACCGTGTAAATGACACTATTCGATTATACAAATGACACTGCCTATAATTGACACTATTTAGTTATACAAATGACACTGTCTATAATTGAAACTATTCGGTTATACAAATGACACTATAACATTGTAAATGACACTATTCGATTATACAAATGACACTATGACAATTTAAAATGATATAGTGTCATTTGTATAATCGAATAGTGTCAATTATAGACAGCGTCATTTGTGTAATGAAATAGTGTCATTTACACGGTTAGTGTCATTTGTATAATCGAATAGTATCAATTATACACAGTGCCATTTACAATGTTATAGTGCAATTTATACGCAGTGTCATTTGTATAACCGAATAATGTCAATTACAGGCAGTGCCATTTGTATAACCAAATAGTGTCATTTAGACGATTCGGGTCAGGATGCAGATTCGAATCAGGATGTGGGTCATGGTGCAACCTGATTATACGGTACAACCGTCTGTACCCAAAACCAATTCAAAACCAAATTAGGGTCACCCAAGTGAATATATTATACATGTCACATGATTAATTTGTAAACAAGAGTGGTTTGGGAGACAAACTAATTATACACCTAAAATGAAGGGGACAAAAATAGACGATAGAATATAAAATTCATAATTAAACTAAACAAATTAAAGAAAATTTCAATCAATTTTTTTATTTTTTTTATTTTTAAATTAATAGATGGTGAATTCGAGTTATCTAATTTACGTGGAATCACCCTATATTTGGGATGCGTAAATTAGAAAAAGAAAACAACTATGTCCACACCCTCAAAAAGCTGCTGAAGCCTATCTTGCCCAAGAATTTCAAAGTTATCACTTTTCACTTAGTTCCAAATTTATTACCAAGGCAAAAAACCAATTATATATGTTCTACTTCATTACCCACATCACATATAACTTCCTAGAATTCACAAATTCATAGCAAGATATATAAGTGTAACAACTTTCTTTAGCTACATACATGATCGGAAACTCGAAGTAAATAACTTAATTTAATTTCAGTCATAAATCATAGACTCACTAATTAGGTGAGCTGATTATTAAAACATGATATTAACTTCTAGTGTTTTTCACAAAGAGAACTATATATTACGGAATTTGAGAACTATATATTACGAAATTTGAAAATAAAGATTATAGCTTTCATTATTTACATCATGGGCGGATCTACATGGTGGCTACACTGGGCTCCAGCCCAGTGCAAGCCCAAAATTTTGTCTTATATATATTTAATATATTTAATCTATAGTTCAGTCTTAGCCCAGTCTAGCTCTTATAAAAAGATAAAAATACATTTTAATATACTAATAAAAATAAATTTATTCTTGTAGAAGCTAGATTATTTTTTCTAAAAACATATAGCTGTAGCTTTTTATATGCTTTGAGTGTATATATTATTGAATCAATAGAAAGAGAATAATTATTTATTATAGTAGGTGATCGAATTCTAATCCTAAGTCTATTAAAATTCTACTTAAATATAAAAATGAACTGTACGGATTGCCCAAAAAATTTGGCTCGAGGGCTACCGCCCCCGAACCCCCACTTATTACCTTCAAGGTCAGCCCCCCCTATCGGCAAATTCTAGATCCGCCCCTGATTTACATTTACACTCCTATTTAACACATCTAAATAAGGACGGTAGCTTCCATCACAGTCCAAAATAAGAGTGTAAATATAAAAAAATGGAAGCTATAGTTCTCATTTTCAATTTCCGTAACATACCTCTTTCTAAAAAAATTGAAAATTTGCGGTCATATTTTAACAATTAACTCCTAATTAGGTCATGAAAGATGCGAATATTATGTTCAAGGATAAAGGCTATAATACTATCAAATTTTTATATTGTTTTTCATTCGTTCAAATAGTTGAATTGATTTGTAGGCGTTCATTTAGTGTATCATATGATTGATATTTAGCTGAAGGGGGAAATTTTTTTCCCTGGATTCGAATTTTATATGAAGGGGGGAAATTTTTACCTGGGTTCGAATCCTGGAGAGAGCGAAAATTTTACTAATTTTTTGAATATCGTTATTCTTTTTTTTTTTTTTATCAGTAAAGTAAAACTTTTATTGAAATAAAATGAATCAAGGCATCAGGAATGCCAATCAAAACAACAAAACAAGTTTGAAGTCTTTGGAACACCAAGAAGTAAAAGGAATTCCTAACTTCACGATTTTGTAGGCCTCATTCCAACTCCAAAGTCTCCCCTTAATCTGTAATACAAGTCTATCAATATCCCAAGCCTTGTCATGAAAACGACTACCATTCCTGCTTTCCCAGAGCAACCACACTGTTCCAGCCCACAAAGCTGTAAGCAATCTTCTTTCTCTCTTCTTTTTTCCAGCCGCAATGAAAGAAATGAAGTGTTGAAATATACCTCTCGGATTTGCCGTTTTGATGTCAAGCCATTGAAAGATCTGTTCCCACACCGCCGCTGCTTTCGGGCAATGGAGGAACAGGTGTTCCGTCGTTTCCTCATTAGAAACACATGCATTGCACCATCTCTCCTCCACGCTGATCTGGACATTTCTTCTACTCAGATTATCGCATGTTGCCAATCTGTTTCTAAGACATCTCCATGCCGTCACCTTGGCTTTATTTGGTGGTGGGGCCTTCCAAACCTTTGCCATCTCCAAAGGTAAAACTTGTTGCTCCTGTCTTATTTTTGCCACAATTTCATATGCCGACTTGATTGTGAAGCATCCATCTGATGTCGCCTTCCAATTCTATCCGTCTGTTACATCTACACAAGGAGCAAAATCAACAATCACCAACCGGAGATCCTCCGCAAACCCTTTTTCCCTCTCCCTTAACTCCCTCCTCCACTCCACCCTCCACACCCCGACCCTCCCTCCCAACACCCGCTTTCACCGACCAGCCTTTTCTTGTTCAAACTCAAATTATACAATCTCGGAAACACAAACTTAAGGGGTTTGTCAACCGCCCACACATCCTCCCAGAAGCTTGTCTCCAGCCCATCCCCAATTCTTCGCCTCAAATTATTGATGAACCACCGATCTCTCCTTCCTCCTTCCTTATCCACAATTTTCTGCCACCACCCTTTCTGTCCACCTCTTCCCGCCACCGAACATTCACCCCCTTCCCCCCACACTAGCTCCCCATAAATCGATTTAATCACCCTTACCCACAGAGCTTTCCCCTCCCCTAAAAACCTCCAGAGCCACTTACTTAACAGCACCTGATTAAACCAATCTATATTCCGAAACCCCAGACCTCCTGAATCCTTATTAAGGCACAAGGTATTCCACTTAAACCAGGTGATACCCCCCGTCTGTGTACCTCCTCCCCACAGAAATTTGGAGAACAGTGAATTAAGTTCCTTAATCACCGCTTTAGGTATGAAAGCGAGGGATAATTGATAGACCGGGATGGATTGCAACACCGATTTGACAAGAGTAATTCGCCCTGCCAGCGAAAGATGTATTTTCTTCCAACACCGCTTTTGAATATCGTTATTCAACACTATATACTGCCTTATTCAACACTATATACTGTCTTATTCATTAGTCTCACGGTCTCAGGAAAAATAGCAATCTCACTAGAACCTATCTCTATATATATCACAAAATTTGGGTACAACCGAGTGTACCGTATGATCGGATTGGCCCGCATCTAAAATAGTGTTATTTATAAGGTTCGAGTTAAAATATGGGTTCAAATCAGAGTGCGGGTCAGAGTCTAAATGAGAGTGCAATCCGACTACACAGTACAGCCAATTGTACTCAAAACCACGTCATATATTCTTCAATAGAAGAACATCTCCCACTATAAATTAGGTGGTACCACAAACCGACAACGAGTTCTTGATTAGCAGTTCCATTAATGTATACATATCAAGATGTTCAAAATTTAAACAAGCTATCTAGGTAGTAATTAAGAAAACAAGAATTAGTTTTCTTATCAAAACATATATACTCACAACTCGAGATCAGAAACTCAAAACCCTAGTTTCATATACATCTATATATATATATATAGAAAGAAAGAAGAGAATCATTCAGATCTTATAAAAAAGCTGAAAATCATACAACTATATATAGATCTGTAAAACTTACTGATAGAAACCCTCATTCCAAATTATTTCCAAACGGCGCCATCTCCACAAAGACTCCAACTCTCGCCTTCGTCTCAAAATCTATTCCTTTGTCTCAGCCGCCGCCAAACAACAAAACGCAAACCACACACATCTATATACATAGTAGCTAGCACTAATAAATATCCCTAATTTTCCTCAAAAAAAAAAACAAGAAATTAAGAAAAGAGTTACAATAATATATATGATCGGACCGTGATGCTCAATTCCCCCATGAAGAGAAGAAAGATTGATGCGAATAAAGCTTCAAAGAGTGAAATCCTTTTCACGACGAAAACGAAAAGACGAGTGCGATAGTCTTGATTTCTTCTTCATCAGCGTTGAAAATGGGTGACAGCAGCCCATTTGTATGACTGCTTTTAATTTCTTCGGAGTTAATGATGATGGGTTTGATTTCTCTGCAGATTGAATGTGGGCACAATCATGGCGGTTTTGAAGGGGAGGGGGGTGGGGGCGAAGCATGATCATGATATGAAATGATTATTATTTGTGGGTTTTGGCGATGGAATCACAGATATTAAAAGAAACCAAGTGTGCAAGGGTTTTCGTGCTGTCCCTTTCTTGCTTTCTTTTTGAATTTTTTTTTTCATGAGAGAGATGGGAATGATGAGAGAGGAAGTATTATTATTGACATTGATGAAACTGAGAGGCCCCCTTTTGCATTTAGAATGCTTTGTGTTGACATCATTGCGAGCCTGCTATGTTTTTGGTAAAGTTTCCTTTTTCTCTTTCTTTTACTTTTTTGGTTTTGTTAGTTTGAATCTTGATTTTCTTGAATAGTTTGTGAAAATATTCGCGTTGTGTTTGCCTTGGTTTCTTGTTCGAGTATGAATTTTCTCCACCTTTTCAACTTTTATGGCTTTGCCTTTCGATCTCATGTTGAAATTCACAAATCACAAGAATACTTATTTTAAGGGTTGTGTTTACTACGTGAGAATGAGGGACAAGAAAAGTTAGAAAAATTCTATCACGGCATTTTTTTTTTTAATTTCAAGTTAGGATGTGCTATTTTAATTATAAATTTATCATGAGAAAATAAGGAAATAAAAAAAATTATTTAAACTTTTTCATTTTTTTTCTTTTCATTTTCCACAAAAGAACATTTCACCTTTTCTCATTTCTATTTTTTACTCCATTAAGGGATAATATTATCCTATATCTTGTACTGAAAATGAGAAATAAGAAATAAGAAAAGGTAAAATTCTTTTATGAAGAAAATGAGGGGAAAAAAGATGGAATTTCAAGAGAGATTTTTTTTACCCTTACAACCAAAGAGAACACATCTTAAAGAGAAAAATATGAAAAATATTATAACATCAATGCCCATAATAATATGAAACAATAGGATGGCCCTATTGGTGATTGAAACTTAAATTTTGTCCACCAAATAAGAAATAACAATATTTGGCCATCATTTATGTGTCATACCTAATCTACCCTTTAACCCAATGGAACCAACAGCTTCCACTACTAAAAATCAAAATAGGGATAACAGTTCATACATAACGGTTTTGGTCAAAAACTGTTATGTATGAGCGCACTTTTGAATATACATAACGGTTTTGGTCAAAAATCGTTATGTATTAGCGCACTTTTGAATATACATAACGGTTTTATGGACCTCTGTTATGTATGCACTGTTATCTAAATGTATTTATAATAGTATCAAATTAAGCGTTACGTAATAGTGTTATCTATTTATGATATATATAACAGTGCTACTGAAGCGTTAGCCCAATCCTTATGTATGAGCATCTATTCACCAACGGTTGTTTCAGCGTTAAGAATATCGTTATATATGAGCGTGATTTATAACGGTAGTTATAACCGTTATTCTCTACTATTATCTATGAGTTTTTTTTTAAAATTTTTAATTTTTTTAATTTTTTAAAACTAAATTTAGTATCTCTTTAAAAAAATTATCATTTTTTTAAAACTAAATAAATTCTTTTAATTGGCATTTGAACCCTAGATCTATCAAATTAGTTTTTATCTAGGGTTTGTGCCTTCTCCCCCTCCTACCCCTCCGCCTCCTTCCCCTTCGGCCTTCTCCTAGCAGTCCGCTGCCCTCGCCCTAGCCGTGTGCCCCTCGGCCCCCTTGCCCGGCGACCATGGCGTTGCGATTGTAGGAGCCGAGCTCCCCAACGCAAACCGCGACTGGCCAAACAGCGAAACCCACGGCTCTAGCCTCAGCGTCTCCGACAGCGCCGCCTCGAGTATCGTCCAGCCACTTAGCGGTGTCTCTGCCGAGCGATTTCGCTGCTGAATTGAGCGTGAGCATCCATAAGAACCACCCTGAGCGAGGTAGGAATTTTAGGGCAACGTGTCTGTGGGTTTCTGTTGTGATTCTAGGATGAGTAAACTGTTCTATATGGTTGATTTTTTCTTTTTTTCTTAAAAAATAATTGGGGGAGTTGGGGTGGGTTCTGTTTGATCTTTGTTTGTTAATATTTTCTTTTTATTGGGACATTGTTGTAGAATAACACTGAGATTAAACTTTCCTAATTTGTGGTACGTGTGCTTTTCGTATTACTCCCTAATGCGAGTAGTGTTTATGTTTTGTGAAATTAGAGGGTATTGCACAACTGCTGTTGGATTTAATTAAGGGTTAAGGTACAAATGCCCCCTTAAACAAGACACCCCTAGAGCGTATCCCTCCTCATTCTCGATGTTGGCCCAAATAAACCCCCAGAGTCAATAAAAAGGGTACATTTAAACCCAGCAAGTTAACGGCCGTCTAATGCCGTTAAGTTGCTGGGTTTAAATGCATCTTTTTTATAGATTCTGGGGTGTATTTGGGTCAAGGTCGAGAATGGGGGGTATACCCCTTTACCCTCTCCGCAAAAACCTTCGGCACCGCCCTGCACGCCGCCCTTCCCTTCTCTTCTCTGCGATGACCTCACTTATGCCAGTGGACTTCCCTGCGGTGGATTTCAGCACAGGGATCCGTGAGAACGCCAAGAAAGAAGCGAGCGGCAGCTTATCCGCGCAGAGCATCGCGGCCAGGCAGAGGAGGCGGAAGATTACGGTGAAGACGCAGGAGCTCGGGAAGCTGGTTCCTGGCGGGCAGTGGATGAAATTAGAAATTTTCTTTTAAAAGTGGTTGTTCTTCTTGCTGGGTTGCGTTGAACCTTCTTCGTGGAGTCCGGCGTGGGAGGATAGATGATTCGTGTGTTTCTGGTGGTGGGCTTGGATGCCGGAGGGTCATCTGTCTCGTCCCACCGCACCAACGTTGGGAGACAGAGTGTCCGTGAACGGGAAACGACCGGCGAGGAAGCGTGATGTCTGGAAACATCACAATCATTCTTTGGCGTGGCACCGAACACGGCGGCGACAGAAATTGGAAGAAGGCAGCGACTGCTGCTTAAAAGGTGGGCTCCACGAGAAAATTAAAAAAAAAATTAAGTTAACGGCGTTAGAAGGTTGTTAACTTGATGGGTTTAAGTGTACCCTTTTTATTGACTCTGGGGGTTTATTTGGGCCAACATCGAGAATGAGGAGGAATACGCTCTAGGGGTGTCTTGTTTAGGGATGCATTTGTACCTTAACCCTTTAATTAATCTGTTATCTCAGTTCGTACATGTGCATCAGTTTTCTTAATGGGCATTATCCTGTTATGCTTGTGTTTGCATTGTGGGTGGAAAATAATTGGTATTAGCAATTGTATTGGGTCCAGAATTGATAGGTTAATGTGTTACTGTCAGCTTATCTACCGGTAACTTTCGATTGGGAATCTGTTATTGAAAGACTTGGATCTCAAACTTTGGTGAGTCAATAAGATCCTTTTATTAAGAATTGATCCATCTCTATCTGCATGTTAAAAAGTGTGAAATAGTATGGGGTTGTGAAGCAGTAATCAAACCGGAGAGTATGAACATGATAGAATAACTCATTTGAAATTCTTACAACATGGTTGGTACGATGGAATGAGATTGAGATGGGAATAGAATGATTATTCTGTATATTCTGTATTATCCCTAAATTGCATATTTGATTTTTACAATTACATAAGAGAGGTGCTTGAAGTGAGGAGGAGGAAAGGAGCATTGGTCCTTCTTGAAATTCTGACACAGTCGCAAAATTCATATCAAACTTCACATGCCCTCTGAGCGTTATTTCTTCAACAAAATCCAATTTCATTCAGGTAAATAAATTTTCAATCTTGATCTGTTTCTTCTTCTGCATTAAATTCGAAAAGTTCATTTTTGTTCATGGTTATTGGTATTAGGGGAGGTTCTTGTGATGCATTAAAAAGATGTTTTCCCTCATTCCTCTATCCCCACTGGTGTATGTTGTGTAGGTTTAGAATAAAGGCCATGATCATGTCTTGCAATATAGCTATGTTTCCCTCATACTTTGGCATAGAGGGCTTAATGAATTACGCACACAGATTATGCCACATTCTGTCAATGATTTAATTAATCTTGGCAATTGACTTGTGAAAAAGACAAGCATTGTGCGAATCATTGTGGCAGAATCATAGAATGGCACTTGTATAATAGACTTTTACTAATTTGAGTTTCTAGTTTCTGTAGCTACTGATTCTGGCAATGAGGCTCTCGAGTTAGTGGATTTTTTATTAATTGTTCATTTTTTGGAATTTAGTTTTATGAAATCATGTTTGCAGACTTGCAGTAGATAAAGTTTGTAAATCTAATTGTTGATGATTTCACTTTTGAGACGAATAAATTATTTTAGACCTTTTTGAAAATCTACGTCTTACCATTCTCAATCTCAAGTACTGATTCAGTGTGCGGCTCAGATGGACTATTGAAGGAATCAGTCGTATCCTTGTTTGGTGATTAACTGCACACATAACCTCATTAACACTTTGCTACACCTTCCAAATTAAAAGAGATATGAGTGTGCATTTACTTGATTTTGGAAGTGTTGAGCATATGATGAATACGAATTTCTACTATTTTGCAGGCTGCTAGCTACCTGAAATATCAAGAGCCTTCTGGATCTGACTTGCCAAATAGTTGCTGACATGATCAAGGGGAAAACTCTTAAGGAGATTAGGAAGACTTTCAACATCAAGAATGATTTCACTCCGGAAGAGGAAGAAGAAGTCCAAAGAGAAAACCACAAGTAGCAGAGGTGAAGGGATGAAAATGTATGTGAGGGACGAATTTGATTAGATTTTTTGTTATTTTTGTTCTATTTTAACTCTAGATAGAGCTATTGTACTATTGTTATTAATTATTTATATAATATATATTTTGGATTGTACTATTTATAGTATTTGATGATTTTGTATATATTGTATAATTTGTATTTAGAAAATTATAAAAATAGGAAAAAAAAATGCTTGAATTGTGCATTTGAAAATACATAACGAAAAATTACCGTTATGTAAAATACAAAAAAAATTATGTTTAATGATAATAAAATATATAAAAAATATATTTTATAACGGAAAAAATAAGTTTTATAACGGTAAAAAACTGTTACGTTTGCTATCATATGAAAACGGTAACTAATCGTTATGTAAAATATAGAAAACTGTTATGTATAGTTACAATACATAACGAAAAAACACATTTTATAACAAATTTTACCGTTATGTATTACATTCATATACAACGGTAATCAATGTGTTATGTATACCTCACTTACCGTTATGTATATATAGTATAGGTAACGGTATAATACCGTTATGTATGAGTTCCCTCATACATAACTCCACTATATAGGACGCTTTTTTTGGTACATACATAACGAAAAATTACCGTTATGTATGAGCATTTTTTTAGTAGTGTTCCTTTGACCCGGATCTGGATTTAGGGATTAACCCATGCAGATGCAGCACATACACGTGATCTCTCTCTCTCTCTCTCTCTCTCTCTCTCTCTCTCTCTCTCTCTCTCTCTCTCTTCCTCTATCTCGCCTGCGACGTGATTCAGCCAATTCTCCACCTATCTCGCCGGCCCTATTGTTTCATAAGTTGCGATGATGATGAATGAAGCCAATTCTCCACCTCTCTCGCTGTGATTTTCCTCTGCGCCTGTATCTCTCTCTCGCGAGCACCGATGAAGAGATTAGAAAGACGATTATCCTCTCATCCTCTCTCTCACCGCCCTCAACGTATCTGAATTCTCTCTCTGATTGTCCTCTCCGCGTCTATCTCTCTCTTGCCGGGGCCGACGAAGAGACTAGAGAGATGATTATCCTCTCCTCCTCCTCTCTCTCACCGCCTCCTCCATCGGCAGATCTTATCTACGCTGCAACAGTAGCCGTCGGCAGATCTGATCTAATCTGATCTGTATTTGTGATGCACATATGGCACTATTAGTGCCATAAGTGCCAAAAAGGCCATTTTAAACACTTCCCCCTAGGGTTTAGATATTTCATTTAGGGTTTAGATTATTCATTTGGAGTTTAGATGTTCCATTTAAGGTTTAGATTATCCATTTAGGGTTTAAATGATGTTGTTGTTTCTGTATTTGTGCTGCACGTATGGCACTTATGGCACTATATGACACTATTAGGAAATTGGAATATTTAGCAAAATGGAGAAATTACACGTGCGTAAAGACTGCGGCCGAACCTCACACTCGCCAGAGCTGACGTTAATTCACCAGAGCTGACAATCACTCGCCACTGCCAGATTTGATAACACTCGCCAGAGTAGATTTCCATTGCCAGAGCTGACAACACTCGCCAGAGTAGATTTCAATCGGCAGAGCTTACAAGACCGACAGAGCTAGCAATCACTCACATACGTCTCCAGAGCTGGCAATCACGTGCAAGGTCGCCAGAGCTGACACTCGCAAGGTCGCCAGAGCTGGTAAAATCTTGGCACTTATGGCACTAATAGTGCCATAAGTGCCTAACACTACCCGGTCCGCCTCATTAAGGGTAAAAATGTCCGAAATTGTAAAATATGGCCAGAATTTAAGTTTTTTCAAAAAGTGGACATAAATTAATTTCCATGATTCATTTTGGCTATCTCAAAATTTTTCTCTAATAATATTGTCATGAATTGCTTTTTTCCATTCAACTGAAGGAAAAATTATACATCATGCAGAACATCTAAAAAGTGCGAAAAAGTAGTGAAAATATATGCTTTCTACCATTTTTCATCATAATCGGAGCTCTTCTCTTTTATTGTATATTTATCATGAGAAAATGTGGAAAAAATTTACGCTACTTTTTTGTGTCTCGTGTTACTTAGAGAGGAAAATATGAGAAAATAAAATCACATGATTACTCCACGGTTATATATAATGAATTGGAATGAAAATAAGGGAAAATGAGCTGCCCGAATCTTTTTTTATGTCGCCTGAGAAAGGAAAGATAATAAAAGAATATATTTTTCACTATTTTTCATCAAACATAGCACACACTACCTAATAAAATAAAGAAGCTCACTCGAATGAAACATGCACTCTAATTAAATATTAATTGTGACTAATAAATCACAATTGAGAAACATTTGCAGAAAACTATTGTGAAAAATACTTTCATATTAATTTTCTCGTGAAATTATTAGTTTTGGATGCTCATGGATACATCGATCGATTTTGTTGATGTTGGGAACTTAGTAAAATATCATTGTCCTAGTTTTGATGATACCAAAATCGTTAAGTTTTTTTTGTAATAGACTAGAACTTATTGAACTCAAGTGCTGGAGTTCTTTTTCTAGTTTAGCTAGTGTTCTGAAGACTGGAGACTAAAGACCGGAGGACTGAAGACTGAAGAACTCAACTGATGACGCATTTAAAGGCAAAGTCAAATACTGATGTTTGACTAAATGCGTTTCTCAACCGAAGGATCAGTTATGACTGATTCACTAATGCAGACCACGTGGATTTAGCGGACCGATACTAAAGTCAAGTATCACTTAAACTTCTTCCTCAGACTGAACCTCCAGAGTTAAAAGGAAGCAACGCACTCTCAAGTACAGCCGCATTAAATGCAGAGATTCAGAGGATCGTCCTTTCTCTGCAGAGCATTCCTTTTTGGTGATTACCTTTTCAGAGACGTTGTATCTCCTGTACCTGAGTAACCGTTTATCACTAAAAAAGGAACCTCGAAGATTGAAGCCTCAGCCAAGTTTGAATTTCTCTCCAACGGATGATTTATTGAAGACCATCTCCGCCAACGGATCTATTCAAGACCTCTCCTATAAATAGAGCTCGAGGAACACTTCAATCTTCACCGATTCAAATGCACAAGCTGAAACGCTGCCGAAATCGTCACTCAGCCAATCAAGCCATCCAAAAGTTTGAATCAAAGAAGAGAATCCCGAAGCCAAAATCAGTCTACTACTGATTACATATATTCACTTAGAACCTTAGGCAAATATTGTATATCCAAAGCCTAAGTAACTGATTACAGAGAGCCTGTTATCTTCGATCTAGTTGACAAGTTTTTGAACCTCATTTCAATTGTCCGAAAAGAGTGTTTGAGCCGAGAGGAGTTTAGACCAGTGTTCTGACTCCGTGAGATCTTAGCAGTCGCAGAGTAGGCATAGTTTTGTCTCAGCGAGCTAAGAGTGAGCGAGAAATTCAACCCAATGTGCTGGTACTGGAAATTTGATTTTCAGTTGTTAAGGTTTGTTGTGCACCCGTAAGCACAAGCCCAGAGTGTTTGTCAGTGTGATCAACTGACCGTGGACGTAGGAATTGGATTCTGAACCACGTAAAAATCCATTTTTCGTTTATCGCTTTCAGTTCTTACTTTCTTATCTGTGCAAAATCTTTTTGTTAACTGAAACTGATTAATTGCAAAGTCAAACTAAATTTTGACAACGTGTTGATTCACAAAGGCTATTTCAAAAGATAAGTTTTCCGCTGCCAGTGTTATTTGTCTGACTGATATATCATTGGATAGTTAGGAGGATTCTTAACACTCCTTTGTTTTACAAACCAGACTGAAGCCTAACGCATATCGGTTAAAGTCATGTACTTAACAGATATCTCTTTACTGAAGAGAGATTCAGTATCAGCCTACAACCCTTGTTCTAAAGTTTTTGCTTTAAAAATAGCCTATAAGTATATTTCCCCTCCCCCCATACACCTATTCCAGACCTTCCGGGACCTAACAGTTGACGTAATGTGTCAAAAATTATTCATATAATGTTTTGTATTTTAGTTGTGTAATTGTATATGGATGTTAGGCAATGAACATGATCTAATTTCGAGTTATTTTTCTTTAAATATTAAAATACATTAATTTTTTTTAAGTTATGATATTTTCTGAATAAGTACTCGCAAGTGTTGATTAATCATATTTCATATAAAGATGATACTTATCCAAAAAATAAACATACATCTTCTCATGAAAAGAACTAATCATGTAACGTCATTTTCTTCGCCATTAATGAATATACTCACACACTAGAATGTAGCACTAAAATTCTTTAATTCCTAGCCTGAATCAACATAGTAATAATATTAGATGTGTACGTGTGTCACATCTTCAATTATTTGAGGCTAACGTTTGGTTTGGATTAATTATAACTGGGTTGAATTTAATTTATGATATAAAATTTGGAGCTACTTTCAAAATTGGGTTAATTATATATAATATCATGAACCTTTTTCGAAATTCATTTTCCTCACGATCTTTAAAAATTTCATTTTTTATCAAATACTTTGACATTTGTTCAATTTTCCCACTATTTTTTTTTACCCTCAAATCGAAATCGACGTGGCGCTGATGTGGCTAGCCGACAATGGGCGAACATCGGCGCCAACATTAAAACACTCATTTCAGTTTAAACATTAAAACTCTCGTTTCAGCAGCGCCACCAATCGACGAACACCGGCGCCAACAATCGGCGCACTGGTTTGGAAGAGTGGAAACATGAAACAATCGGCGCCAACAATCAGCGAGCAATTGGCGCCACTGGTTTGGAAGACCTCGATACGAAGACTTCCACACTGGTCTGGAGATGAACCCTTCGACAGAGGTGGTGAAAAGGAAAGCAATCGTTTTTTTTCTAGCGCCAAAAGCAGTTTTTGATTTTATTTTGCCCGAAAAAATGAGAAATTAAAAGAAATTAAGGTTTTTTATTATGATTTAATATTATATGTGTAATTTAAAATTCATATATATTCTACGTCAGTGTTACGTGTAAAATTAAATCCACGTCACTGCTATGTCATTTTTTCGATTATCATAAAAAATCATGGAGAAATTGAACAAATGTCAAAGTATTTGATAAAAAATAGAATTTCTAAAGATCGCGAAAAAAATGAATTTCAGACAAAGTTCATGATATTATATGCAATTAACCCTTAAAATATAAACTTCTCTTTTCATAAAGTTTTAATTCTGGACGTGAAATATACAATAATTAAATCATAAATGAATGCACTTACATTTTTTTTTTACTTGAATGAATGCGCTTACATTAATTGAGATGAAAGAATGACATTAACCAAAATTCAGTCTTCGGTCAACAAAAGAATAATGTGTATATTTTGATGTATAACTAGGACTGTAAATGAGCCGAGTCAAGCCGAATATTAGCAGGCTCAAGCTCGATTCGTTAATATTCGAGCGTTCGAATTCGGCCCAAGCTTGATTTGAGTTTGAGTTCAACTCATGTGATATTCAATGATATCGAATTCGAACTTGAACTCAAGCTCGTTAGATGTTCGTATACAGGATGTTCGAACTCGAACTTGTTAAAAATTTAGGAAAAGTTGCTTAATTAATATATTACTCGAGCACGACTCATTTAAGGCTCGTGCACTAACTCGATTGAAAGTTCGTGAACAAGCTGGCAAACATGTTCGCAAACAATCGAATCCGAATATGTTTGCGAGCTCAACGAGCCGAGTGCTGTCAGGCTCGAGCTCGAATCGATAAAATTATCGAGCTCAAAATTAGGCTCGAGCTTCGATGATCTTTTTTCGAGCCGAATCTCGAATAGCTTGCGTGTAGCTCTGTTCATTTATAGTTTTATGTATAATATAGTGTATCTTAATTAGAATTCACTAATATTTAATTGTAATTTATTGATTTTAAACTAAAATTTATTCGTATAATTAGAATTTAATTAAGACGGGTGCACCGAAATTTCTCTTACATAAGATAAAATAAATTATGCTTCTAATATACTTTCTCCAAGAAACATGAGTCGTATTCTCTTTTAGGCCGTCTCACGAAACTTGTTATGTTTTCTTATATGGTAAATGTTTGCACTTTTTCACCTACTACACCTAACACACTAAATACTACTCCTTTCGTCCGTGGAAATGGTAACTTTATTAGCATATCGGGATGTCCCTGAAAATTGTGACATTTCCTTATTTAGAAATGACCCCACAAACTTTCTCTCTCACTATTTATAAAAAGTTGTGGGACCCAATCTCCACCCAAACACAACTACCATATTTTTTCTTAAAATCTGTGCTACTTTCATTGGGTCACAATTTTTAGTGACAGATGGAGTATTTTCTCAAATCCCGTGCCCAAAAGAAACTACTCGTGTTTCGCGGGACGGAGAAAGTATATGACTATGTATTACTACCTCAAGTCTCATAAAATGTATCATATTCTAAATGGCGCGAATTTTAATAAAATAGTTGAATATGTTGTGAGTGGAGTAAGGGTTCTACCTTATTATGAGTGGAAATCCAAAACTATAGACTGGACACATTCTATGTAGATGGACAAAAATAACAAATTAGATATATACATTTTATGAGGACGATGATACTATGTAAAACATACTTTCCATGTCCCGACTAACTTGAGATAAAACTTTTAGGCACGAGATTTAAAAAACTAATATGTGTTTAATATTTTAAGTGTGGTAAATAATAAAGTGAAAAAAATGATTAGAGTTGTATTGTATGAAAAAGTATGATAGGTAATAAAGTGAAAAAAATGATTAAAGTGTTCGTACAAGGAAATATATCAAGTTGGTTGGGATGACTAAAAAATGAATAAAAATCAAGTTAATTGAGACAGAGTGAGTATCATGTTTTATATTTCCTCTGTCCCGCTTAATTATCTTGGCAAATTTGCTTTGGGCACGGAGATTAAGAATAAATGATTAAAAGTGTAAAGTGGGTAAGGATAATTTATTTTAGGGTTAAATAGCAAAAACAACATCAAGGTTGACCCGCATTTTACAACAACATCCCCAACGAATCGTAAGTGGCATGGAACACCTTATCATAATATTTTTTAAAATTTTCCGTCCACGCTAATGATGTCCGTTTACTGACCATTAAATATATATATATATATATATATATATATTAAATTTTAATAAAAATGGGCCGACTTACAGTTTTAGCACACACACACTAAAACACATTTACTCAGCCACACACACACGCACGCACTGTCTCTCTCGGCACTCTGTCATCGTCGTCGATGGTGGCGCAGCCCGACGGGGTGCTAACTATCTCTCTCCTCTCCCTCACATATCTTCTCTGATCTCTCTCTCACCTCTCCCGATCTCTCTCTCTCTCTCTCTTAACCCCTCTCTCTCTCTCGCTCGATAAACAGGCGGCCGCCACCACGCCGTCTGCCACTCCTTCCCCGACGAAACTGCCGGAGGCACCATCGCCGCCGCCTTGTCAGGTACGCCCTAACCCCTTTCCTTCTGTTTTCTTCATTCTCCATCTTTCTTTTTCTTATTTTAAAATCTGAAAATCTTCATTTTTCTTTTTTCGAATTGGCTGAACGGAGTGGACGGCGTCTTCGCCTCCGCCGTGCCAATCGACGACGACGAGGATGAGCCACCGCGGCTCTGCCGCTGATGCCGCTTGTCTGCTCCAGGTATAACCCTAGTTCTCTTTTCCCTTTTTAATCCTGTAAATTATATATATATATATATATATATATATATACACACACACACACACACACATATATACAATCATAACTCTCTCCTCCCTCTTTCTTTGATTCTCTAGAAGATCGGAGACAAACGGCAGGTCTATCGCCGCCGCTCCGTCGCCGGCGACGAACCACCGCGGCTGCCGTCATCTTGACCCCGTTACTCGCACACAAAATAGAACAGGGGTCTCAGCGCCGACCCAGTCAACAATATAGAAAGTGGGGCCCGTTTTAATTTAAAATTAAAAAAAAATAGTTAACGAACAGCAAACGGACGTCATTAGCGTGGACGAATTTTTTTTAAAAATATTACGATAAGGTGTTCCATGCCACTTACGAGATTCGTTGGGAATGTTATTGCAAAATGCGGGTCAACCTTGAGGTTGTTTTTGCTATTTAACCCTTTATTTTATGTATGTAGAGATGGTAAAGATCATATACTATTTTAAAAAAATGCCATTATAAATGAAACAAACTAAAAAGAAAATGTGCCAAAATATACCAGACGAAAGGAGTAGTTTATAGTTATACTAGTACACTAGGAACGAGATGAAATACTTAATCGCCATATATGTAAAACTGGTTATGGAAAAATATTGTACTATAAAGAATTCGATTTAGATGGTGACAATTAACAAGATTCGTAGCATTCAATGAAATTATCATCATGCGTTCGTTTCACTTCACTGCTGAAGTGATCTACAAAAAATAGGTAGTAACAAATATGATCATTTATAACATCTGACTTAGTAGGTCTGACAATGTTCGAAAGGGGCAACTTTATGCGTTGTCAAACGAAACCATAAACAATGGGGGTCCGGAATTATTATTATTTATTTATTTATTTATTTATTTTAGGATAAATTTTCGATTTTATCCTATCGTATTAGCGTTTTAACAAAGATGTCCCAACCTAAAGATAAGTGCATACAAGTACCCATCGTTTCATAGTTTAGTTATTTTTGTCCCAAAAAAAAATTTCGACACCGGAGTGCTGGCTTGGAATGCCGGAATTCCACGTCACAATTCTTACGTGGCAAACTTTGTTGATGTGGCATTTATTTTTTTATTTTGCCCCATCGTATTATAATTTTAACAAAAATTCCCAACGTATTATAGTTTTAACAAAAATGTCCCATCATATTCAGTTAGGGGTGTGCAAACCCAACTCGGACTCGCCGAACCCGCCCGGACTGACGGGTTTGGTCCGGACCGGACCGGACCACTGTATGTGTTCGGGTCGGGTTGGGCCCATTTTCTAGGACCGAATATTTTCCGGGTCGGTCCGAGTCGAAACCCGGTCGAACCCGCCGAACCCAAAATCGACCCGGTCTCTTATAAATTTAATATTTATAATAAATATTATTGGATTTGTGCTGTGCTTTATTGATTGAACTGCTGGCTTCAAGCTGTCCATTTACTTATACAAAGTTACAATTGCATGAATTTTAATGACTTCTAAATTCTGTAGATTGCAAAAGAAAACATTGTTTTAGCTTAAGAAAAACCATCTTGGATTTAGTTTGGAACATAAAAACTGTGAAAATTGTAAACCACATTTTTTCACGCAATTAAATCTATTAATGGTCATTTTTTCTTGTTTTGAGGAGAATGGGAAAAAAAAATGTCGAAGCTTTCAATATTTTCACAGTTATGTTTTGGTTTTCAAAGAATTATTACCTGCTGCTTCTTTTAGAAATTAAGCGAATTGAATTGATTGTGGGTGAATCTGGAATTTGTAGGTGATAAATAGGTACAAAAACAGAAAAAAAAAGTAGGTTATCATCGGGTCTGACCCGGACCAAACCGGACCCGTTGCTCGGGTTTGGTCCGGTCCCGGGTCGGCCCGCACGAATGTTTCGGTCCGGATCGGTCTATTTTTTTGAAATTTTCGGGTCTGCAAATCCGACGGGTCGGTCCGGGTCCGACCCGCTGCACACCCCTATATTCAATTTCCTCATCTCAATTTAGAAAACCTGTTATTTTTCTTGTTTATCATTTAGCAACAAACATACAACTTGAGATGCAATTGTTTCAAAATTTTCCATCAAAACATTTCAAGTGTCTAAACATAATTACATCAAAATGGCTAAAATTGAGTCTGACAACACTCCATTCTTCCTTTATATTGAAATAGTCTAATTGACGCCAAAACACAAAACAAAATAAGAGTTTAAGGTGGTGTGAGGTTTTCAACTTTACTCTCTTGCATTCCCCATGTGCTCCTTTCTCTGTCCTTCATGTTATTTGGAGGTCTTACAGCTGCTGCGGCCCCATCATATCCACTAACAAAATGTACACGACGTGTACCAGGATCCTAAAAAGCATGTATATGTAAGTGAGTACAACATAATAGAGGCTTCATTAGAGAAATTTAAATGAAGGACAGAGAAGGGAACACACGGGGAATGCAAGTAAGTCAAGTTGAAAATCCCACACCACCTTAAACTCTTATTTTATTTTGTGTTTTGACATCAATTACACTATTTCAATATAAAGGAAGAAGGAAGTATTGTCAGACTCAATTTTAGCCATTTTGATGTAATTATGTTTAGACACTTGAAATGTTTTGATGGAAAATTTTGAAACAATTGCATCTCAAGTTGTATGTTTGTCACTAAATGATAAACAAGAAAAATATCAGATTTTTTAAATTGAGATGAGGAAATTGAATACGATGGGACATTTTTGTTAAAATTATAATACGTTGGGACATTTTTATTAAAATTATATACAATAGGATAAAATAAAAAAATTAAATAAAAAAATAAATGCCACATCAGCAAAGTTTGCCACATAAGAATTGTGACGTGGAATTCCGACATTCCACGTCAGCATTCCGGTGCCGAAATTTTTTTCTGGGACAAAAATGACTAAACCCTGAAACGATGGGTACTTGTAAGAGGTATAAGAGGTATATATAATCAAATAAGATTGAACTCAAGACCTCTCATAAATGAGAGTCTTTGAGTGCCTCAACTTTGTCACGTGAATTATGCGTCATTGGCATTATTATTATTATTATTATTATTATTATTATTATTATTATTATTATTATTATTATTATTATTATTATTATTATTATTATTATTATATCTCAATCTTTACAATTTGTATTAATTTAATCAGAGCTCTTCCCACTTGAATTGGGGGCATTTGCGCCGGATGATGACATGTTATTTTTCATATCTACTAGGGATGGTAAAACCATTTTGGTTATTTGAATATACCCGAATTGATATCATACTTGTCGGTTATTCTGGTTATCGCCGCATCGCACAGTTTGAGTTCGGGTATCGAATTTATAACACACGCATTGACAGTTATCGGGTATATCTGATCGATTATCGGTATACCCGAAAAATGAAATATTTTTTATTTATATAATACTCATTTCATTCCATTAGTAATGTCTCATTAGCAAAAAAAAAAAAAGTGTAGCTATTGTATAAAGTGAGTTGGTGTATAAAGTAAGTTGGTGGAAGATATTTAAAAATAAGTTTAAGTGAGTTGATGTATAAAGTGAGTTGGGCCAGCATTAATAATATTTTAAATAATTAATTTTTTACTAAAAAAAGGTATGAGACGTCCCAATATAGTAACTAGGACATTATTAATAACTTTAAAAACTAAAATTGAAACTAAACTAAGGAAGAACTCTGAACTCCTAGGCCCAACCCTAAATTTCACTCCCAGCCGCACGCTCCGTTCTTCGGCAGCCCTCGTTGCTCCTCCACCCGACGTCGACGTGCCTCGCCTCGCCGATGTCGCGCCTTCCCCCACTTTGACAAGAGCCAGCGCCCGACCTCGCCGCATCGTGCCTCCGATTAGTGTGGCACACTATTTGCATCCGATTCGAGGATAAACGACATTACTGGTTTGAAGAATCATTCAACTTCATGTTTGAAAAGGCATGAAGCATCACTTAGTCAAACAACCCTCAACCTGCAACTTGGAACTGATGGAACAGGGCAGTTGACAAGTTGGAGTTTCGATCAAGATGGTATTAGGATGAAATTATGTGAGATGATCATCCTCGACGAACTTTCATTTAGATTTGTCGAGCGAGAAGGATTCAAGAGATTTATACAATGCGAGTGTCTTATGTTCAAGATCCCGGGCAAATAAACAATAAAGGTTGATTGTATGAAGTTACTTTTAGAGAAGAAGGTAGTCTAGAAGTCATTTTTCAAACAAAAGGCGTTAGACGAATGTCACAACCGATTGTTAGACAAGAATCAATAACACCAATTTATGTTACCTAATTCTGATTGCTCCCTATTATCCAAAAATGCATTAGACGATCAAGCGCGAACCAATGAAGGTTGAGGACCTTGAGGTATATATTCAGAAAAACTAGTAGAGTTATGCAAAGAAATGGATGTTGAGGCCATCAATCTTTGGGTTGTTATTCAAGAAAGAGATGAGTGGGCTAATTCTTGCTTTATGTATAAAAAATACTCCCTTCGTCCCAATACTAACGTCCCAATTTTTTTTGGGACGTTCCATTTATAATGTCTCAATCCAAAAAAAATAAATAATTTACTTTATTTACTATCTACATTTTCTTAATTTCCGCGCCCCAGTTTTTGGGACGTTATTATTGAGAGACAGAGGAGTATCTCAAAAGTTACATGTCATCTCTTGCAACAAAATCGACAATGGTGTTTTATTTCATAGTTCATGGTGTTACAACACAATTTATATTAATAATGTCGTCGCCATAAACGTTGAGCATCCAACATGTCCATTTTATTGCATAAAAGGCTTATTTTCTGGTTGCATGTGCAGAGACCATTTGTCAGCTCCCAAATAGTGGTGAAGGAAATACCCAAGGTGCTCTAAAGGGTAAATTGGGAGCCAAGCCTCTACTGGGTGAAATACAATTGTTACTTTGATTGATTACATGTTACATCATAGTAGTTCTTAAATTCTTACATCAAATCTCACTAACTGATAAGTAACATATTTTTACAACATAGTCAAAGTGAGAAATACATCAGGGCAAGAACAAGTGGGAACTGGGAAGGCAATGAATGCCAGCAGCTGCAACACCTACAAGAATGGTGATGTAAAATTGGGTAATGGTCACTTGCTGCTCAAAGTGTAGTCACCTTTCTTAATACTCCCTTTGTTTCAATCCAATAGGTCTTGGACGTCTCATTTCAATAGATCACTTTCTAAAATGAAAAGTAAAAAATACATAACAAATAACTTCACATAACTCATTATTTACATATATCATTGTGACTCACGCATAATTATACTATCTCTTTTCATTTAAACAAAAAATTCTCTCTACTTTTTTGTCAAATATTTCATCCAAAAAAAATTATTTTCTTTCTCCAATTTTATTATAAACTATCCGTTTCTTAACATCAGTGCCCATGCCTTGTCGCTGATTGAATTAAAACGGAGGGAGTAGCTCTTTTCTTCCAAGGAAAAAAAAGAAAGAAGAGGAAGCCCTCCCTCTAGTGTTTTAAGTGAGATGCTAGTTCCTTTCTTTTCCTTTTGATAATTTCGAAATAAGAGACGAGAATAGATCATTTGTATTATGGAATTGAGTTTCTTGATTGATGAGATGAGATTCAAACATATTAAACTGATCGTGTACCACATGAATTACACATGAATAAATCTATGAAATTCATGAAAAAACAAATGTAACACATGAACAACCACATCCACATTAATTGAATGCAATTGTTCATGTGTTACATTTCATCGATTTTATTGATTTATTCATGTATATTTCTCACGAAAGATATCATTCTCATTATATCTATATATGTAGACATCCAAAAAGAGCGACCTGCGCATGCAAAATCACAATAGAGGCGAAAGAATTACCTTGATTTTACATATATATATATATATATAAATATATATATATATATATATATATATATATTCTGATACAGCCTAAAAGCAAGCACGAATCCATGTACACTGTAAATGTTTAATGCCGGAAGCTTTATACATCTTCACATGGTGGGGGCTTTCAGTTCCACAGACACATAGAGACAGAGTAATGCTCTGTCTGTACAGATTCCTGAATTATCAAAAAGAATATGCAAAGAGTAATAAATGACAAAAGGCTAAGATCACGCGGGTTGATCAAATTTTCAGAATTCTCTGACTGTTTCTGAAAAGTTTTTTCTCAACAAGTTCAGAACAAAGATTCTCAGTGGATAATCGTAGGAGGGATATTGGATTCATTCACTCATTGCATAAACATCATTTCGAGAAAGGTTATATTCTAGCTTAAGCCCCAGAACGCAGAATATGGTGGAGAGTTAGTTACCTGATGAGTGTGTAACGATGTCTGAAACTCTTAGTTGTCGCTGGGAATGTTGTCTGAAACTGCTTGTTCTCGGATGGAAGATGTCAAACCGCACTCGAGTCTTATTGCTGACATGAGCTCGGGAGATACGAGTGGGCGAGCCTTTACCTCTCCACGCACTTGATCAGGTTCAGGTTCTATTCCTGATCCCCAGCCTCTGTAGAGTATCACTTTGCTAGGTTCATGAGAAACGAGAATGGCACCCGTTGCTTGCTGGAAGGTTAAGGCAAGGAGAGAAGCTGCTCAGTTCACAATCTCAATCAAATAATGAACTCGTTAAATCCCAACATACAGATACAGACCTCGAGATTGTATATCACCTCCCGCGCTGATGTCCCCTTGGCTCTGCCTTTGATACTCACTATGGCGAGAGGATGCTTTTGGAAGTGCTCCTTTATCGATTTAGCAACTCCGGCAATGACATTACTCTTGCCTGACATAACATTGGTAAACTAGGCATAAACAAGTTTCTTAGCACAGGCTACTTTTGTCTAATAATAAGAGTAGAATATTAAAGTAGAAAAGAAGCTGAAATCATGGTCTAGAACTTTCGATTTCTGGTTCAAGAAATTTTTTACATGCGAACCAGCTAAAGTAATTGATGCCACTTCGGTGGTCTCTTGCTATCTCTCCCTCGAATAATAATAAAATCAAGCAAAAGCTGAACTTCAGTTCATGCAAGCAGCAAACTGAAAGCCACATCACTAAACCAACAGAGACGTGACTAATGGTCTTAGTGTTCTGTTAGATTTTCGTAAGGCGATACACATGGCCATTTGAAGCTTTAGTTCTCACATAGCAGAATAATTAGAACCCTTCCATACAATGATCATACAAACTAATTTCTAGAGAATAGTTACACAAGCACAATATAGTTGAACAGATGAACAGCATGGAGAAAAATGAGAGTATAAGGATTACCAACAGCGAGCAATGGTGCTCGTTTTATCTTTAGGGCCTGCTTCCTTAGAAGAAGCCTCTCTTTGTTTGAAAGCTGGAGAGCCCTAGAAGGCACCGATGGTGGCCTCTGAGGAATGGTTTTCTGAACTGTGGTTCTGAGTTCAGCATTCCGGTTACTGCTGGTGTTATATCTCCCACCTTGACCATGAGACGGAACATAATTGGTGGTTGAAGTGCGTGTTCTATCTTGTGGCTAAAATTGTCACAGCATGCATCAAATTAGAAATTGTGTAGAAAACATTCACTCATAAAAACATGAAAACAAAAAAATAGAGATGCAGTGTCTTTAGAATTTACCCTTCCAACATTTCCAATTTGCTGCTTTATGTTTGCAAAACCTCTGTTTCCCTTAGGTGATGATTTATGACGAAGCTCTGGCTCTACCTTTTCGAACAAATAATTATTTTTCGCTGCAGGCCCTACAGAGTCATCTCCTGGTAAGTTTGGTCGACTAAACTCCAAAGTCTCGTTTGTCGAGTGCACGGAATCCTCTGGTGCTGTAAAAGTTGCATCATTTCCACCGGTTTCTCTAGCCTTAAGAAAAAAGGAAAGGATATTAGGAGTGAGTTTGGTGAAGTATGTTTTATTCAAGAGAAGGGAAACTAAAGTCTGGATCCTATGGGTTAAGAAGTAAACGATCAATGCAATGAAGGTATGAAATTAAACATATGGTGAAGGGAGTATCCTTATGTCTAACCCACTGTATCATGAGTATCAACTAATAGATCATTATAAACCAGATATAGTTGGTTTTCATTTGCCAATCACTCTTACAGGCACGCCCATAATTTACGTGACCAGCATGACATTGTAGTATTTCAACCGCAGTTAACTCAATTTTACCTCATCAGCAGGATCTTCAAAGAAAGACTGGCTATCACTGTCAGAGTCTCTCTCTGAGAAATTGTCATCGTCCGAGCAAGATTCATTATTCTCCTGGTCAACCTGATGACGGTAATATAAAAATAAGACTAAATAGGGTAATTAATAAAATAAATGAAACGCAAGCAGCTGAAAACTCAAAACATAACTTACAGCTCCAGGTTTCAAATCTTTCATCAACTGCATATCAGTTATATCTACATCTTTGTCCTGGCACATACAGCTTTTAAATAACTATCATATTCAATAGATTAATTCATAAGAGAAATAAGTAGATATGGAGGAAATATACCATTTTGAGCTTCAAGGCATCAATATGCCTGTTGAGCTTCAGAACATGTAGTTTCAAGGACTGCATAAGACAGATATGAAGAGTAAGACCATAGCAAAGATTACTTGCTTGAGCTTTCAAGAAAAGACAAGGGAAGATAGAAGAGCAGAAATGAGGAAAGAGATCAAATAGGACAGAACAACAAACAATTTGACATAGGATTTTGAAAAGCATCTAAACACCCGCATATGACATGAAAAACAATTAAAGAATAGTCTAAAACTACTCTATATGTGCACCAAGATTATGAATTGAGCGCTAAGGCTAGTTTTCATGAGATTAGAGAAACACACTTGTAGCATATTGATAGAGTAAAGGTGGAGATGACGCTAACAATATAATTTACTGAACGAGAGGAACTCCTCCACAACGGAGGCCTACAGCAAACACGCTGTTTACAAACTTAATCCCAGCATAAACCCTACTGCTACGATACTCACTATAAATAATAGAAAAGGAAACCCTAACTTACTAAGCCCATGCAACATACTGGACGGGCTTAAGGACTCATAATAATTATTGACCCAAACATAATAAATGACTTAACAAGATAAGAAGAAATAAAGATAAACTTAATCAGCCAAGGTCTATCACATATTCTATATTTCCTTCGTCAAAGCACGAGGTTTATCAGATCTCTCTATTATTACATGGCATCAATTTGGTCCCATTAACACAAAGAATCTCTTCTCCATACTGGTACTCGACTCGAACTTGGGAGTACAGAAAAATATTGCAGAAATAAACATATGATAAAACATACGAAAAGCAATAGCATATTCTTGATATCCTCGAAAATGAGGGAAACATATCTTAGTCTTGCACTAGATAAATTTCCAGCATACCTCATACCCTTATTCTCTGTATTTGTACTCGACTCAATCAGACTCACAAAAAGAAAAGAACCACATCTGAGCTTGCGTCTTATTTAGGCATATGCAGACCATACCTGACGGCGTTGTGCCTCTAATGAACGTTTCATTGCTTCTCTTTTGCTCAGAAGTGACCGAGGCCTCAACGAAGCAGGGCGTTTATAGTTTTTTCCACGATATACGATGATGGCATAACCTTTACTGACTGGCTCAACAGCTACTAATATTCCACCACTTTCAGCTTCTAATATACGAGCTACTTCATGAATCTCTTCAATGCTCCTTTTGCCAATACATACCTTAACCAGTTCCCTGTATTTCCAGTGCAGATGCATGTTCTCTACTGTTCCATCAAATACTCCTCTCCTGCCTGAAATATAAAGAGAAACAATTACAAGCTAATATAAACTCATATTTAGAATTGGTTAATATACGACATTGTTCCCTTAAAAGGTTCCTTCACTGTAAATACTCACCCAATAGTAGGAAAGGTTTCATCCTCAAACCCACTTTTCTGAGCATATACCTTTCTTCTTCAGTTATACCCTCTTTGTCTAATGGAGGTGGTTGAAGAGTCTGTTCTTCGTCGAGCTCAGCTAAAAGCTTTTCCGCCCGGGCTTTTTTTTCTAAGGCCTGCAATCAATCAAAAGCCAACATTACACAACCAACCGAAAGATACCAAAAGATTTAGGTGACTACTTGTGCCGATCAATGCCTACCATGGACAACTTGGTGCTTGTTCTCTCCATAGCTGCCTCTGCAGATCTCGCCTTCCTCATTTCAATGCGTTCCTGAAATTTTCGGTCGTTTTCTTCGTCTTGCTCAGCTTCAACAGCATGTTCGTTAACTGTACTTTCACATCCTTGTTCATTCCCAATTGATAAGTTGCCTACCCTGGCTTTTGAGAGATCGAATTCATGTTTCCTACGTTCTTCAATGGCTGAAGACACTGCAGCTGGCAAGAAATCCTTTCCTCTGTAGAGAACAATGAATTCTCTATCTCTTGAAAGTAAGCTTCCCCCAGTCCACCACTGCAAGAGTTTATATTGAAGTGCATGATGTCTATGACAAGTTTTAAACAATACCAAGAGTGAAAAAAGATCACGGTCTCGCCACATGAGTTCTGAACACCAGCAAGGCTGAAGACTTGCAATGGAAGATATGAATTTAAAATCTACTATTATGATGGGCATGTATAGAAGCGATTAGACAGTAACACAAACCTTTATTTCTTCAGCCATCAGTTCACTATTCGTATTCTGAACTCCTCTCTTGATGGCAATTTTTGCAATTTCACATTTCTCCCAGAGTTTAAGAATGGCAGCAGCTAAACCTTGAAGTTTCCTATTTCTCCCTGAGGAACAAACCATCAAACAAGTTGCGATGCAGCTAGAAAGGAAAACTAAAATACCAGTGTCACTTGACTTATAATTCTTAGCGCACGTTTGGTTGGGTGTTTTTAGAGGTTGGAAAGGGAATCAATTAAGTGAATCAATTACTTGTTGTTTGATTTGGGTAATGAGTTAACCATTACCCTTACTTGAGGGTAACCCAATCACCCAATTTGTTACCCCTCAAAATAGAGGGGAAACAAAAGAAAGGAAATCCCTTACTAATGATTCTTTTTCATTGTTAAACCAAACACTCAATAAAAGTAATAGTTATTGTTACCATTCCACTCTTTTATTTGATTCCATTCCCTTTCCATTCCTCTACTTGAACCAAACGAGCACTTAGTACCAAAGAGTTATGAATAACTACCTACACCTGCTAAGTTTCATGGCATGTATAATCAAGTAATCGAATTTTAGGTCAAATGTGATTAAAACCAACCATCATCAGCTATATAATAATAGGGAAAAAAACAAGAACATCTGACCTAATACAAACTGGCATGATAAAGGCGGATCAAGTGCCTATGATGTCATTGTAATGTGATAGTGTAAGTGTAACTCAGCGGAAGTAAAAAGATGACTAACCCAAAGCAAAATGGATAGGCAAAGGCCGGCCAAGTCTACGTAATGTAGTCATTTCATCATTTGTCAACTTAGGTTTAACTCCATATGGAAGTAGACGGAAAGGTCTCCTGTAACCAGGTATAACTGCGGGCAAAAGATCAGCATCAACAGGCAAAGGATCACAACCCCACCAATCACTGAACCGTGGACCAAGTCCTTCTAGCAATGCATCAGCTTCCTCAGTAATCTGTGCTTCCCCAGAGAGTTGGAACCGGACTCTATTTGGCAAACCCACACCCTGTATTAGGGGTGGATGGGAGATTTGTGCATCAGAGTTCAGACCAGAAGAATCCAGAGCATTAGTGACTGGTGACTGTATACCCCTTGTACTGAGTATTCTTTGATCCTTGTCTATTTCAGGAGATTCTTCAGTGGAAGAGTCATTTGACAATCTATCAGCTACAAAGTATGGATATTTGTAATCAGTTCCTCTGAACAAGATTATATTACTCCCAGACCGCCAAACAACCAGACCTCCAGTTTTTTTCTGAAAAATAATACCATTTTATTTGGATCAAATAAACATATTAGAGTGAGATTACCAAAATGGACAAAACTACCAAATGAATAATTTCCATACAGGGGCAAGCATTCTTCGTAACAAGAAAGTTCAATATTAATAATCTAAATGTCACATCGGACCTGAATTATGAAACTTCAAATAACCAGATAAATTTTAGAAAAGCTTGGAACTTGAAAAAGAAGGGGAAAAGAAAAGGTTAATGTCTTTACTGAACAATACAAGATTAAAGGCAATCAATTTTTTAAGCCACAGTACTTTGATACTGTGGAAAGAAACTATCTGCACTCATTTGAACTATATCAGTCTCTAGAACATTAAATCTCCCCTGTTCAGTTGCACCAACAGCTCAGTCATCCCTGCTTACCCACATGATAAGTTATTCATGCTCAAATGATGTTCAAATTATTTTCAGATTAATGCTGATTGTTAGATTCCCTGACAGCCAGTTGGAAAAGTCTAAAATTAATACTTGAATATTTCAATTTTCCAGTTTAGGATGGAGATCACAAAGTTTTTGTTAAATCTCAACCACGTTAACTTGTACTTGGCCCCTAATGCCTCAGTTCTCCTTAGAAAGGACTGCAAATGATACAACGTCCTAGAGAATAAGATGTAGAATTCAAAAACGGCATTGGTGATCAATGGATAGCAGAAAAAGTAACTATAGACAATCTGAAAGCATCATCGAAGCACCGAAAATTAACAAAGAACTTGTTTTGTTCACGTGACATGATATTTGTCTACCCAAGTCCCAAAAGTTGACCTAACAACTAAAAAGCACCACATATATGAGGAAACCTCAGTCTTAACTGAATGTTGACCCTTTGAGAATTGAATACCGCCCATACGATCGTAAGCAAAAAATGTTACATATTAAATGTCCCCTAGCCAGGAAGTGGAAACTATTAACAACACATATATCAGCTACCACTGATGGTGAACACAGAAAAGATGTTCCATATCCTATAGATAGCCATAATAAAAGAGGCCCGTAGACTCGCGACGACAGCAAATACATCCCATATAAAGAAACTCCCAACTAATGCAATGAAACAAACAAGAAAATAATCAAGTTACAAACATTAATTAATAGCAATCCCCATTTACAAACAGTGCATATTATTTGGACTTAAACCTCCTACTCAAATTAAAACATCCTGAATAAATTGCCACATCTCATCTTCATATTCATCTTGTCTTTTGTTAACCATTGCCATTGCTTGCTTGCAACAGTAAATCATCTAAAAGCTACTTATTTCTAAAGCATTCAATTGGATACACACTCAAATTCCAACAACTAAGCATACAGTGTGACCTCCTCAAGTTTCAAGCAAATAAAAATCTACACGTATCCAAACCTCCAATAATTCATGAGTCCTCTTCATGTTGAGCCTGCATATATCCTCGCACGTGATCTTCACCACCTCGGTGCGCCTCCATCGTTCATGAATCCCGTTCACAATCCCTTCCGTAATCCCAGCTTTCCCTACCTTCAACTTCTTCCTCAACGCAATCCCAATGCTCCTCAGCCTCCTCAGCTCCGGCGCCGGCAAAGTAAGCTCCGCCAAACTCGGTGCACTCTCCCTCTTTTCCTCCCTACGTTTTGTAACCCTCTCTCTCTCCTTCTCCAAAACCCCGCGTCTCAGCTCATGAAACCTCTGTATCGCACTCCCCGCCCCGGGCTCAGGAACCGGATTCTCGGGCGTGCTCCAGCTCGGGTCGAGGGTATGCCCGACCCGATACTTCGGCAGACGCGCCGGCAACGGGACGAAAATTGCTCCCGGAGAATTTGCGCCGGAAATCGAGGGCTCCTCTGAAGCATCGCTGCTACTTTCTTCAACGTAGCCAAGGCTTCGGAGCTTCTCGGCTATTCGCTGAATGGCGGACTGCGGGAGAGTTTGAGCGTCAGCCACCACGCGGCCGGCGCAAACAGAGACTCGCCGGCGGAAGGGTTTGAGCGGGAAATTTGAGTAACTACAAATTGGAAATTGGAGCGCGGGTTTTAAGAGGGTTTTAGAGGGGAGAAAGGAAAAATGGCGATTGCAATTGCAAAGAGGAACCTCCATTTTTCAGTTAGCTTCTCCCTCCCTCATCACAATTTTATGTGATAAATTCCATATCAGTTAACGGCTTTTTTCTCTTGTTGTTTTACATTTTAGTCCTCTAAGTTTTCACCACTTCTCAGAAAACCATAAAATTTGTGAAATTTCTTTCATACACCCATGTTAGTTTTTTTATTTATCTTTTTGGTTTCACGGTCACTCACTTGTTACTCCTTCTATGTGTTGTTCAACTGTTGATATTGAATTTAGCCCAAGATTACTTGAGATTGAGTTAAATCGAGATTAATTTTATCATAAGGTAAGCCAAGACTATTCATATGTGGCATTGTCCCAAAATTGAATATCAGGTCGTTTCCACCAAATCGAATAAGATATCATAAAATTAATCTAATGTAATCCTTCAAACCAAATGGACAACTAGGTGACTCGAATCATCGACTTACTAAATGGATGAAAAACAACTTACCAATTGAGCTATATTTAATCGTCTATTCTCATTTTGTGTTAATATCTAATTCTCAATTCAAAATTTATCTATTTAAAACCAGAAGCATAAACTAGTTATCAATTCATTAACGGATCATTTTAGAAAAGAGAAAATTCCCAAGAGATAATAAGATCATAAATATATTTGTTAAAGAAAAGAGAAAATTTGAAGTTTAAATCTCATTATTCTTTCATTATGAGTTATCAAGAACATGCCACTAGTCGATTTAGGGGTGCTGAAGGAGCTTCAGCACCCGAAACCAAAAAATTAACCATATTAGATAGTACTCCCTCCGTCCCCAAAAATTGTGGTTTTATTAATATATTTAGACATCCTTGAAAATTGTGGTCTTCCCTTATTTGGAAATGACCCCAAAAACTTTTGCTCTCACTATTTATAAAAATATGTGAGATCCAAACACAACTATCACTTTTTTTCTTAAAACTCGTGTCATCTTTTTTGGTCCACAATTTTTGGAGGCGAAGGTAATACAGATGTATTAACGATCACGTTAAAGAGAACGTGAAACTCCTTCTACCCTTGCGATCATGCAAGAACAACCGACTCAAGTATAATTTTCTGCATAACCTAGCTAAAAGGGAACCTTAGCCTTTTATATACGAAGGCTTAGGGAACAAGAAACATAAGCTACTGTAATGGGCCTTAACAAATAAGCTAATGTAATGGACTTTAACAGATTGGGCCTATTAAATAAACAAGGATAGCTATTCATTATAACGAGTGGGCCTGCGAATATCTCGATGCGGGCGTCGCACAACAAGGCTCGGCTCCGGATCGACTTGTACCTCAACTTCTACTTCGCCAACCTCAATATCTCTCGGTGTGGGCATGGTCGGCAGTGTCGATGGTCATATCAACTCTCCCCTCGTCAAAAACCACCTTGTCCTCAAGGTGAAAATTCGGAAAAGAAGCCCGGAAGGAATCTAGCGGCTCCCAAGTAGTAGCATCAGGAGGAAGGCCCTACCATTGAACGAGAACTTAAGCTTCGTGATTACCACGACGAAGGATAGTGCGAGAGGAAACGATAACCAACGGCACCTAAGATGGAAATCCAACAGAATCAATTAGCACTGGATGAAGGGGGTCGTGGAAAACCCAACAAAAGGCTTGAGTAGAGAAACGTGGAAGACAGGAAGAATACGACAGCCTGTAGGAAGCTCAAGACGGTAGGCGAGTGTACCAATCTTCTCGAGGATAGGATTGGGCCCAAAAGACTGTTTGGCCAATTTCGGGGAAGGACGACGAGCAACAGAAACTTGACGGTAGTGTTGAAGTCAAACCCACACAAGATCACCAACAGAAAAAGAGATGTCTCGACGATGCTTGTTAGCTTGTAGCTGCATGCGATGTTGTGCTGATGAAAGAGCAGATTTCAAATCAGAGGGCAATTGGTCGCGTTCCAACAGCAAAGCATCAAGGGCATCAACCGCAGTCGAGCTAGGAATGTAACGGGGAATGGTGGTAGGGAGGCGGCCATACATAGCTTGAAAAATGGGACATATTGATACTAGAATGGTAGTAATGAAATTCTGCCCAACCTAGAAACTACGGCCACCGCTCCGGACGATCCGACGTCATAGCCTGCAAGTATTGCTTCAAACATCGATTAACAACCTCAGATTGGTTGTCCGTCTGAGGATGATAAGCAGAGCTGTGTTTGAGTGAAGTTCCGCTGAGCTTGAATAGTTCGGCCCAAAATCGGCTGAGGAAGACCGGGTCTCGGTCAGAAATGATGGATGAAGGAAAACCATGTAGTCGAACCACCATATCGGTAAACAAATGGGCTACCTTCGAGGCGGTGAAACCATTCGGCAATGGCCCAAAATGAGCAGCTTTAGTAAGGCGATCGACTACCACAAGAATAACAGAGAACCCACGAGAAAGCGAAAGATGTGTAATAAAGTCCGTATTAAGGTCACTCCACAATAAAGCAGGGAGCGACAGCGGCTAAAGAAGGCCACCAGGAGCAACAGTGAGGTTCTTTACTTGTTGACAAGTAGCGCAAGCGCGAATGAAATCCTCAACATCTCGGCGCATATTTTGCCAATAAAATAAAGGGATTATGGCCAAAAAATACACGAACTTTGATAAAAGTTGTAATTTTCACCTGAACTTTCAATTCAGCAAAAATATACATGAACTTATATTTTTGTTGCAATGTTCACCCGAGTTTGACTTTCGGCGAAATGAGAGCTTAGTTGGCAATCGGAGATTCCTACGTGGCGCAGACGTTCGGTATCTAAAACGACGTAGTTTTGAATTAAATGAACAATGAACAAAAAATACACGAACTATGATAAAAGTTGCAATTTTCACTTGAACTTATACTTTAGTTGCAAATTTCACCTAAAGTTATATTTTGCGATTTTCTCCTAAATTTTTACATTAAGCCAAAAAATACATATCACAAAATTAGGGTTATCGTTTTTTGTTTTCATTTTTTATTCATGCCTAATAATAATTGCAATTCAAACTTAAATAGAAATTAAATGACAAAAATTGGCTTAAAATATGTTTCATTACTGCTCATTACCACAAAAGGTCACAAATGCTTGCAACTACACAATTCACATCCAACGAAAAAGAAGAGTTGTAAACTTCATTGGTGATTTGTAATGATTCGAATTCAAGTTCACTAAAAAGGCTACTTCACAAAAAATGACTTCATTTCTGATTTATACTTTCTTGTGTTGCTACTTCTTCAATGATTGAACTCACGGTCGTTCTTGTTCTTGAAGGTGGTGCACCACGATTAACATGAGCTACCTTCTTTTGACCATAGTTCTGCAATATAAAATCAGGAATCAAACTTTAAAATCAGACTGAGAACGCCTAAATATATCAAATAAATCAATCTAAATCTACCTCTAATATGTAACAACAAGTTCAATATGCCTCTAATATGTAACAACAATTTCAATCTACCTCTAATATGTATCAACAAGTTCAATAGAGAAAATGGAGTGGACGAATTAACTTCTAGTTCCACCCCCAAGATGTAACAGCAAGTTAAACTATTGAAATGTAAGCTGGCATGCATCAGTGTAATTCTAAAGAAAACATTTCAAAGAAACTCACAACATATCAGTAATGCAACTAGGCTAACATAAAAATCACAGTACGAGAAAAGGAAAGTAATAATACAATAAAATGTTATACTCATTTTGCAAGATACATAGGCTACTTACATGAAAGTATGCGTTTCCAGTGCCTTCATTGATATAAATTCCAGCTCCTTTCTTTGCAAAGTTTTTTTCCCTTGCAACGATGCTTTGTGTCGAAGTTTGATGCACTTTAACAGCCTTGTCTTTCCCTTATTCTTGAACTGTTGATGTAGCTTGTTGCTTTTTTGGCCTTCCTCTTTTTCCCTAAGTAATTCCAAAGTGGAAGAATGTATTGTTATGGAGCAAAATCAGTTTCTCCATAGTAAAATCAGAAAGTATTAGCCATACCTTCTCTTTAGGTAATGCAATAACTTTTTCAGATTTGCAACCTCTTGAATTATGGCCTGGTTGTTTGCAATTTTGGCATGTCATGACATGTCCATGCCTTTTCAACCTCTTTGGATTTTTCGGATCTTTCTCGTCATGATTCTTTTTCCTGTTCTTTTTAGGCGTTCCAGGCATTCTCTTGACAACAGGTGGCTTAATGATTGAACCCTCAACCTCAGGCCACAATTTTTCTCCATTGATTGGTTCCAAACCAAAATAGTAAGCAAGCAAATACCTCTCAACATTATAATATTCACTCACATAATTGGCAGGATCTTCATTTAGGTATTGTATGGCACATATTCCATGTATACATGGAATACCAGTAAGATCCCACAACCTACAAGTGCATGACTTGCTGCCTATTGTCACTACAAACTTCTCAGTTTCAAAATGAACCTCAAATTTTTCTCTTAAGGCAGGATATGGGATACAATTTCTACTAACATATCTTATCTTCTCAAATTTTTTTCTAATCATGGGACATAATCTATCTTACACACCAGAGATGTCATGCAACTTCTTTACTTGCCTAACCATCAAAGCACTCCTAATTTCATCACACATATGAATGACATGCATGCCTCTAGCATTTAGGATGTAACCATTAAATATCTCAGAGATGTTATTGTCAATCATGTCACTGCAAGCATCATATGAGAGAAAATGCTTACCGAATTTCTGCACATCTCTTTCAATGAAGTCTTGGTTTGCACGTACTTACACTCTCCTTCTTCATCTCCTCAAGCACTAGTTCATAGTCTTCTACTGCAGTGCATCTCACAGCCCTCCAAAAAATATTTTCGAGTGTAGCCCATTTGTTCTATTTCTTCCAATTCATGTAGACATGCCTTGCACAATTTCTGTGCTCTGCTCTCGGGGCTATGTTACCCACTTACACTCTCCTTCATTGTCCTATGACAAGAGTAGTCTTCCCCATATGTTTTTATCAAGAAAGACTTATCAGCTACAACGACACTCGCATTGTTGGGAACTTAATGAAATATCTTAATCCTAGTTTTCATGATACCAAAATCAATAGGTTTCACTTGTAATAGACTAGAACTGTTCGAACTCAAGTGTTAGAGTTCTTTTTCTAGTTTAGTTGTTGTTCTGAAGACTGAAGCTGGAGGACTGAAGACTGAAGTTGCCGACTAATGTGACGATTAAGGCAAATTCAAATACTGATATTTGACTAACCAGTCCAAGAATCAGTTACGACTGATTACTTAATGCGAGCCACGTGGATTCAAAAAACTGATACTAAAGTCAAGTATTAGTTTAACATTCTTCCTCGGACTGAACCTCTAAAGTTTAAAGGAAGCCACACACTCCAGAAGTACAGTCACATTAAATGCAGAGATCTCAGGATCGTCCTTTCTCTGCAGAGGCCCTTCCTTTCTGGTGATTACCTTTACAGAGATGTCATATCTCATGCTCTTTAATAGCCGTTCTCACCAAACAAAGGAACCTCGAGGTTGAAGCCTCAGCCCAAGTTCAAATTACTCTCTAACGGAAGAATTCTTGAAGACCATTTCAGCCAACAGATCTTATCATGACATCTCCTATAAATAGAGCTCGATGATCACTTCAATCTTCACCAATTCAACTACATAAGCTGAAACGCTGCCGAATTTGTTACTCAGCATTCAAAGCCATTCCAAAGTTTGAATCGAAGAAGAGAATCACAAAGCCAAAAATCAGTCATTGCTGATTACATATATTCTCTTAGAACTTAGGCAAATATTGTATATCCAAAGCCTAGGTATAACTGATTACAGAGAACCTGTTCTTTCTAATCTAGTTGGCAAGTTTTTGAATATCTTTTCAATCGACCGAATCGAGAGTTTAAGTTGTAAGGAGTTCAGACCAATGCTTTGTCTCCGAAGAGATCTTAGTGCCCAATGTGCGCTAAGAGTGAGAAATCCAAACAGGTGTGTTGGTACTGAAGATAGGATCTTCAGTTGTCCAAGTTTGTTGTGCACCCATAAGCACACGCCCAGGTTTGTTGTGCGCCCGTAAGCACATGCCCAGTGAAGTTGTTAGTCTGATCAATTGACCGTGGATGTAGGAAGTGTTTTTCGAACCACGTAAAAAATTTTGTGTTGTTTACAGCTTTCAATTTTTACCTTCTTACTTATGTACTAACCTTCTCCAACTGAAAACTGATTAACTGCAAAGAGAAACTTAATTTCTGACAATGTGATTAATCTCACAGGCTATTTCGGAATAAAAGTTTTCCGTTGCGTGTGTTTTTAGTCTAACTGATTAATCTTCGGATAGTCAGTAAGATTCATAACATCTCTCTGTTCAACAAACTTGACTGAAGTTTTACGTGTATCAGTTAAAGTCTTTGACTTAACTGATAACTCATTACAGAAGAGTATTCAGTATCAGTCGCCAACCTTGTTTTGCTAAAACTCCTTTAACTGAAAAAGGTTGTGTCAGTTTGTGTTTCAAGTTTCATTTTCAAAAATAGCCTATAGGTGCATTTCTCCTAGGGCTGAGCAAAACCAAACCGGAACCGCCGAACCGAACCGAACCGAACCAAACCGGGCGGTTTGGTTCGATTTATGTAGAGAAAACGGTTCGGTTTGGTTTGAAATATTTTAAACTGCCAGAAAACGGTTCAGGTTCGGTTTGAGAAAAACGGTTTGGTTTATAAACCGAACCCGCCCGATTTAAATATAATTAATAAATATTTATTTTTAAATAATTAATTAATAAATATTTAAAAATTAAATTTATAATTTTACACTTTACATTAAATTCAAAAGTACATAAGATTTTTATTATGCGCTTGTTCTTTAATTTTTACAAACTCTTGATTGTAGAAGTAAATGGATTTATCTAGATGTGGTAACAGTGGCGGAGCCAAGATTTTTTTTTTTGGGGGGGGGGGAGGGGCTGAACTGTTACAGGGGTTCGGGGGCGGTAGCCCCTGGAAATTTTTTTTGGGGGGCATTCAATACATTTTAGACATTTTTTACTAAAATACAAATATAATAATAATAATAATAACAACATTTTCATAGATAATATAGTTCAAAACATTTACTAATTAAAATTTTTTTGGGGGGCATTCAATACATTTTAGACATTTTTTACTAAAATACAAATATAATAATAATAATAATAATAACAACATTTTCATAGATAATATAGTTCAAAACATTTACTAATTAAAATTTTTTTTGGGGGCATTCAATACATTTTAGACATTTTTTACTAAAATACAAATATAATAATAATAATAACAACATTTTCATAGATAATATAGTTCAAAACATTTACTAATTTTTTTTTTTGGGGCATTCAATACATTTTAGACATTTTTTACTAAAATACAAATATAATAATAATAATAATAACAACATTTTCATAGATAATATAGTTCAAAACATTTACTAATTAAATTTTTTTTTGGGGGCATTCAATACATTTTAGACATTTTTTACTAAAATACAAATATAATAATAATAATAATAACAACAACATTTTCATAGATAATATAGTTCAAAACATTTACTGACACCATCACCATTACCAAGTGCTCAGAAGAGAGGAGAGAGGCGATTCCAGATCTGCACCGGTCGACCGCGCCGGAGGAGCAGCGACAACCGTTGAGACGCACTGCCGCCAGCCCCAGATCTCGGATCTCGCTGCGCGACTTCCGTCTCTCGCCGACCCTCAGCTGCGCGACTGCACCGCGGCTCCCAGCTCTCAATCTCACGGCCACCGCACCCAGCAACGGCGAAGCTGTCACCTGCCCACCGCAAAGGAAGACTCTCAATCTCACGGCCACCGCACCCAGAGCCTGCATCGCCGCCTGCATCTGCACCGCGCCGCCCCTTCCGGCTCACCCTTCCGGCGGATGGCCACCAGTTCGCCGATCATCGGTCGAGACAAGGGGGGTCTTAACCTTCCCCCGGTTTCTTCCAACTTTGCTGTTCGAACTAAACCTGATCTCTCCCATGGTATGCGTCTGCCTCCCAGGGGGTCGGGTACTGATTTCGACGCGGTTGCCGTCGGAATGCGATCTTCTGGTAATTCTTCAAATCTGACAGATAAGCAATCCACCCAGATTCTCACTTATTCCGACATTGTTAGCATCTCCCCTAAAAATGACGATAGAGTTTCTTATGCGGAGGCTACTGGCAAGAAGCCGGTGAAAATACATGATTTGGCTGCTAACTTTTTTCATGATCTACGGCCTACTAAGGAGGGCGATCAGTTCTCCCTCAAAATACCGAAGGATCTATATCTTAAGGAGATTAAGGCCTTTGAATTTGCTTTGACACGACGTTTGTTTTTTCAAAAAGGAGACAAACCGAGATCAACTATGGAACTAAAGTGGGAACTTCAGAGATTATGGAGTTTAGCCTCTGATTGGCAACTAATTCCTTTGGGAAAAGGTTTTTTCACTCTCCGATTTACTACGGCTGAAGATAAGGCTACAGCAAAGGGAAAGGCAATTTGGGAGCTCTCAAAAGGGCTCCTCTGACTCCGAGAATGGAGTCGAAATTTTGATCCTTTCAAAGAGAATTCCCCTTTGGCGGACGTTTGGGTTCGCATACACTATCTGCCGATAGAATACTGGAACCCACAGGTTATTTCTGGAATTGGCAGATATTTGGGTCACCCCTTAAAGATCGATGGAGCGTCGGCACGACGTGACTTCGGACAATTCGCTAGAATCCTTGTGGAAATCGATATGTCGCAAAATCTACCTTCTACTCTTTTAATTGATGGTGAGGATACATCATTCCATGTTGAATTTGTCTTTGAAAATTTGCCTCTTTACTGTCGTCGTTGCAAAATAACTGGGCATTCTCAAGAAACATGTCGAAAAAAGCGACGTGTGGAGCCGGTAGCTATTCAGGAAAATCTGACGGCTGCTCCTAACAATCAGTCTGGTGTGGTGACTCATAAACAATGGCACATTGTGGAGCAGGGCAAGAAGGTTGTTGTCCCAATCGTGCAAACAACGGGGGAACAGCAGAACAATTCTAGTTTTGGCCATTTGGCGACGGGGGTGCAGCAGCATTATTTCCAGAATGAAGGCCATGAGATGGCTGGCATTAACCAGTTCTGGATTCCAAGAGGGTTGACGATCATGGCTCTGAGGAGAGAGCGTTATACGAGCCGGAGGCAGCGGTGTTGGTTTCGGTTGATCAGGAGCTTCATAAGACGACTGGTAGTGAGGACGAGGTGGACGAGGAAATTGAGATGGAGACGCCGGCTGGGGATCCGACTGAGATTGTTACGGCTGCTGCTGATTTGGATGAAGCTCGCAATTCTGAGCAAGCTGGAGAGTTGGTTGGTCACCAGGCTAAAAAACTGGATGGTGATTTAGGTGGCCAAAGCAAAGACTCGCACACTACTGCTCCAGAAGATATTGATAGTCGTATCAGTCGGTTAGAGGCGCAGGTTAGCCAAGGAATGCAAATGCTTGTTGAGCAAGCACCGCCTAAGCGACGGGGAGGTCCTCCAAAAGGTATGGAACGTCCGCGCGTTCCACAGAATCAGGAAGATAGCAAAAAAAGTCGCCTCAGAAATGCGGAGGAAATGGGTCAGAAGCCGACGGACTTCGTCATTGATCATAGCGGAAGTGCTAGTTTGCGTGTTATGAATAATATCGCCACAGGCCGTTGGTCGGACGAAATGGAGGTGGACGATTTTTTGAATGGTTTTTAAATCGCTTATTGCTTTGTTTCCTGTTTGACGAGCTCCTTTCCGAGTCTCGTGCCTCTAGTCTGCATTACTGTGCTTTCAAAGGCTTTTTTCTTTTTATTTTTATAAAAAACCTCTATTTAATAATAGTTCAAAACATTTACTAAATTTTTTTTGGGGGCATTCAATACATTTTAGACATTTTTTACTAAAATACAAATATAATAATAATAATAATAACAACATTTTCATAGATAATATAGTTCAAAACATTTACTAAAAATTTTTTTGGGGGCATTCAATACATTTTAGACATTTTTTACTAAAATACAAATATAATAATAAATAATAATAATAATAATAATAATAATAATAACAACAACATTTTTAGACATATTAAAAAAATTAAAAAAAATTCAAAATTTGGGGGGGGGAGGGGGCTACCCCCTGGCTACGCCCCTGTGTGGTAATTTTTGCTTATTCATAGTACTTTAATTTTTGCTTATAGCTTAAAAAAAAAAAAACGGTTTTGGTTAAACCGAACCGAACCGAACCGAAAATTTACGGTTCGGTTTGGTTCGGTTTTGACCAGTCAAACGGTTTGGTTTGGTTCGAATTTTTTTAGGCGGTTTGGGTTTCGGGTTGGGTATTTCGGTTCGGTTTCAACCCAACCCGCCCGAATGCTCACCCCTAATTTCTCCCCCTCCCAATACACCTATTCAAGACCCTCCGGACCTAACAATTTGTATCAGAGCAGGTTGTTTGCAAGAACAATTTTTCTTTGACCAAGTTCTACTGAACTAGATCCTATTCTCCAAAGGTCTCAAAAACTCTTTCATTTTCAAAAAGTGCTTACTGTTTTTCTTATATGTTGTTTACTGTCTTCTTGTACTATGGAAACTAACCACAGCAGAGTATCCTCTCTACCTATGTTTAGTATTGAAAAATACGACATATGGAAGTTTCGACTTGAGAGCTTCCTCACCGCTCAACATTGCCGAATGTGGAAAGTCATCACCAAAGGACCCATCATCATCACGGAGGTGATCAAAAGGGTTCCTCTGGACCTAACCAGAGATCCTTTTGATGAAGTCCAGATCAAATCAAAGGCTGACTTCACCACAGAAGAAATGAAGCAAGATGAGCTCGACAACCTCGCCAAAAGCATCATCTCCGGCGCAGTCCCAGACAAGCACGTCACCAAGATCATCAAATGCAGGATTGCAAAGAAGATGTGGGACATTCTAGAAGGAATGTACATCGGATCAGAGGAGATAAATGAGAACAAGTTGTCAATAGCTTGTCAAAAATTCGACTCTTTCCTCATGTTAAAAAATGAATCAGTCGACGAGATGGAACTCAGATTCAATCAGATCCTGAACGAAGCCCAATCCATCTCAAAGGACAAATACACTCAACGAGAGATCAACCTGAAGATTCTACGAGCACTTCCGCGAGGAGATTGGCAGATCTATGCAGTTGCTCATTAGAACAAGCCGTGATTCAACCAACTCCCAACGAACAAGCTTTTCTTGGATCTCGTGGCAAATGAGTTCGACATCTAGATAAATCCGGAAACAAAGAAAGCTAGAGGATCAGACGAAGTTGCTCCATCAGTCTCAAAAGGAGCAGCGCTGAAAGTTTCAGCAAAGGAAAGCAAGAAGCAGTCAAAGGAACCAATGGAACTCAAACTAGAAGACTTCTTCAGTCAATATGCTCTAGAGCATCTCATGAAATCAAGAGGCTCAATCACAAACTATAAGAAACAGTCAAGGACTGTATGATGAAATCTCCTATGATGACCAACTTTCCATCAAAAGCTCTTGTGAAAAGTATCGGGGGAAAGGTGGTTCCTGTCGATAAAGAAAAGAATATCATGATCCAGGAGGTGACTGATACATCTGAAGACAACACTTCGGAAGAATCTAGGGATCATGACATAGAGGAAATTCGGAAGAGAAAACTGATGGCAAGAAGAAATGTTCCTCCTCCACAAAGCTATAGACGAGCCAATGAGGCCCCCAATCGGTTCATCCTATTAAGAAGACTGGAGAGCAGATTTCAGTCAAAGTATGGGGAAGGAACATCCGGACTAAAACAACAGCATGCCAGCGGAGCAAAGAAACAGAGTCTTCCTCATCAGCCCAGGGAGAAGAACAACAGGAACAATTAGAAACTGAAACCAGTTCAGTTCCGAAGAGAGCAACAACCATGGAGACAAAACAATGACCAGTCCAGACGAGCTCGATTTTATTCACAACAGTGTGCAACTGGACATCATCAATCTCATGCTCCACAGCATCAGTCAAGACTCCATCAATCAAGGTTAACTCCTGTGTCTCAAAGGAGATACACAATGGAGCAAAGGAGACCTCAACACTTCACCAGACAATGCTTCTACAAAAAGAAGGCTCCAAAGAAGAAATCTCAATCGAAGAAAGCTCATGAGCCAACTGAAGCACCAGCCACTTCAGTCAGACAACCAGCCAACCGCAAAAGATCAGCGCCAAAACTAGTTCTAAATCAGATATGGGTTCCAAAAGGAACTCGAACTGACATTGAAGGACCCAAACATTGATTGGGTACCTAAATTAACTCTTCCTTGTAGGGCAAAAATAGGAAGAAAAAAAGAAGAAGTTAAAGCTTCAATCAGAACATGGTACCTGGACAACGGCTGCTCGAAGCACATGACAGGCTACAAAGAATATCTCACTCAATACGTTGAGAAAACTGTATTAAAAGTTGCATTCAGAGATAACTCAATAGGAGAAACTAAAGGCTATGGTGTACTCGACATGGATAACGCCAGTATCAGTAATGTTAGCTATGTTTCTGAACTAAAACATAATTTGTTATCTGTAAGTCAATTTTGTGATAGCGGATTCGCAGTGAAGATCAAGAAAGATGAATTCACTGTGAGAAACAACCAGAAGAAGGTGGCGCTGAGAGGAATCAGGCAAGGAAGTCTCTACGTCGTATCTGTAATACCCCGTTTCCTCGAGCTAAGTTTAGAATAATTTTGAACTTAGGTTTAAGATGATTCACGCCAGAAATGATTTATATGCTTTGCATATTTATTTAATTAAGCATTCAAGCATTTTTATGAGTGAGCTTTAATTTTATTTGGGCCCTAAGCTTTTAATTGCTTGAGTTTGAGTATTTGAATAATTAGAAATAATTATTTGAATGAGAACGATGAACTCGGAATTTAAATCTGAGTCCGTTTAATCGTTTTTGAAATTTTAGACTTTTTGATGATGAATAGTAAAATACTGCTATTTCGTCTTTTTGTCGACTTTCAAAAATCTTACGTGCACGTCGTCGAGAAATATTCTTAGTTTTTCGATATGAGTCCAAAAATGAAAGTTTTTATTTTTGGACGACGAGTGAATAGTAAAACCGGAATTTCTCGATAAACGTGTAGATCTCGTTTATCAGAATTTCGAGAACGAGCTTACGTTTTCTATATTTATATAGAATTACGAGTTTAATGAAATTGAGTAGAGGTCGAGAGGGCGAGTAACGAAGAATGTGGGTAATTAGTCGTTAAAACGAGACGAAACGGGATATTTAACGACTAAGTGGGATAATATCTTAAAAGATCTAACCCTACCCCACCAAAACCACCCCCCCAACCGCCTAACACTCCCTATATCTACAACTCACGGCTGTTGGCAGCCACCCCATTCACTCCAATCACCTTTTCTCTCTCACACACAAACACCAAGAACACACACCACCATTAAAGCTTTGGTCAAACTTTTGAGCTCCGATTTGAGCAACGAGGAGAGCGCCAAGCACCTTTTCGATCATAGATTCACGTAGGTAACATCTCTACCTACAATTCCATGGTTTTCTTTTCGATTTTCGTCGACGTCGAAAAACGTCGATTCTCGACTTTATTTTGAAACGACGTCGGATCGTCGTGAATTTTCAGTTTGTTGTTCTTGGGTATATGTCGAGCATGTTTAATGAAATAGTTAAGATCGGTTCGAACCGTAGCTAGGGAACCCAGTTGGGCAGCCTGCTTTTGTTCTTCTTTGTTCTTCATCCTTCGATTTCCATTTGATTGTTGTAACTTGTTGTTTGTGCTTAGGAGCATGCTAGGATTGTTGTGCTTTAAATTCATAGTCTTCCAAGCATGAAAATAGCATGTTTTTATGAAGATCTTGGCTGCCAAAGTTTGAGGTTGAAGATGATGCATGTTAAGGGTTTTGATGTGTTTGTGTTCTAGGATGGTTGGTGAGCATGATGAAGTTTTGAAGTGTAAATGTTAGAGTTGCATGAACTTAAGGCTGCTGTTCGTGTTCAGTTTCTGGAGTCATGCATTGCATCATGTTTTAATTGGTTATTTAAAACTCCGATTTCAAAAGAAAGACGAGTAAGAATATTATTGGTCTTCTTAACTCAAGAGAATTGTTTTCAAGTATTTATTCTTTAAATTTTGAAAACCCGGCTAAGTGAATCATAGGATGATGAGCACTACACCATGACTTGAGTTTAGATTATGAGACCTATTAAGAATAGATTTCTTGTAGGCTTTGAACGTCAGGAGGATTAGCACTGCTATTCCGATTCAGAGTTAAGTTAAACGACAGGCTTTGCCTAAGCAGGTGGGCTTACTTTCCAAATGTATAAAGTATGATTGAGTTATTAAGCTCTAAATGTTTCAATGAAATGCAAATTGTTTATTTAATGAAATGCAAACTGTTTATCCAATAAAATATTTATGTGCACTCTGCTCTGTTTAAGGCTCGCCACAACGAATTAATTGAGGTTCTCTTATAGCCTAACACGTTATTTGAGAATTGTGTACACCGTTAGCTGACTCGGTGGGTTGATCTCCATTCGGGCACTAACTAAGAGGCGTTATAAGGGTGCTTGCTGGATGTGTTCCGAAGCATGTAATGTAAGGGCCTGCCTGGGTAGCGTCCCGAGGTCAAAAGTAAACTTGTCTGGGTTACGCCCTCAGTTCAAGTAAATGGGAGAAACGGATCCGTCGGTGGCTAGAGGTCCGGGATCACAGCGAGTAACAGAAAGGGAGTGTGACATGTGCGCACAAATGAAAATTATTTTAACATGTTTAGAAGTTATTTAAAACCTTCTAAGTCATGTCAAGTATGATTGGATAAACTGTCTTTACGAAAATATGAAATGTTTATGAAAATGCATGCCCACTGAGTACTTTAGTACTTAGCCCAAAAATACTTTCAAATGTTTTCAGGTTGGCTGGCTGGTGCTGACGGGGCGGAGCTGAGGCTAGGGTTCAACTTCCTATTAAGACTTCCGTTGTAGCACTCAATAATATCTAGTCTTTTGTTTTCCCTAACTTAAGGCTTTCATATTAAATTTCAAATGATATCCCTGATTAAGTTTAGACTCTAAACTCCTAGATTTATGCTAATGAATGTTGGTTGTCAGAAGCATGAAACAAAGCTTGTGATCCAAAGGGGACTAGCCCGACTTGTCTTATTCGGGTTTTACAAGGTTGTTCCTTGTTTATTTCTATGAATTAGTTGTACCTCGATTATATTTATTCATTCAAGAATTGGGGTGTGACAGAGTGGTATCAGAGCATAAGTTTTCTTCCATGTCTCTGATAACCATAAAGTTTTTTTTTGATGTCGAGTCTATAATAGTATCTCTAGACTTCTAATAATGTCAGTAGCCCTCAGCTCGCCGTCACACTGCCGCAACCAAGGTACGATAATAGTTTCAAAAATATACATATATATATATTTCAGATGTTATGAATGTTTCCAAGAAAAAGTGTGCGCTTTTAATGAATGATGTTATATGAATTGCTTATCGCTTTCATATTGTTATTTTGAGCCTTTGACTCATATAACCAATGTATGTATGTATGTCGTGTTTGGGACTACCCGAACCCTTAACGATAGTTTCGTGTTTGGGACTACCCGAGCCCTTAACGAATCAATGTATGTATGGTCGAGTTAGATTCCTTGAATCTTTCCGGCACAAGCAAAGTTTTCAAGAAAGGGACTTTAAATGTCCATATATGTTAAGGTTTTAAAAGAAACAGAAGTATGTATGTATGTATGTATGTATGTATGTATGAATGAGAAAGCTTTATGTTGTCGTTTTAGGCTAGCTGCCTATACGATTAGAATGATGAGTCCTCTTACAAACCGTTTGAGTACCACCAAAGAATGCCTTGAGAATGTTAGTCGTGATAGCACCACTTGATCGATTTAAGTAAGGAATGGTAAAATAGAAATGTTTAACATAGATATGTTACAACATAGAGGCAATGCCTTAAGACTAAGGATTCACTTGAGCTATTTCAATAGCGGTGAGATTAAGTTTTTCACATAAGAACTTATGTTGCTTATGATTATGATGTTAGTCGTGATAGCTTTGCTAGAACGGCATAGAATGGACCTTCATGGTATCAGTGACTAATGATGAAGTACTTATTAGTAAGTATGTTAAGTTAGAAGTTTGACTAGAGCCTTACATGAATAAGAAGTTGACATGATTGGGGGCGAAGATCCCATTTGACTGAGTGATTCGTTTTGTTGGGTCTGGCCAGCCCACATGACTAAGATCTCGGTGATTGTCAATTAAGATTTTTGATCTCGAGGAAGAGCATCATCCCAATATATAGACTCGCACTATATAGTTGTTACAATAGATTTGTTAATCAAAGCGATTTTTTGGAATCCCAAGCGAAGAACTGGAGCAGATAGTAAGTATGATGAAGTTTTTCAACCAGCTGTCAATATGTGGTCCACATGGTGGACAATAATGAGAAAATGAGTTTACATGGCAGAAGGAATGTCATTAAGCTTTGAAGTGAAAGTTACCAAGATGATGAGAAAAGTTTGATGTTAGAATTCCTTAGTCAATCTAAGAAGGAGACTTAGGACGAAGGAAACAATTAAAGAAGTTCAACTGATTTGAGAGTACAAAGATATTTTTCCCAAGGAATTACCAAATTTTCACCAGACCTAGTTTCATGCAACATAGTATGTCACTATGGGAAGCACTAATTCAAGATGTCAAAAAAAAAAAGATGATACACTAAGGATGTGTATTGATTATAAGAAGTTGAAGCAAGCTCATAAGAATATATATCCTCTTCTGAGGATAGACGACCTGTTTGATCAGTTGAGAGGAGCCGGTGTGTTTTCCAGGATTTCCCTAAGATCTGGTTACCACCAACTCAGGATGAAAAAATAAGACATCCCAAAGACAGCGTTTCGAACGCGTTACGGATTTTACGAGTTCACCGTGATGCCTTTTGGATTAACGAATGCCCCAGCCGTTTTCATGGACCTAATGAACAAAGTTTTCCACTAGTATCTTGATAGTTCGTCTTAGTGTGCATTGACGACATCCTCATACACTCTAAGACCAAAGAACAACATGAAGAGCACTTACGCAACGTACCCAAAACCCTACCCAATGAGAGATGGTTTACCAAATTCAACAAGTGTGAATTTGGGTTAAAGGAAGTTATGTTTCTCGGTCACATAGTGTTGACTAAATGAATCAAAGTAGACCCCGCCAAGATCGAAGCAGTCAAGGAATGGAAGGCACCATCAAACGTCAATGAGATCAGAAGTTTCCTCAGTTTAGCAGGTTATTACAGAAGTTTCATCGAAGGATTCTCGAAATTGGCTAGGCCAATGACTCAGCTTTTGAGAAAAGGGACTAAGCATGTTGGTCCGAAGCTTGTAAACCAAGTTTTAAGGAACTCAAGACTAGGCTGACTACTGCACCAGTGTTAGATCCGAAACTAGTATCAAGGCTGGTCGAGAAAGTCGACCATATCAAGCAAAGAATTAAGGAAGCAAGATGTATAAAGTCTTACGCCGATCAAAGTCAGAATTTAATGTTGGGGATCGAGTTTTCCTCAAGTTTTCCCTCAGGAGTATGCGTTTTAGAAATAGGGGTAAGTAACATCCCCGCTATATAGGACCTTTGAGATCCTAGTTAAGTTAGGCCTTTGTAGCCTATAAGTTGGCTCTGCCACCAAACATTGTGGATGTGTACAATACGTATTGCGTCTCGCAATTAAGAAAGCGTGTGTTTGATCCAAAGCATGTGATTAAGCAAGCTGAAGTAGTCCTAGCCAGGACCAAAGTTATGAAGAGAAATCAGTCCAGATACTTGATCGCAAGATTCAAGTTTTACGAGACAATAATTTTGTTCTCGTCATGAAGTGGAACCATCACAGGATGGAAAAGGCCACAAAAGAGATGAATGAAGCGAACGACTAGTATCACAAGCTAGAATACCAGATATGTAATTTCGGGGATGAAATTTTTTTTAAGGGGGAGGGATGTAATACCCCGTTTCCTCGAGCTAAGTTTAGAATAATTTTGAACTTAGGTTTAAGATGATTCACGCCGGATAAAGAAAAAGAAATTATTTTAATTCCAACAGAAATGATTTACAAAAGCATTTGTAAATTTAATAATTAAATTTATATGCTTTGCATATTTATTTAATTAAGCATTCAAGCATTTTTATGAGTGAGCTTTAATTTTATTTGGGCCCTAAGCTTTTAATTGCTTGAGTTTGAGTATTTGAATAATTAGAAATAATTATTTGAATGAGAACGATGAACTCGGAATTTAAATCTGAGTCCGTTTAATCGTTTTTGAAATTTTAGACTTTTTGACGATGAATAGTAAAATACTGCTATTTCGTCTTTTTGTCGACTTTCAAAAATCTTACGTGCACGTCGTCGAGAAATATTCTTAGTTTTTCGATATGAGTCCAAAAATGAAAGTTTTTATTTTTGGACGACGAGTGAATAGTAAAACCGGAATTTCTCGATAAACGTGTAGATCTCGTTTATCAGAATTTCGAGAACGAGCTTACGTTTTCTATATTTATATAGAATTACGAGTTTAATTAAATTGAGTAGAGGTCGAGAGGGCGAGTAACGAAGAATGTGGGTAATTAGTCGTTAAAACGAGACGAAACGGGATATTTAACGACTAAGTGGGATAATATCTTAAAAGATCTAACCCTACCCCACCAAAACCACCCCCCCAACCGCCTAACACTCCCTATATCTACAACTCATGGCTGTTGGCAGCCACCCCATTCACTCCAATCACCTTTTCTCTCTCACACACGAACACCAAGAACACACACCACCATTAAAGCTTTGGTCAAACTTTTGAGCTCCGATTTGAGCAACGAGGAGAGCGCCGAGCACCTTTTCGATCATAGATTCACGTAGGTAACATCTCTACCTACAATTCCATGGTTTTCTTTTCGATTTTCGTCGACGTCGAAAAACGTCGATTCTCGACTTTATTTTGAAACGACGTCGGATCGTTGTGAATTTTCAGTATGTTGTTCTTGGGTATATGTCGAGCATGTTTAATGAAAGAGTTAAGATCGGTTCGAACCGTAGCTAGGGAACCCAGTTGGGCAGCCCGCTTTTGTTCTTCTTTGTTCTTCATCCTTCGATTTCCATTTGATTGTTGTAACTTGTTGTTTGTGCTTAGGAGCATGCTAGGATTGTTGTGATTTAAATTCATAGTCTTCCAAGCATGAAAATAGCATGTTTTTATGAAGATCTTGGCTGCCAAAGTTTGAGGTTGAAGATGATGCATGTTAAGGGTTTTGATGTGTTTGTGTTCTAGGATGGTTGGTGAGCATGATGAAGTTTTGAAGTGTAAATGTTAGAGTTGCATGAACTTAAGGCTGCTGTTCGTGTTCAGTTTCTGGAGTCATGCATTGCATCATGTTTTAATTGGTTATTTAAAACTCCGATTTCAAAAGAAAGACGAGTAAGAATATTATTGGTCTTCTTAACTCAAGAGAATTGTTTTCAAGTATTTATTCTTTAAATTTTGAAAACCCGGCTAAGTGAATCATAGGATGATGAGCACTACACCATGACTTGAGTTTAGATTATGAGACCTATTAAGAATAGATTTCTTGTAGGCTTTGAACGTCAGGAGGATTAGCACTGCTATTCCGATTCAGAGTTAAGTTAAACGACAGGCTTTGCCTAAGCAGGTGGGCTTACTTTCCAAATGTATAAAGTATGATTGAGTTATTAAGCTCTAAATGTTTCAATGAAATGCAAATTGTTTATTTAATGAAATGCAAACTGTTTATCCAATAAAATATTTATGTGCACTCTGCTCTGTTTAAGGCTCGCCACAACGAATCAATTGAGGTTCTCTTATAGCCTAACACGTTATTTGAGAATTGTGTACACCGTTAGCTGACTCGGTGGGTTGATCTCCATTCGGGCACTAACTAAGAGGCGTTATAAGGGTGCTTGCTGGATGTGTTCCGAAGCATGTAATGTAAGGGCCTGCCTGGGTAGCGTCCCGAGGTCAAAAGTAAACTTGTCTGGGTTACGCCCTCAGTTCAAGTAAATGGGAGAAACGGATCCGTCGGTGGCTAGAGGTCCGGGATCACAGCGAGTAACAGAAAGGGAGTGTGACATGTGCGCACAAATGAAAATTATTTTAACATGTTTAGAAGTTATTTAAAACCTTCTAAGTCATGTCAAGTATGATTGGATAAACTGTCTTTACGAAAATATGAAATGTTTATGAAAATGCATGCCCACTGAGTACTTTAGTACTTAGCCCAAAAATACTTTCAAATGTTTTCAGGTTGGCTGGCTGGTGCTGACGGGGCGGAGCTGAGGCTAGAGTTCAACTTCCTATTAAGACTTCCGTTGTAGCACTCAATAATATCTAGTCTTTTGTTTTCCCTAACTTAAGGCTTTCATATTAAATTTCAAATGATATCCCTGATTAAGTTTAGACTCTAAACTCCTAGATTTATGCTAATGAATGTTGGTTGTCAGAAGCATGAAACAAAGCTTGTGATCCAAAGGGGACTAGCCCGACTTGTCTTATTCGGGTTTTACAAGGTTGTTTCTTGTTTATTTCTATGAATTAGTTGTACCTCGATTATATTTATTCATTCAAGAATTGGGGTGTGACAGTATCATGGGAAGATAGCCCGCCTGAAACTTGTCTCATCAGCAAAAATAACTCAGAGCTCAACTGGCTATGGCATAGAAGGCTCAACCACCTCAACTTCAAGACGATCAACAAACTTGCTAAAAATCAACTGGTACAAGGTTTACCTTCTATTGTGTTCCAGAAGAAGCAAGAATGTGAAGCATGCTGATTTGTGCCTATTTGTTCATATTGTGGGGGAGTTGTGAGTGCATTTTGGTCTTATATCTTATGAGTATTGGTGTTTTGAATGACAATTACCTATTCTTTGTAGGAATTTGTGAAAATAAAGGTAATGTCTATTTTTAGTATTTTCTGGGAGCAAGAGAAGGCGGAGTACGTGTGGCGCATGCGCCCGTGTACTCACGCTTACATCCGAGTCCGAGTCTTATTCCAGATTGCCGATGCCTTGGAGAGCTCGCCGTGTAGATCGCCGATCTCTCAACACTGCTCGGCGAGGCCTTCATCTCCTCGCCACCTTCCATCGCCGAGCCTGCTCTCCATTCCATCGCCGAGCTCGCCCAGCCTGCGCCGAGCTTCAGCAGCTCTCCTCGCCGATCCAGCATCCTGCTCGCCCAACTCCTCGCCGATCCAGCATCCTCCTCGCCGATCGCACGCTCGCCGAGTTCTTCACTCCGCGCCGAGCTGCAGCCTCCCCTCGCCGAGCTGCAGCCTCCCATCGCCCAACTGCATCGCCGAGTTGAGCAGCACCCGCAGCGCCGAGGGTCTTCACTCCGCGCCTGATTCCCCCTCGCCGATCCAGCACTTCCAGCGCCGAGCTGCAGTTCTCCTCGCCGAGGCAGCCTTTCCCCTCGGCGAGCCCCCAGCGGCCGAGGCCCTCTCTCCAAACGCTCGAGTTCTTTTGCTCCAATCAGAATATGCCACGTGTCCCAATTCAGTAGTGGAGAGAAAAAGCGTATTTCACATTCTGGAGTATAAAAGGCAGACTTCTCAATTCTAGGGTGATCCCAATCATTCTTCCGCTCTCCAAAAAGCGGCAGTTCCATTCCTAGACGCAGTTCATAGTTAGGGTTTCTTGTTTTCTTAGTTAGGGTTATTTTGCGTTGAGAATTTATCCTTACGCCTAGATAATTCGTAGCTAGAGATTTATTTTCAGGATCGGCTTTACTGTAAGTGATTTTATTCTTGCCTAGATAATTTCTCGCTTATTGATTTCACAGTATTCATTATTTTCATTCACGCTCTAGATAAATTTATTGTGCTTAATCATTTAATTCATTGCCTAGATAATTAATGTTTACTGAAATGGTTTATGTTTGAATTAATGCTCTTAGTTTAAAACCTTAGATAATCTTACGCCGTTTAATCTGTGCCTAGATAATTTATATGCTTTCTATAAATTCTGCATTAGATAATTTTACATGCTTTATTTATTTCATGCCTAGGTAAATTTACAGAGCTTATTTAATTTCTGTTTTAGTTTAAGAGTGTGCCTGCGTGAATCTGATTAGAGTGTTTAGGATTTATTGTTTTTTGTGTGTGACACGATTAGGTGCCCTGTTGAATCTTCCTTGAGAGACGACTTGGGTTAGCTTGCCCACTGCAATTGACCTCGTACGATTGCGAGTCAATTCACTAGTGTTTGAGTTGAGTCAAATTTTGGCGCCGTTGCCGGGGAAGATTTTAGGCGTTTTTAATTGTGTCACTTTGTTTTCTGTGTTTCTTTTCCTTTTAATTGCGTTTTTATTTTTTTGACTCTGTATTTCTCCCTCCGGTGCGTTTGATCCGTTTGTTAGTGTTGTGTATGCAGATCCGTTTGTTAGTGTTGTGTATGCAGGGTCGCCGAAGTCTGAAAAGAAAGTTGGAGCCCTATAACGACAACATTGATCGAACCAGTAACGTGTTCAGGAGTTGCAGTGAAGAGCTGTTTGGAGATCGTTGGGATAAATTAGAGTCCGGTTCTAGAAGTTCTGTGGAAGAAGATCGCGAACAAGCAACAAATTCATTTATCAGTCTGGAGGACACGGAGACTCACTCTTTTCATTCTGAAGAGTCTGAAAGTGAGCGTGAAGAAGAAATGGCAGACAATCCCCAAGTCCTTGGAGATTTCGCCCGGCCTGTTATTGGGGCTACGCAATCGGCTATAGTTCTTCCTACTGCAGTGAGGAACTATAGTTTGAAGCCCCATGATGCAAATCTGCTTCCTAATTTCTACGGGTTGCCAAATGAAGATGCGTTACAATTCATTCGGGATTTCTGTACTCAAGTACAAACTTTCCCACTGCTGGAAATAACTGAAGATCAGCTGAAGCTCAAGTGCTTCCCCTATGCCCTTAAGGATAGGGCAAGGACATGGCTGTTGTCCTTGCCTCCAAATTCCATCAAAACTTGGGGGGAAGCATGTGAGAAGTTTATGATAAAATTCTACCCCAACCATAAGACGCAGGAAATCCGTACACAGATCATGACTTTCATCCAGGGAGCTGACGAGCCTTTTCATGAGGCATGGGAAAGATTCCAAGAATTACTCCGGCAGTGTCCGCAGCATCAGCTGGCTCCTGCAATGTTGAGCCAATTTTTCTATGATGGGTTGATCCACACCTCCCAATTTATGGTGGACAGCACTGCAGGAGGGAACATCGCCAGAAAAACCGCAGCTGAACTTAATCAGATTTTTCAGACACTGGCGGAGAGTTCACAGCAGAAGACCACTCGGGGACGACGGGTGGAGGCAAATGCAGTAGGACCAAATTGCGAGCTGCAAAAGCAGATGGCCACTATGATGAGAGAGTTACAACAGCTCAAGATGAGCAAGGTGGAAAATCCACCCGTCCGAGTGCAGAATGCAGAAGGCTGTGGAATCTGTGGTGATTTTGGCCATGGAGCCAATAATTGTCACAGAATGGGAGAATTTCCACCAGAAGGACAAGCTGAGACTTATGCAGTCCAAGGACACTACAATTCTGGTTGGCGGAATCAAGCTCCTAGCGGGTCAGGGTCAAGCCAAGGAAATCAGTTTCGCAGACCACCGCAGCAGATGGGATATCAGAATCAGCCGCAGTATTTTCCACCTCAACAAAATTTTTCTATGCCATTGCAGCAGCCGCCTCAACCCATGGGACCTTCATTGGAGGACACGATGCAGTCATTTATGCAAGCTAGCAAGCAAGCAATGGAGGCTCAGAATGCTACCATAAAGCGCCTTGAGATTACAGTCGGGCAACTCACAGGAGCTTTGAATCAGTTGCAGCAATCGCAGCAAACTGAAAACCCACAGCTGCATCAAGCTCATGCTATTGAGCTTGTCGAGGAAGATGCCCAAAGAACCGCGGGGAAGTGGAGGAGTAAAACGGTGGAAACTATGAAGATCAATCAACAGCTCAGTCCACCTCTGCCGCAGGTTCAGTCCACCCAACCTTTACCGAAGCAAGGAGATCCCGGTAGCTTCATTTTTGACATAGGCTTGGGACGAGCTGGGGAAGTCTCAGGCATGCTTGATTTGGGTGCGGCAGTCAACTTGATGCCGTTTGATTTTTTCGAGAAGCTGGGAAGAAGGGAAAGTGAGCTGAAGTGCACCAACATGAAGATTCAGCTGGCCGATGGCTCGATTAGTAGTCCTCGTGGACTCTTGGAGGATGTAGTAGTCACGGTGAGAGGACTTAAAGTTCTCACAGATTTTGTGGTGCTGGATGCAGGAAAAGGAATAAAAGGAGAAAATGGTCGTCTTGTTCTGCTTGGCCGACCTTTTATGGCTACTACGCAAACTCGCATTAATGTGGGTTCTGGAACTTTGAGTATGGCCGGGGCAGGTGGATCAGTAACATTTTCTGTCTATGATAAAAAGACTGCTATTTCTTCTCCTTATTTGCATAACTGTTCCTTCGTTGAGATTTGTGATTCTGCAGAAAAAACAGATTCTGTGCAGGAAAGTCTTGATAATCTGCAGGAGCAAGAATGTTTAATGCAGAAGGATGAGGAAAAGCTGCAGGAGCCTCCCAAATTCTTGCAAGTTGAGGAGGCCCGTGAAGAAGAGGAATTGGATAGACAGCACTGCAACGATGGAGTTGTGCAAGGATTGCAGTGCTTATTGCCTTTGGAAAAGAAAGAAGTGGGGAGCACGCGATTTGGCTCCCCAATAAGAATCTTGAAGAGGAGAAATGTGATGAGTTCGGTAAACTCATTAGGAGAACCCGCAGCTGCAATCAAGGAAGGATTGTGTTCTCAAGGATTAAGGCAGCTGGCTCGTAAATGTGATTTTGGTTAACGGGTTTTTCCAAGTCGGGCTGGCGACTTTAAAACTAGCGCTGCATGGGAGGCAACCCATGTTTTATTGCTTTCTGTTTGCTTTTGGTTTTCTTTCTGTTTAATGTTTTGTTTTGGGTTCTGTGGTCTGATGCAGGAATTGTTCTTTTGATAGTGATTTTGTGCGGATGAGAAGAAGTGGATCTCCTGCAGAAGTTAGAAGTTTCTCCTCCCCTATTCTTCCAGGGAAGTGTTTCTACACTTATGCGCTTTATTTTTAAGTGTGGGGGGAAGAGTTTCTGGTAACTGCGGGAAGTTTTATTTATGAGCTTAATTTTGGGGCAAATGGTCCCCTTGCATAAAGTTAATTGTTTGAAATTGAGCTGGTCAGTTTAAAAATTGTGAAGTGATGGTTTCTAATGTGATTTTCGGGTTTGTGACTGATTGGTGGAATTTTGGTTTTTCCGGTTGACATGTTCTGTGTGATGCAAATGATTTATGAGTTTTCTGTTGTAACACTTTTGCAAACTTTTGAGGCGTGATTTGTCCGGTAGATGATAGAAGGAGTGTTGTCATTGTGGTTGCCTACGATCGTATCTATTTGTGTGAAGTTTGTTTTAATTCTGAAAATATTTGACAGCTCTGAGTCTCTGCTCCTCTAGAAAATCTATGAGCATGGGAAACCACGTGAAACAACTTTGGAAGTGCACCCAAAGGGTTTATTTCACGAATACTGGCTTAACTGTTGAATTTAAAAGAATAACTTCGGTTGAAAACACAAAAGTTGTAAAAAGTGAAATGCGCTTAATTGAGATATGGATTATAAAGGCGATCACATTAGGGAATTCACTTCTATCGGAGAACTGGGTCTGATCGAATCTTTTGTTTACATTTGTGTTGCTTCTTCTACTCTGAGTTTTTGCATCATCTAGAATCGTGTGTTGTTGTGAAAAACCTTGATTTATCTATGAAAGTCTAGTTGGAATTGAGCATCGAGATACCATCTTTTCATTAGTTTTATACTGATTTTTGCTTGAGGACAAGCAAAAGGCTAAGTGTGGGGGGGTTGATTTGTGCCTATTTGTTCATATTGTGGGGGAGTTGTGAGTGCATTTTGGTCTTATATCTTATGAGTATTGGTGTTTTGAATGACAATTACCTATTCTTTGTAGGAATTTGTGAAAATAAAGGTAATGTCTATTTTTAGTATTTTCTGGGAGCAAGAGAAGGCGGAGTACGTGTGGCGCATGCGCCCGTGTACTCACGCTTACATCCGAGTCCGAGTCTTATTCCAGATTGCCGATGCCTTGGAGAGCTCGCCGTGTAGATCGCCGATCTCTCAACACTGCTCGGCGAGGCCTTCATCTCCTCGCCACCTTCCATCGCCGAGCCTGCTCTCCATTCCATCGCCGAGCTCGCCCAGCCTGCGCCGAGCTTCAGCAGCTCTCCTCGCCGATCTAGCATCCTGCTCGCCCAACTCCTCGCCGATCCAGCATCCTCCTCGCCGATCGCACGCTCGCCGAGTTCTTCACTCCGCGCCGAGCTGCAGCCTCCCCTCGCCGAGCTGCAGCCTCCCATCGCCCAACTGCATCGCCGAGTTGAGCAGCACCCGCAGCGCCGAGGGTCTTCACTCCGCGCCTGATTCCCCCTCGCCGATCCAGCACTTCCAGCGCCGAGCTGCAGTTCTCCTCGCCGAGGCAGCCTTTCCCCTCGGCGAGCCCCCAGCGGCCGAGGCCCTCTCTCCAAACGCTCGAGTTCTTTTGCTCCAATCAGAATATGCCACGTGTCCCAATTCAGTAGTGGAGAGAAAAAACGTATTTCACATTCTGGAGTATAAAAGGCAGACTTCTCAATTCTAGGGTGATCCCAATCATTCTTCCGCTCTCCAAAAAGCGGCAGTTCCATTTCTAGACGCAGTTCATAGTTAGGGTTTCTTGTTTTCTTAGTTAGGGTTATTTTGCGTTGAGAATTTATCCTTACGCCTAGATAATTCGTAGCTAGAGATTTATTTTCAGGATCGGCTTTACTGTAAGTGATTTTATTCTTGCCTAGATAATTTCTCGCTTATTGATTTCACAGTATTCATTATTTTCATTCACGCTCTAGATAAATTTATTGTGCTTAATCATTTAATTCATTGCCTAGATAATTAATGTTTACTGAAATGGTTTATGTTTGAATTAATGCTCTTAGTTTAAAACCTTAGATAATCTTACGCCGTTTAATCTGTGCCTAGATAATTTATATGCTTTCTATAAATTCTGCATTAGATAATTTTACATGCTTTATTTATTTCATGCCTAGGTAAATTTACAGAGCTTATTTAATTTCTGTTTTAGTTTAAGAGTGTGCCTGCGTGAATCTGATTAGAGTGTTTAGGATTTATTGTTTTTTGTGTGTGACACGATTAGGTGCCCTGTTGAATCTTCCTTGAGAGACGACTTGGGTTAGCTTGCCCACTGCAATTGACCTCGTACGATTGCGAGTCAATTCACTAGTGTTTGAGTTGAGTCACATGCCAAAGAGGAAAGCAAACAAGAACTTCTTTCAAGTCAAAGACAGGACACTCATCTGAAAGAATTCTTCAACTGCTTCACATGGATTTGTTTGGCCCAATCTCTCCCAGAAGTTACAACGGTAGAAAGTATACCTTAGTTGTCGTAGATGATTATTCTCGATATACTTGGGTTATATTTCTCTACAACAAAGGGGAGACACTAATGGAATTGCCAAAGCTGTTGAAAAGACTAAGCATTGAAAAGGAAGTCAACATCATCAGCATCATATCAGATAGAAGGACTGAATTCCTCAACGCAGTCATTCGTGACTACTGCGAAGTGCGAGGAATCAGTCATCAAACCTCTGCAGGAACTCCCCAGCAAAATGGAGTAGCAGAAAGAAGAAACTGATCTTTCAGGGAAGCAGCAAGGACGATGCTAGCTGAATCAAAACTCCCACTGAAGTTTTGGGCTGAAGCAGTTAACAACGCTTGCTACACACAGAACCGCTCCTTCCTTACTCAAAGACATGGATAAACTCCACACGAACTATGGAAGAACAGGAAGCCAACAATTTTATACTTTCATGCTTTCGGTTTTCGGTATTTCATTCAGAACAATGACAAAAGAAGGTTAAACACATTTGATAGCAAGGCTGATCCAAGAATTTTCCTTGGATACTCTGGAACTGAATGATCCAGCAAAGCCTTTCGAGTGTTTAACTCTCAAACTCTTTGTGTGGACGAAACACCTCATGTTATTTTTGACGAGTCTACTGATGATTTCAGGAAATAGGAAACTGAAAGAAATGCTGAGAACATTGAAGTTTCCAAGACTGAAATGAAAAGCACCGAACCCACTTCAGTGTTGGTGTAGGGACCAGGAAAATAATAGGATAATGAAAAGCTTTAGTATCTGACACACACCCGTCGTACGGTGCGGGCAAAATACTTGTGTATGCCCAGTACAGACGATACACGCTCCTACAACAAGAACTCAGTCTTAGTGGCAAGTGTAGGGTCGAATCCCGCAGGGAGTGAGGAACCACTTTGTTCTCCAATGACAAACTGAGGTGTCACAAGTCTCAATCTGTATACTCTGCACAAGAAATTAACAAGATCAATAATAACAAAGGGGTGAGGTTATTCGGTTAGGTCATAACTGTTGTTAACATTCATTTCGGTCATAGGCATACTGATAATCCGTCCATGATCCATATAAACCCAAGGCGTGGCCCAAAGACATTGGGGCGTTTCAGGGGGTTATGCTTCACATTTAGGATGGTTGATCCCATTGTGGTCACTTGGTCCGAAGGTCACACATTCCCCGGTCACAAGGCAGTGCTTCACTTCTCCTTAGATGGTAGTCATACTCGTTACTCACCAAGTATGACCCTCACCAACCTTCTCTCCCGAGGTCACCAACTCTGCACTTTGAGTGACACATGCCTCCTGGACACAACCATTTCCGGCTTGTTAGCCGACCAGTCATAGACATACTACGGCGCAGAAGTTACCTTCCTCGTTCGATAACCATGGCTTTATGCCTCGTCACAGTTGATGGATATTCTCTAGAGAAGCCCAAGACTGAGGAAGGACAGTGTATCCCATCAATCCTTTCCCCACCTTCTGGATCTACAACGTCTTTTGTTGACGCTGCTCAGCTACTCGGTCTTGGGTATACCGGTTGTCATGCCCTGGTACACCCTGGCCTTTGCTCGAAATGGACAGCGTTTTACCGAACGGAGATCACCCGTTAGGCCCCTACTGCCCATGGTTTCGAATAGATCATTCCGGAACCATGAGATTCAACCGAAAGAACAAATGCCTCACGAATGTTTACATGTTAACAACAATTGTTTCCACCCCTAAAACCTCACCTAAGGAATTACTCATACATCGCAGAATTCATAAATGCGAAATGAATTAAACACATCATGAAACAAAAGAAAATACTTAAATAAAATAAAGTAATACCTAAGGCTTCGAGCCTTTAATCTTGTTCGAATGAAAACACGACGGAAATAGGAAATAGAACTGGAATGTAAATTGTTTGGATGCCACACTTCGGCAGAATTAAAGTAATAAACTAAGTAAAACAAAGTTTAAAAGGGCCAAGAACATTTTCACGCTGCACACCATCATCCTTTTATACTGCTGCATGGTAAAGGTCCAACTCCAACTGCGCCAGCTTCATATCTTCAAAGAGATATTCTTTCATTCTTTAGCTCAATCCGTGATTGATCTGATTGAAGATAGCCTCCAGCTGTTTGCTGTCGTCAACCTTTCCCTTTCTTCCGATGCTTCTAGCTTCTTCCTCCTTCTTCTCTTTGCTTGTTCCAAATCCCCGAGATTCACTTTTTTTTTTTTTTTCTGGCTTTGGCTGTCTGCTTCGCATGGTAGTGGTCAGATGGATTGCTTTCTTCAGTTTGATTTATACCAGGTGGGTTACTTCAGGTTCCCATGCCCCAAATTAGACTGGAGAGGTACTGCGGCCGAAGCTCCATGCTGGTAAACATGACATAGCAATCTGGGCTTGGTAATGCCCATTCCAACCACATTCTTTCCGTTTCCGCTCCACTGGACCTTCCTTCTTCAACAACTTCATTTTCCCCTGGACAGACCTGAACTGACACAAATAAAGAGAAAAATAGGGCCAAATGGCCCAAAAGTCGAAGACGCATCACACCTACACACTTAAACCATACTTGTCCTCAAGTATGTAGGTGGATTCACAGAAGACACGGACGAAAAGTTGAAAGAAAAGAAATAAAACTACGAGACACGAAACTTGCACCAATATCAGGATCAGATCATACTAACATGCATCATTCAGTTCAGTCAAACCACAAACCAGAGTAATGAACATGCATAAAGTGTGATAGTAGTCTCTCTTTCTCTCAAGTATCGGGCTAAGTGTATACACTCTTAATTTGTTGTGCTAGTTCTTCTAAGAGTTTGATTGAAAACTACAAGTGGAACACACTAGTATAACTTATCAGAGGGTCTTTATTTGGTTGTAATGGGGTATACGGAGCAAAGGTGGGATAAATATGGTTCAGTGGCTAATTCAGTATCACCTTTACTCAGCATACATGTTCAGTAAAGCTACAACCAACCCTTTATTCCCCCGTTTTTAATAGGATTCATCATTTCTTTGATTTTTGGCAATAATTTTCATTCATTTTTTTTTGTGCCCAGATTTTCTTTCTTTTCTCCAGTTCCTTGTTTACCATTTCATGCACTCCAATAATTCTTTCTTTTAGATATAGCAATAGAAAGGCTCAAGAAAGAATGAATTCAGCTCAAATTGGCATAACAAGGGATTCTTTTCACATTCATCAACAAAGAAGAATCTGGGGCCCTAATCAAAGAAATGTGCCCTAATCACGCAAGTCATTTCTAGCAATATAAGTCCTCAAATAAAATCTAGATTCCCTAGCACAGCAAAGTCTCACCAGAAACATGCGATTTTTCAAAAATATGGCCCTTATCTCACTGGTGGGGTACTATCTGTAACCTCACAACTACTATCATGCATATCTTACTCAACCACCCAATCAAACCAAGACCGAAATCAGCATGCAAATTCCCATCACCATCAAACAGTGCAAGTAAGACTCGACTCTAACAAGACTCAAAAGACACTAAAACATGAAAATCAAAAGATAAAAACAAAACCTAATCTAAAAGCTCAGGGTAAGAAAACTTAATTATCTCGGTCGGAGGATCTCTCCTCCGCATTCAACCGGTCCATGATTGCCTTGAAGCCAGCATCCATTGCTTCCCTCAGGGTTGTTATCTCCGCGCCCAACATCACCAGCTCGTCCTTTACTTCCTTCATCTCTGCCAACAACATCACGCTCTCGCTGCTGACAAGGCGGGGTGCATCTTACTCTTGTGGCCTCCTCGGTTCTGGCCTAGCTGCTGCTCCTTCCGGATACACCAAACGGTATCTCCCGCCTTCGTCGGCCTCAACCACCCTTCATCGCACGAACCTGCCTAGGTCCAGAAAGCGATTGTCGGCCAGAGCTGCATCATCCGGGCTCTCCACGTCAAACTTGATAAGCTTCTCCGCCAGGATGGTCACCAGTGGGCAGAGGGAGAGAAACTTGTTAGTATGGTTACCCCATACTGGAACTGAAGCGCCACGGTGAACCCGAAGTTTACCTTTTTCCTCTCCATCATACACCACAACAGGAAGACTTCCTGCTGGGTGACCACGTTGGAACCCTCCAGTCGGCCGTAGATGTTGTAGGCCAGCCACCTGTGGCAGATCTGCAGGGCGGGGTCCCGAATCTCGTTCGACTTGCTGATATTTTTGACATATTTGGTTCCGGTAGACAACAGTGACCAGTAATGGTCAATCTGACTCCTCCACTCTGGTGTGGCTATGGTTTCCGCTTGCCTGTACTCCTCTTCGTAAACTTCTGTGGTTTTAATCTCCCCCAGGTGGATATTCAGCTCATTGATCAAGAGCGGGAATATCCTACCTTGCAACTGGAACCGCAAAGTACCTGAGGTCTCAGTCGTATAGTTTCCCTTGGGTTTAAACTCAACAGTGCCCATGAATTCCTCCGTCAACTTCTGGAATGCCTTCGGATTCCACTCCAGCACCTTCTTCCAACCTATCCCCTCGAAATAACCCTCCACTTTCTCCTTTATCCCCAACTCCTCCAAAGCCTCAGTAACCAGAAAATACCAAGGGGTAATTTCTCTGTTCTGTAGGACGGCATACCTTTGGCTGTCTCTCGGTATGACCGCTCCTGAAGCAGTGGTGCGTTTCAGCCCCTTTTGCTTTGCAAGTTTCGATTTTGCGGTAGTGGCTGTACTGGAGGTGGGTTTCTTTGGCGCCAAAACATCCTCAGATCTGGAGCTGTCCACGGTCTCAGTCCTCTTCGGATCTTCCTCGGATTGCTTGCCTTTTCCCTTTTCAGCGGGGGTTGCTCTCCTAGTTTTGCTCTGGACTTCCTTGCCCTTCGTCTTACTTCCGGCCGCCGTCGGTCTAGTCTTTGTGGGCAGAGGGGGTTTGGTGACATCCAACTTCCTTTTCGCTCCAATCTTCACCACCTTGCTTTGAGGGGTGGAGGCTTCCACCTCGGTCTCGTGGGTGGCCTCCTCTCCCTCTTCTTCTTCTTCTTCGGATCCCGTCGCCATCTTTCCTTCTTCAAGAGATGGCGCCGGTGGTGTAGGGAGAACTGGAGTGGGCTCCCACTCTTTGGCAGTTTGAGCGGGGGTTGATTTCTTCAGAGCTTTCCTCGGCTTTTTCACTGGTGGGGTAGGTGCGACCTGTTCTTCCTCCATGGGCTTTTCCGATACCTCGATCATTTCCTTCGAGGTCTCCTTCTCTACCTCACGTCCTTCCATCACAGGGACGTCTTCTGGCCCTTTCTCCTCCGTCTGACTGGCCACGACCGGCTCTTCGGTAGCTTTGATAGATGTTTCCTCGGATGCGGTTCGTCTGGTGGTCCGTTTCGTCGGAGGTCGGGGCTTGGCAGCCTTCTTCTTCGCTGGAGCTTGAGTGCTTCCAGAACTAGTTTCACCTTTAGTTTTTGCCATTGCGGGTTTTTGGGATTGAGAAATTGTTTGGAAAGTTAGGGTTTTGGGTAGGAACTTAGGGAACTAGGTGGTTTTTAAAGTGGTATTGGCGGTTATTGAAATTGAAGGTGGTAGGAGGTAGTGGAGATCGTGTGTAGCGGTTATGGAGATTTAGGGTTTTGGGAGAAGTGGGGAGAAGTGTTTAAGGGAAGTGGGGATGACGGTTATGACAGATTTTTAAATTAAGGAAAGAAAAATCTCTCCAAAATTTAAATTTCAAATTTCCTTAGGAAACCCAAATGTTCTCGTCCCATCATGTCAGTCTGCTGCATCCGCCTCTCTGACATCACCCTTTCTTGGTTAGACCTCTCCTACTCGCAAAATTCTCAATCCTCCACCTACACACTTTGCAACGCAAAGTGGGTTTGAAATCTCCACTGGGCCTCCGCCTTTCTTACTTTTTCCGGCCCATCTCACCTGCAAGTTAGTGCATCCAAACAAAACAAAACAACTTAAAAGAAAAGAAAATTTGGTAAAGACCATACCGAAGAAACCACACTGGGTTGCCTCCCAGCAAGTGCTCTTGTTTCCCGTCTTGAGCTCGACTCTCCTTCACTCTTTACTCGTACACAGGGTCGAGAAGGTGGCATTCCTCCTTCTCCTTTTCCACTTCAGTAAGTTCATGGTAGGGCTTCAGGCGATGCCCATTCACCACGAACGTATCAACTCCATTGTGATCGTACACTTCTATGCTTCCATTTGAAAAAATTCTTTGATCACGAATGGTCCTGACCACTTTGAACGAAGTTTCCCAGCCATCATCTTGAAGCGTGAATTAAAAAGTAGAACTTTTTGTCCCACCAAGAATTCCTTCTTTCTGATCTTGGCATCATGGATCCTCCTGGTTCGCTCTTTGTAGAGCACTGCATTGTCGTAAGCCTCCAACCAAAGTTCTTCCAACTCACTCAGCTGCAACTTCCTTGCTTCTCCAGCTAGGGTCATACTGAGGTTAATTTGCTTGATTGCCCAGTACGCGTTATGTTCGATTTCCACAGGTAAATGACATCTTTTCCCATAAAGCAAGCGGAACGGGGACATTCTGATGGGTGTCTTGAAAGCAGTTCGGTATGCCCATAACGCGTCCCCCAAATGGTTACTCCAGTCCTTGCGGTTAGGGTGTACCACATTTTCCAAGATGCTTTTTATTTCTCTGTTGGAAATCTCAGCCTGGCCATTGGCTTGGGGGTGATACACTGTAGTGACCTTGTGTGTCACCCCCACCTTCTTAGTCAGCGCTCTGATAGTGGCATTACAGAAGTGAGACCCCTGATCACTGATTAGAATTTTGGGTATACCGTACCTCTCGAACACTTGCTCCTTCAGGAATCCTGCCACAGTGTGGGCATCATTGCTTGCGGTTGCCTTCGCTTCAACCCACTTTGACACGTAATCAACTGCCACCAGAATATACTCGTAGTTCATTGACTTTGGAAAAGGCCCCATAAAGTCAATTCCCCACACGTCAAAAATCTCAACTGGCATGATTGGAACTTGTGGCATTTCATCTCTTGCGGTAATACCTCCAGTCATCTGGCACTTCGGGCAGCTCTGCACCCACTTTCTTGCATCCGCGAATATGGTGGGCCAGTGGAAACCACTCTCTAAAATTCTATGGGCTGTGCGCTTTCCCCCAAAATGTCCGCTGTTTGCTGTTCCATGACACATGTCTAGAATTTGGGCATGTTCATCCTCAGGTACGCACCTCCGTATGACTTGGTCTGCTCCAGTCTTCCAAAGATATGGATCATCCCAGTAATAGAATCGTGCTTGCACAAGCAACTTCCTTTGCTCGAACCTTGTCAATCCTGGGGGCAACTCTTTAGTGATCAGATAGTTAGCTATATTGGCATACCATGGCTCCTGGTTGGTTAGAGCATACAGTTCTTCTCCTTCCACTCGGGTGCATACAGAGTATAACTTTTCATCTGGAAAAGTATCAGTAATGGGCATACCATCATCCCCTTCCAGTTGCAACCTGCTCAAATGATCCGCCACAAGATTGGCAGCTCCATTTTTGTCTCTTATTTCGATGTTGAACTCTTGCAAAAGTAGAATCCACCTGATGAGCCGAGGTTTGGACTCCTTTTTGGCCATCAAATACTTCAACGCTGCATGATCTGTGTAGACCACCGCCTTTGTTCCCAAAAGGTAGGAGCAAAATTTCTCTATGGAAAACACCACTGCTAAGAGTTCTTTCTCGGTAGTGGTATAGCTGCATTGTGCTGGATTGAGAGTCTTAGATGCGTAGTAGATCACACAACTCTCTTTGCCTTTCTTCTGCCCCAGTACTGCTCCAACGGCATGGTTGCTAGCATCACACATAATTTCGAACGGTAAGTCCCATACCGGAGGTTGAATAATGGGGGCTGACACCAACTTGTTTCTCAAAATTGTGAATGCCTCCTTGCAATCGTCATCAAACTCGAACGGCACATCCTGTTGAAGAAGTCTGGTCATGGGCTGAGCAATCTTGGCGAAATCTTTAATGAATCACCGGTAGAACCCTGCATGACCAAGGAACGCCCGTATGTGCTTTACTGTTGTCGGGTAGGGCAATTTGGCGATGGAATCAACCTTCGCCTTATCCACTTTGATTCCCCTTTCCGAAATCACGTGCCCCAGCACTATTCCTTCCATCACCATAAAATGGCATTTCTCATAGTTAAGGACCAGGCTCTTCTCTACACACCTTTTCAACACAACTTCTAGATGCTTCAAACATGTGTCGAAAGAGCTACCATATACGGTGAAGTCATCCATGAAAACTTCAATGCAATTCTCGAGTAGGTCGGAGAAAATGCTCATCTTGCACCGTTGAAAGGTTCCCAGTGCATTGCATAATCCGAACGACATTCTTCGGTATGCAAATGTTCCAAATACACAGGTGAAAGTGGTTTTCTCCTGATCTTCATGTACCACAAAGATTTTCATGTACCCGGAATATCCGTCGAGAAAATAGTAATAGGCATTACCAGCTAGTCTTTCCAGCATCTGGTCGATAAAGGGCAATGGAAAGTGATCATTCCTAGTTGCCTCATTCAGCTTCCTGTAGTCAATACAAACTCTCCATCCTGTTTGCAAACGGGTGGGTACAAGCTTGCCTTGGTCATTCTCCACAACCTGTATTCCTGACTTCTTCGGTACGATATGGACTGGACTCACCCATTGGCTATCGGATATGGGATAGATGATTCCCAATTCCAACAGCTTGAGAATTTCTTTCAGTACTACTTCCTTCATGAGTGGGTTCATCTTCCTTTGAGAATCTCGAACAGGTTTGGCTCATTCCTTAAGGTAAATGTGATGCATGCATTCCGTAGGACTGATGCCTTTAATATCCGCTAAGGTCCAACCGATGGCTTCCCTATTCTCCCGTAACACTCTGACCAACTAATCTTGCTGCACAATGGTTAGATCAGCACTGATGATAACTGGTAGTGTCTCTTCTGGTCCCAAATAAGCATACTGTAAATGCTTAGGTAGTTTCTTGAGTTCTAGCGTGGGTGCTTTCTGGATTGAAGGAAGCAGCTTCTCGTTCTGCCCATACTGAGTCAACAACTCTGGTTTGCTTGTCTCCGTTCCTCCAGCTAGATAGACTTCCTTGATCAATTCCTTGATCTTCTGATCTACCTCCACCTCAGCTTCCATGGTGCTTTCTCGGAGAGAGTAAAGTTCCATGATGGCTTCCTTCATCTCATCATCCTCCATATGTTCTGCATCCCGATCAGTCAGACCATAATGAATCACTTTTTCTGTGGTATCCCTGGAACCAAAAGCGATTCCCTGTTCTTGCACCAAGGGCTCAAACACATCGATCATGTCCACCGTTTCCATTGCTTGTTTTCTCTTCATGATTTCATAGATGTTGAATTCCTCTTGGACCCCATCGAACTCACATGTCAAAATTCCAGTTTTCATATCGATCTTAGTTCCAGCGGTCATCATAAATGGTCTCCCCAATAGTATAGCATTCTCTCCTGTTTCGGGTCCGTTGTCCAGAACATATAAGTCTGCTGGGAAAATCAAATCCCCAACCTTGATCAGTACGTCCTCCACCACTCCTTCGGGGTAAGCGTTGGATCTGTCAGCCAACTGTATGACCACACGGGTGTTCCTCATCTCACCAATATTCAATCTCTTGTATACAGCCAATGGCATCACATTAATGGAAGCTCCCAAGTCCATCATTGCCTTATCCATGTTTGTTCCGCCTATATTGCATGGAATGGTGAACATCCTTGGATCCTTCCGCTTCGTGGGTAGCTTTCGTTGGATCACTGCCGAGACACTCTCTGCCATTACGTAACGGACTTCTTCCTCCATCTTGACTTTTCTTGAACAAAGGTCTTTCAAGAATTTGGCATACTTTGGAATTTGCCTGATAGCATCAAGTAGGGGTATGCTTAGTTCAACTTTTTGAAACATCTTCATCATTTCACTTGCTTCCTTCTCTTTAGCTTTCTGTCTCAGGCGTCCTGGGTAGGGTGCGTCGGTTGGGTTGCTACCTCCAGCTTGTTCATCAGTTGGACCCTTACCACTTTTATTCCAGTTTCCTTGAATCAGTTCAGCCTCAGCTAACAACTCTTCTTCCTTTTCCTCTCCTTCTGGAAACTTAGTTAACACAACTTGGGCGTGTTCTCTGGGGTTGATTCCCATGGCTGGGAGCTTACCAGCGTTCTCTTCCAGTTTGGCCACTGCCTTAGTCAAGTGACTAATTTGCTGGTTGGTTTGGTTCATGCCGGCACGAATTTTATTGTGAAATTTCTCTCTCTCTTTAGCCATGTTTTCGATGGCTTCTTCCCAAGGTGCTCTCCGGTGTGGTGGCTGGTAAGGGAGTTATTGTTGATTCTGGTTGTGGTGTGGAGGTGGTCCCAGCTGGTACTGTTGTTGATGTTGGTTCGGATTATACTGAGGACGTTGCATCTGTGCTCCCATATTGTTCTGCTGTTGGGGCTGACCATCTTGTTTCCACCGAAAGTTAGGATGATCCCTCCACCCTGGATTGTAAGTGTTTGCAAATGGATCATACTTCCGTGGATTTCCATCATGTCCTCCGATGGCATTAACGTCAACAATATCCTCGCCAAAATTGGGACAATTCTCAGACTGATGCCCGGTGGCATCGCAAAGGCCACACTGGCGAATCTTCTTCGGTATAGTCAGGCCCGACAGAAGTTCCTTGAGTTCGTTCATGCTCTTCTCCATAGTTTTCTCCAGTTTGGACATCTCCTCCTTCTCTTCAGTTTTCCTTGGTTTTTCCAAATTTCTTTCATGCCCTTCATCGCGTGATTCTTCTGCCATGGTACCCAACAATTGAAAGATCTCCAATGGAGTCTTACTCATCAATGATCCGTTACAAGCTGCTAGGACCAAACTGCGATCATTTCTCCGCATGCCCTTTACAAAACTCTCCACCTGATCTTTTGGAGAGATTTGGTGATGAGGACAGTTGCTTAGCATTCTCTTGAATCTTGTCCAATATTCATAGAAGGATTCTAGCCCATCTTGTCTGATGCTGCGGATATCCCATCTCATCCGCTCCACTCTTGATGCTGGGAAGAACTCTTCCAAAAAGGCCTGTTGCAGTTGTGCCCATGTAGTGACACTACCTTCGGGCAGATCATACAGCCATCTTCTTGCATTGTCCACCAAGGTAAAAGGGAAGAGTATCAACTTGACATACTCTTGCTGCTCATCACTGGATTGATGCATGATTGTCATTTCAAAATCTTGGAGATGAGTGTGAGGGTCATCTCCTTGGTATCCATTGAACTTCGGTAAGATCTGAAGTAATGAGGGCTTCAGGTCATACCGACGAGGTGCAAACGGATTCTCTGGTAAGGTGATTTCGTTCGGCCTCAAGTTGAGATTCGTTGGGTATGCCAACTGTCTGAGGGTCTGCGCCTACTTGGCTGCTGCTTCTGCCATAGCTTCGCGTCTCGCTATTCGTGCTCCTACGCGTAGTCGTCTTTCAGTACGGTCAATATCAGGGTCAAACACCAATGCTCTTGCAACTCTACGAGTTCCACGCATGCACCAATAGCGAAAAATGGAATGAGGAGAGAACAAAATTGCTGCGCGTCACTCCCCGGCAACGGCGCCAATTTTGACACACACCCGTCGTACGGTGCGGGCAAAATACTTGTGTATGCCCAGTACATACGATACACGCTCCTACAACAAGAACTCAGTCTTAGTGGCAAGTGTAGGGTCGAATCCCGCAGGGAGTGAGGAACCACTTTGTTCTCCAACGACAAACTGAGGTGTCACAAGTCTCAATTTGTATACTCTGCACAAGAAATTAACAAGATCAATAATAACAAATGGGTGAGGTTATTCGGTTAGGTCATAACTGTTGCTAACGTTTATTTCGGTCATAGGCATACTGATAATCCGTCCATGATCCATATAAACCCAAGGCGTGGCCCAAAGACATTGGGGCGTTTCAGGGGGTTATGCTTCACATTTAGGATGGTTGATCCCATTGTGGTCACTTGGTCCGAAGGTCACACAATCCCCGGTCACAAGGCAGTGCTTCACTTCTCCTTAGATGGTAGTCATACCCGTTACTCACCAAGTATGACCCTCACCAACCTTCTCTCCCGAGGTCCCCAACTCTGCACTTTGAGTGACACATGCCTCCTGGACACAACTATTTTCGGCTTGTTAGCCGACCAATCATAGACATGCTACGGCGCAGAAGTTACCTTCCTCGTTCGATAACCATGGCTTTATGCCTCGTCACAGTTGATGGATATTCTCTAGAGAAGCCCAAGACTGAGGAAAGACAATGTATCCCATCAATCCTTTCCCCACCTTCTGGATCTACAACGTCTTTTGTTGACGCTGCTCAGCTACTCAGTCTTGGGTATACCGGTTGTCATGCCCTGGTTCACCCTGGCCTTTGCTCGACATGGACAGTGTTTTACCGAACAGAGATCACCCGTTAGGCCCCTACTGCCCATGGTTTCGAATAGATCCTTCCGGAACCACGAGATTCAACCGAAAGAACAAATGCCTCACGAATGTTTACATGTTAACAACAATTGTTTCCACCCCTAAAACCTCACCTAAAGAATTACTCACACATCGCAGAATTCATAAATGCGAAATGAATTAAACACATCATGAAACAAAAGGAAATACTTAAATAAGATAAAGTAATACCTAAGGCTTCGAGCCTTTAATCTTGTTCGAATGAAAACACGACGGAAATAGGAAATAGAACTGGAATGTAAATTGTTTGGATGCCACACTTCGGCAGAATTAAAGTCATAAACTAAGTAAAACAAAGTTCAAAAGGGCCAAGAACATTTTCACGCTGCACACCATCATCCTTTTATACTGCTGCATGGTAAAGGTCCAACTCCAACTGCGCCAGCTTCATATCTTCAAAGAGATATTCTTTCATTCTTTAGCTCAATCCGTGATTGATCTGATTGAAGATAGCCTCCAGCTATTTGCTGTCGTCAACCTTTCCCTTTCTTCCGATGCTTCTAGCTTCTTCATCCTTCTTCTCTTTGCTTATTCCAAATCCCCGAGATTCACTTTCCTTTTCTGGCTTTGGCTGTCTACTTCGCATGGTAGTGGTCAGATGGATTACTTTCTTCGGTTTGATTTATACCAGGTGGGTTGCTTCAGGTTCCCATGCCCCAAATTAGACTGGAGAGGTACTGCGGCCGAAGCTCCATGCTGGTAAACATGACATAGCAATCTGGGTTTGGTAATGCCCATTCCAACCACATTCTTTCCGTTTTCGCTCCACTTGTCCTTGCTTCTTCAACAACTTCGTTTTCCCCTGGACAGACCTGAACTGACATAAATAAAGAGAAAAATAGGGCCAAATGGCCCAAAAGTCGAAGACGCATCAGTATCAAAAGATCAGTCAAAGATCTGAAGGTCAGACTGGAGATGCTACAGAAAGCATCAGTCAAGGGGGATCGAAGAAAAGAAAGTCCCAAGCTATTGCGACAGCTCCAGTGCTATTGCAATCTTGCATAATCCAGTTCATCACACCAGAGTCAAGCATTTCGCAATCCGTCATCACTTATTCGTGATCATGTGAAAAAGAAGAATGTCTCAGTTGAATGGATTCTGACCGCAGTTCAGAGAGCAGACTTGTTGACCAAAGCTCTTCCAGAAGATAGGTTCAACGATCTTTGTGGAAGGATCAACTTCATCAACCCTGAAGATTGATGTTGATCTTGATGTCTCCAACTGCAGTCACGATGACTGTTGCTCAGTCAATTGGTGCTCCTCAACTGATGACGTGGCAACCGAAGAAGATGAGTCTCCATCTGAGGGGGAACTTAGTCTTATAAGTCAACCAGAAAAGTGGTATCGACTGACTACAATGATCAGTCAATCAGTAAGTATCTTCAACTTACCCTGTATATATCAGTTAATTCAGTTATGAGTTCTTAATAGTCTTCAAAAAGCTTTCTCTAACTGATCAGTCTCTTTCAAAGACTTTAACTGATTGTTGGAAAATGAAATATCCGTGAAGGACAAGTACTTTTAATTGGATTTTAAAATATTTTAACTTGTCCTGATTCTTTACTTAACTTCTTTCCAACTCCTTTGCCTCCGAAATAAAAATCTTAAAAATCTCATTGATTTGACAAATTGCAATGATTTTTATTACTTTTTCTACCTTTTTGAAGCTTCCGTCCTCTGCAGTGACGGCAGGCGTGAAAATTTTCTTCAAAATGTTTTTAGGCACGAAAATCGAACAACTTTTCATCTTCCTTACTTAGTATTTTAAATACTTTACACTTGCAAATTTTCTTCATTACAGCTAACAACTTTCCACAGACACCTCTGTGAGAACACTTTTCAAAAAGTTGTGGAAAATGTTTGTTCCGACAATGGAGAGATCAATAACAACGAAGTCATGGAGTGGGAGAATGACGCTCAAACACTTGGTCTTCATAGGAGCCTTCTACTGGATCTCAATGTTTCTTCGACGTCAAGCTTGTTTCTACTCTCACTTATATCCAGCGACAAAAATGTCTTTCATGCTAATGCCAGGCGCCAAGAAGCTTCTAAGCTTCAGGAGGTCATCAAGCTCATCTCACATATCTTGCTCACCTCCATGGCATGCAACAACAACGAGCTCTCTCTCGTTGTCTGCCAGCATCCCTAGCCGCACATGGTCTTCTCAACTAAGACCTTGTGCCGAAAAATCGACAGTGCTAGTCCTCACGACTATCACTGATTCAATTTTCGCCTCTCTCATTCATCTCCCGTACTCTCCTTCTTTCTTCAACCTAGTCCTCTCTCTCTCCATCTTAAGCCCATCATCCTCCCTTTAAGGTCCGTGTGCATAGCCACATTACATGAATATCTCCAAAGAGTTGTCCATACCTACCTTTCCCCACCTTCCTTCTCCTCACAAACACTCATCTTCTCAGCATCCACGCTTCTCTTTTCCACATCAACCCTCATCTTCTCCGTCTTCCTCATCATCTCCTTTCCCACTAGCATCTTCCTTCTGATCATAGCTTCCATCATCAGCTCTCTTTTTGATGTTGCCAAAAAGGTAGAAAGTAGAAGTCAGAGAAAAACCTTCTCAAAGTTGGTTCTCTGCATCTTCTCGAAAGACTGAAGATGGTAAAGCAAAAGGATCACCAGAAGTTCAAGGATGACGAACCAGTAAGACCTCGAGTCAATGGAAAACAAGTGCAGAAGAAACAAGTTTAGGAACATGAAGATGAAGATGAAGATGAAGATCAAAGAAAAAGTTCAAGGCGCAAATAGGCAGACTGCTGGAGTCCATGGGTTTCCATGTGTTTTTATGCTTTTAACACCTTTGTATGTTCTGCTTTGTACCTCAACTGATTTCTCATCAGTTATCTTTAGAGAAATAAAAAGAACTTCCTTTGATCTCAACCTGAAGATAATATCTTTTTGTCCAGGCTCTGATTATTTACTTCAGTTATGTCTTTGTTTTGTTCATTTGAACTGTTGTGTTTTTTCTTCGAATGCAAGTTAATAGGTTATCGTGTTAAGGGGGAATAGTATTCACCCTGTTTAGTAACTTGTTGTTCTTGTTCTGTCTTTTCTTGTCTTAGAACTGTTGTGTAGTTTTGGCATCAACAAAAAAGGGGAAATTATTGGGAACTTAATGAAATATCCTAAACCTAATTTTGATGATACCAAAATCAATAGGTTTCACTTTTAATAGACTAGAACTGTTCGAACTCAACTGTTAGAGTTTTTTTTTCTAGTTTAGTTGTTGTTCTGAAGACTGAAGCCTGAAGCCGGAGGACTGAAGACTGAAGTTGCCGACTGATGTGACGATTAAGGTAAAGTCAAATACTGATATTTGACTAACCAGTCCAAGAATCAGTTGCGACTGATTACTTAATACGAGCCACATGGATTCAACGGACTGATACTAAAGTCAAGTATCAGTTAAACATTTTTCCTCGAACTGAACCTCTAAAGTTTAAAGGAAGCCACACACTCCAGAAGTACAGCCGCATTTGATGAGACCATGTTTGTGCTCGTTTTTCGTATCTGTTTTAGGTCTAGATAAAGTCTTTTTCCTTTGTTTTGCTAGAGTCAGTCGCCTGGAAGGGCGTAGTTCCAGGGCAGGCCCGTTCTTTGGGCAGAAGGTGCTTTTAAGGCATAATGCTGCTGCATTTCGCGAAGAGGCATGAGTTTGAAGCAGAGGAGTTTGGGACACTCAAAAGCTTGTTTTGAAGACCGAAAGTCCGAGAAGCAGGATGTTGGGCAAACCGACCCTTTTGCCCATAAGTACCACGCGGGATCCAATTGCATCGGAAGAAGGTTCTGGGCATAATGCGACTTCGGTCCAGGGGAAGAAGTATGAGCACAGCTACAGAGCCAATTGGAGATTGAAGCAGCATGTTACAAAAGCTTAGATGAAGTTTGGAGTTGCTCAAGGCCAACCGCCCCTTTGCCCATAAGTACCGCGCAGGACCCAGTTGCACCAGAAGAAGATCGTGGGCAGAAGGTACAGACGGGGCAGAGAAGAAGAGTGCAAGAGATGGAGTACATAAATTCGTGCTGTGGGCAAAGGCACAATCTGATCAGAAGATGTAGATAAGGAAAGATATCCAAAACTTTATCCCTTGAGGTTTGGATAAGGAAAGAATCAGCCTCTAGATCAGGATGCAATCTCTGGCAGAAGGAGCCCTAATTCTAGCCCACTCATTTGGGCCCAGCATGAGTAGCCCTATGTTGGGAACCTTGTGGAATATCCTAACCCTTGTTTTGATGATATCAAAATTCATAGGACTTAACTGTAATAGACTAGAATCGTTTAGAACTCAAGTGTTAGAGTTCGTTTCTAGTTTAGCTTGCGGGGTCGAAGACTGAAGACTGAAGACTGAAGAACGAAGACTGAAGACTGAAGACTGCAGATACCAACTGAAGTATCAGTTGAAGAATCAGTGGAAGACTGATTATTTAATGCGCGCAAAGGACTGATACTAAAGTCAAGTATCAGTTGAACATTCTTCCTAGGACTGATCTTCCAACGTTCAGAGGAAGCCACGTACGCACAAGTACAGCCGCATTAAATGCAGAGATCTCAGAATATCTTATCTCTGCAGAGGTCATTCCTATCTGGCGGTTACTTTTCAGAGACGTCACATCTCCTGTCCATCAAAGAGAGCCGTTTCCACACAGACAAGGAACCTCGAAGATTGAAGCCTCAGCCCAAATTCGAATTGCTCTCCAACGGAAGAAATCTTGAGGACGATTTACGCCAACGGATCTATTCAAGAGTTCTCCTACAAATAGCGCTCGAGGATCACTTCAACCTTCACCGATTCAACGACATAAGCTGAAGCTCTGCCAAAATTGCTACTCAGCCTAAAGCTTAACCGCCCCAAAGCTTGAATCGAAGAAGAGAATTCCAAAGCCAAAATCAGTCACTACTGATTACATACATTCTCTTAGACCCTAGGCATAAATCTGTTTACCCAGAAGCCAAAGGTCAAACTTGCTTCAAAGAACTGTTCTTTGTGAGTATAGTTGGCACTTGTTCAAACCTTCCCCCCATAAGAGTGTTTGATTGGTTCGGAGTTCAGGAAGGTACTCTGAACTCTGAGTGAAAAGTCTGAGCACGAGGTGTGCTTAGCAGGGAAATCCTACGCGAGGTTGTGTGGGTGCTGAAGAAGGGTTTTCTTCAGTTTACGGTTGTGTGCACCAGGTAAGCACACGGGTACGGTTTGCAGTGCACCAGTGAAGCACTTGCGGAGTGGATTGTTGGTCTGATCAACCAACCGTGGATGTAGGAAAGGGTTTTTCCGAACCACGTAAAAGTCTCTGTGTTGTTTACAGCTTTCAGTTTTACATTCTTACTTGTGCTATTTCAATTGATAAAACTGAACACTGACTAACAGCAAAGAGAAACTTTAAACCAACAACTTGCTCCACTGATGCGTCTTCGACTTTTGGGCCATTTGGCCCTATTTTTCTCTTTATTTGTGTCAGTACAGGTCTGTCTGGGGAAAAACGAAGTTGTGGAGGAAGGAAGGTCAGTAGAGCGGAAACGGAGGAAATGCGGTCAGAATGGGCATTACCGAGCCCAGATTGCTAAGTCATGTTTACCAGCATGGAGCTTCGGCCAACAAGTACCTCTCCAGTTTAACTTGGGGCATGGGAACCTGGAGCAACCCACCTGGTATGAGCCACACCGAAGAGAGCAATCCGTCTGATCGTTACCATGAGAAGCAGACAGCCAGAGCTATAAAAGGAAGGTCAATCTCGGAGATTTTGAAGAAGCAAGTGGAAGATGGAAGAAGAAACTGGAAGGATCGGAAGAATGGGAAAGGTTGACCAAGCTTGCAGCTGGAAGCCATCTTCAATCGGATCAATCAAAGATTGAGCTAATTAAGGAAAGAAGATCCCGGCGAAGATTTGGAGCTGGCGCAGCTAGGGTTAAGCCTCTACCATCCGGCAGTATAAAAGACTAATGGTGTGCAGCGTGCACAAGCTTCTGGGCACTTGAACTCTTGTTTCACTTTTAGCTATTACTTTAATTCGACGTGTGCGGCATCAAAAACAATTTACGTTTCAGTACTTTTTCCTTCTCCGTTGTGTTTTGCTTTTAAACAAGATCGAAGACTTGAAGCCTAGGTATTATTTATAAATTCCAGTATTTCCTTCCGTTCAATCATGTGTTTAATCTCTTTTGCATTTATGAATTTTGCTATGTTTGAGTAGTCCCTTTGGTGAGGTTTTAGGTGTAGAAGTAATTGTTGTTAACATGTAAACATTCCTGAGGCATTTGTTCTTTCGGTTGAATCTCGTGGTTCCGGAAGGATCTGTTCGAAACCATGGACAGTAGGGGCCCAACGGGTGATCTCCGTTCGGTAAAATGCTGTCCGTGTCAAGCAAAGGCCAGGGTGTACCAAGGTACAACAACCGGTATGCCCAAGACCGAGTAGCTGAGCAGCGTCAATAAAAGGAGTTGTAGATCCAGAAGGTGGGGAAAGGATTGATGGGATACACTGTCCTTCCTCAGTCTTGGGCTTCTCTAGAGACTATTCATCAACTATGACGAGGCATAAAGCCATGGTTATCAAACGAGGAAAGCAATCTCGGCGCCGTAGCATGTCTATGACTGGTCGGCTGACAAAGCCAGAAATAGTTGAGTCCAGGAGGCATGTGTCACTAAAAGCGCGGAGTTGGGGACCTCGGGAGAGAAGGTTGGTGAGGGCCATACTTGGTGAGTAACGGGTATGGCTACTATCTACGGAGAAGTGAAGCACTGCCTTGTGACCGGGGATTGTGTGACCTTCGGACCAAGTGACCACAATGGGATCAACCATCCTACATGTGAAGTATAACCCCTTGAAACGCCCCAATGTCTTTGGGCCACGCCTTGGGGTTATATGGATCATGGACGGATCATCAGTATGCCTATGACCGATACGAATGTTAACAACAGTTATGACCTAACCGAATAACCTCACCCCTTGTTATTATTGATGTTGTTTATTTCTTGTGCAGAGTATACAGATTGAGAATTGTGACACCTCAGTTTGTCGTTGGAGAACAAAGTGGTTCCTCACTCCCTGTGGGATTCGACCCTACGCTTACTGCTAAGACTAAGTCATTGTTGTGAGAAGTAGGAGCGTGTACTGTCTGTACTGGGCATACACAAGTATTTTGTCCGAGATTAAAATGAAACTTTACACGCAAACAAAGACTCCTGTTTTACTGAAATCAGTTTTGACCAACAGGGTTGACGACTGATACTGAAAGCTCTTCAGTAATGAGTTATCAGTTAAGTTACTGGAACTTAACTGATTCAAATAAGGGCTTCAGTCGAGTTTGCTAAGATAGAGATGATATCGCTCTTCCTTACTATCAGAGGATAGTTCAGTCAGATTGATATCATACGCAGCAGAAATTAAACTTAGTTTCGTAATAGCCTCGGTGGAGCAGATAGTTGGATTAAGGTTTCTCTTGCTGTTAGTCAGTGTTCAGTTTTATCAATTGAAATAGCACAAGTATGAATGTAAAACTGAAAGCTGTAAATAACACAGAGACTTTTACGTGGTTCGGAAAAAACCCTTTCCTACATCCACGGCTGGTTGATCAGACCAACAATCCACTCCGCAAGTGCTTGCCTGGTACACTGCAAACCGTACCCGTGTGCTTGACTGGTGCACACAACCGTAAACTGAAGATAACCCCTCTTCAGCACCCACACACCTCGCGTAGGATTTCCCTGCTAAGCACACCTCGTGTTCAGAATTTTCACTCAGAGTTCAGAGTACCTTCCTGAACTCCGAACCACTCAAACACTCTTATGGGGGAGAGGTTTAAACGAGTGCCAACTATACTTACAAAGAACAAGTTCTTTGAAGCAAGTTTTGACCTTTGGCTACTGGGTAAATAGATATATGCCTAGGGTCTAATAGAATGTATGTAATCAGCAGTGACTGGTTTTGGCTTTGGAATTCTCTTCTTCGATTCAAGCTTTGGGTGGTTAAGCTTTAGGCTGAGTAGCAATTTCGGCAGAGCTTCAGCTTATATCGTTGAATCGGTCAAGATTGAAGTGATCCTCGAGCGCTATTTGTAGGAGAACTCTTGAATAGATCCGTTGGCGTAAATCGTCATCAAGATTTCTTCCGTTGGAGAGCAATTCGAATTTGGGCTGAGGCTTCAATCTTCGAGGTTCCTTGTCTGTGTGGAAACGGCTCTCTTTGATGGACAGGAGATGTGACATCTCTGAAAAGTAACCACCAGATAAGAATGACCTCTGCAGAGATAAGATATTGAGATCTCTGCAATTAATGCGGCTGTACTTGTGCGTACGTGGCTTCCTCTGAACGTTGGAAGATCAGTTCTAGGATGAATGTTCAACTGATACTTGACTTTAGTATCAGTCCCTTTGCGCGCATTAAATAATCAGTCTTCAACTGATTCTTCAACTGATACTTCAGTTGGTATCTGCAGTCTTCAGTCTTCGTTCTGCAGTCTTCAGTCTTCAGTCTTCGACACCGCAACTAAACTAGAAACGAACTCTAACACTTCAGTTCAAAACAATTCTAGTCTATTACAAATAAGTCCTATGAATTTTGGTATCATCAAAACAAGGGTTAGGATATTCCACAAGGTTCCCAACAATTTCCCCCTTTTTGATGATGTCAAAACCACACAGCAGTTCTAGACAACAAAAAGACTGAGCTCACAGTACAAGTTCTAAATCAGGGGTGAAAACAGTTCCCCCTTAACAATAGAACCTAAACAACTTGTACTTAGAGCAAGAACGAAAACAGTTCTAAAAGCAGAACAAAAAGAAGACAGAAAAACCATAATCAGAGCCTGGACAAAGAGTCATTGTCTTCAGGTTGAGATAAAAAAGAAGTTCGTTTCATTAATAAAGACTGATAAGCCATCAGTCGAGGTACAGAGCAAGACTTACATTGGAGTAAAAAGAAAAACAAAAACATCATGGGAAACCCATGGACTCCAGCAGTCTGCTTGGTTGCGCCTTGAACTTCTTGATCTTCATCTTCTGTCTTCATGTTCCTAAGCTTGTTCCACTCTCACTTGTGTTCCGTTGAATTGAGGTCTTTTCCTGAAACGTCATCCTTCTGGTGATCCATAGCTATCCCATCTACAGTCAAGAAATAGGGACAGGAGTAACCTTCTCAAAAGGTTGCTCACTGACTGTGACTTTCCCAACTTTCCCCCTTTTTGGCAACATCAAAAAGAGAGATGACCATGGAAGCTGAAATCAAATGAGACTTCAACTCCAATTCTCAAGTTGTGGTGACGACTTGAGAAGAGGAGAGGTCCCGAATATGCAGAAGGAGGAGGATGTCAGAAGTGGGTGGAGAAGAATGAAAAAGAGAGGACGGAGAAGGCGGGGAGACAGAGGAATGATGAGAAGCAGTGTGAAGGAAAGGAAAGTATGCATAGCATCGTTAGAGATAATCATGAGATGCAGCTATACATACTATCCGGAGAGCGAGGAGACAGACGAGGAGAGAAGAATTATAGGAGTGCGAAAGGAGGGGAGGAGAAACGAAGGAAATGCATGTCAAGGCGTTGATGAAAGAAAATGATCAAAACGCGCTTTGTCATACATGGGAGAGAAGAAGATGTGAAGATGGAGAATCGAATCAGTGGTAGTCGTGAGGACTAGCACTGTCGATTTTGCACCGGATGGCAATGAGCTTCTGCGCATTGCTGTTGCACCACATGGAGGCTTCACCAAAAGGCGAAGAGCTTCCTGAGAATCAGGTGAAGTCTGTCCATATTTTGACAGGAACTTCCAATCCATGTGCCGGGCATGAGGATGGAAGACGCTCGCTTCGCTGGATACAAGTGAGGGTAGAGCAAACTTTGACGCCGGAGAGACGTTGAGATCCAGTGGAAGGGTCCGGTGAAGACCAAGAATGTGAGCGTCATTCTTCCACTCCATGACTTTGCTGTCATAGATTTCTCCTTTAGTCGGAACAATTTTTCTCTGCAACTTTGAAACAATTGAAACTTTTTCTCACAGTGAAGGCTGTGGAGAGTTGTTAGTTGATGCAGAAAAAAATGTGAAGACAACATGGTATAAATAGACAAGATATGAACCATGTAGAAGATGAAAGGTTTTTCGAAAACTGTGCCTAAAATGCAATTGAAGAGAAAATTCGCGTCCGCCGTCACTGCGAGGGACTGTGTTTTCTAAAAAGTTGAAAGGCATCATTACATTCTGTCATGTCAATGAGCTTTTCAAGAAATTTTATTGCAGAGGCAAAAAGGTTGGAAGGATTTTTGGCAAAAAGATCAGGACAAGTTCAATCAAAACAGATTTTCACTTTATAAAAACCTTGTCCTTCACGGATATTCCATTTTCCAACAAATCCAACAATCAGTTAAAGTTTTTGAAAGAAACTGATCAGTTAGAGAAAAGATTTTGAACTAAAAACTTAAAGCTCATAACTGAAATAACTGATTTTGAAAGGTAAGCATTTAAAATACTTACTGATCAACTGAACTTAGTAGTCAGTTGATACCTCGTGATCCTGGTTGATTCATCAGGATGACTTCTTCTTCAGATGAGCATTCGGACTTCATTGCTTTCCACGTCGGCGAACGTAGAAGCAGCAGTTGGTTGACCACCAGTCAGCATGATTATTTGAGAAAAACTTCAAACACAGCATCACTCTTCAGGGTTGATGAGGCCGATCTTTGCACATAGATCATTGAACCTCTCTTCTGGAAGAGCCTTGGTCAGCAGGTCCGCTCTCTGAATAGCAGTGGGAATCCATTCCACAGAGACATTCTTCTTTTCGACATGATCACGAATGAAGTGATGTCGAATCTCAATATGCTTTACTCTAGTGTGACGAACTGGATTCTGGGAGATTGCAATAGCACTGGAGCTGTCGCAATAGATAGGAACTTTCTTTTCGTCGATCCCATAGTCCTTTAGTTGATGGACTAACCACAGGATTTGTGAGCAGCAGCTTCCGGCAGCAACATATTCAGCTTAAGTTGTAGAGGTGGCGACTGAAGTCTGCTTCTTTGAAAACCAAGAGATGAGCTTGTTGCCTAGGAATTGACATGTTTCGGAGGTTGATTTGCGATCAAGCTTGCATCCACCGAAGTCTGAATCTGAATATTCGGTGAGCTTGATGTCGTCGTCTGCTGTATACCACAATCCTAAATTGGGCGTGCCTTTGAGATATCTCAGAATCCGTTTTGCTGCATCCAAATGAGTGTCCTTAGGATCTGATTGATATCTTGCACATACCCCGACTGCAAATGCGATATCTGGTCTGCTCGCAGTCAAATACAACAAAGATCCAATGATTTCTCTGTACTTCTTCGAAGAGACAGAGCTTCCTTCTGAACCTGGATCAACTTTCCAGTTTGTGTTCATTGGGATCTTGACTGACTTCATGTGCTGAATACCGAACTTAGCTATCAGCTCCTTGGCATACTTGGACTGGCTGATCAGTATTCCTTCTTTGGTCTGCTTGACTTGCAATCCGAGAAAGAAATTTATTTCTCCCATCATGGACATTTGAAACTTGTTGGTCATGATGTCAGCAAACTTCTTGCACATGCGTTCGGATTTGGATCCGAAAATTATGTCATCGACATAAATTTGAACAAGCAAGAGATCTTCTCTTTCTTTGAGAGTGAACAAAGTTCTGTCCACAGATCCCTTTTTGAAGCCTTGTTCAACCAGATACTCTGAGAGAGTATCGTACCATGCTCTTGGTGCTTGCTTCAACCCATAGAGCGCTTTCTTCAGCTTGTACACCTTTTCTGGTCCAACAACCTCAAACCCTGGAGGCTGTTCTACATAGACTTCATCTGTGAGCACTCCATTGAGAAATGCGCACTTGACATCCATTTGGTGTACCTTGAAACCTTTGTGAGCTTCGAAGGCTAAGAAGAGTCTGACTGCTTCCAATCTGGCAACTGGGGTGAACGTCTCGTCGTAGTCGATTTCTTCTTCTTGACTGTATCCTTTAGCCACTAGCCTTGCTTTGTTTCTCACAATGTTTCCTTCTTCGTCTTCCTTGTTCTTGAAAATCCATTTCAAGCCAATCACCTTTGCATCGTCTGGTCGATCCACAAGCTCCCAAACTAAATTTCGGTTGAATTCATTGAGTTCCTTTAGCATTGCGATGACCCATTCAGTGGACTTCAGAGCTTCTTCAATATCCTTGGGCTCTGTAGTTGATAAGAAACAGCTGAAATTCTTATCTTCATTGATGCAGTTCTGATTGATGTCGAAGATGAGGTTGCACATTGATCTCCGTGTCTTGACGCCATCTGATGGTTCTCCAATGATGTTCTCCTTTGAGTGAAGTTCAAACCATCTTCGATACTTCTTGATCTCTTCTGGAGATGGTGGGGCTTCTTCGATCAGAATGGTTCTGAGGTGTTGAGCACCTTCTAGAGCTGGGGAGAGTTGAGCTGGGGCGGCTTCTGCGCGTTCAACTCGAACTTCAGCAACTGGAGTTCCCCCTTGACTGATGCCATCTGCATTGGCTCTAGTCTGAACTTCAGATCGTTGGTTGATCTTCTGATACTGAAGCATCTCAGCATCTTCATCTTTGCCAGGTCCCCACACCAAGACAGTAGAGGGCTCGGTGTTGTGGATTTCAGCTTTGGAACCTTCAGCGATCTGAACACACTTTTCAACATCTTGTTCCCTGAAACCATCTGTAGACTCATCAAAGATCTCATGAGGTGTTTCTTCAACACAAAGAGTTTGAGTATTGAACACTCGATAGGCTTTGCTTGAACGTTCTGTTCCAGAGTATCCAAGGAAGACTCCTGGATCAGCCTTGCTATCGAAAGTGTTCAACCTCTTCTTATCATTGTTGTGTATGAAACACTTAGAACCGAAAGCATGAAAGTAGGCAATCGATGGCTTTCTGTTATTCCATAACTCGTATGGAGTTCTTCCATGTCTCTGAGTGAGGAAGGAGCGATTCTGCGTGTAGCATGCGTTGTTGACTGCTTCGGCCCAAAACTTCAAGGGGAGTTTTGACTCGGCTAGCATCGTCCTTGCTGCTTCCTTTAGAGACCGGTTTCTTCTTTCTGCAACTCCGTTCTGCTATGGAGTTCTTGCTGCAGAAGTTTGATGACTGATTCCTTGTTCATCACAATACTTACGAATAATAGTATTGAGGAACTCCGTCCCACGATATGATCTGATGCTGATGATGTTGACTTCCTTTTCAACGCTCAGTCTTCTCAGCAGCTTTGGCAGTTCCTCCAGTGTCTCTTTCTTCTTGAAGAGAAAGATAACCCAAGTATATCGTGAATAATCATCCACAACTACTAAGGTGTACTTCCTACCGTTGAAGCTTCTTGGAGTGATTGGGCCAAACAGATCCATGTGAAGTAGATGCAGATTCCTTCCAGAGGAGTGTCCTGACTTTGACTTGAATGACGTCCGCGTCTGCTTTCCTCTGAGGCATGCTTCACATTCTTGCTTCTTCTGGAACACAATAGAAGGAAGGCCTTCTACCAGTTGATCGTCTTGAAGTTGAGATGGTTGAGTCTCTTGTGCCATAGCCAATTGAGCTCCAAGCTGCTCTTGCTGATGAGGCACGTTTCTGGTGGGCTGTCTTCCCAAGAAACGACGTAGAGACTCCCTTGTCTGAATCCTTTCAGAACCACCGTCTTTTGATTGTTTCTAACAGTGAATTCATCCTTCTTGATCTTCACTGTGAAACCACTGTCACAAAATTGACTCACAGATAACAGATTATGTTTAAGACCAGAAACAAAGCTAACATTACTGATACTGGCGTTACCCATGTTGAGCACACCGTAGCCTTTTGTTTCTCCGATTGAGTTGTCTCCGAATGCAACTTTGGATCCAGCTTTCTCAACATACTGAGATAGATATTCTTTGTAGCCCGTCATATGCTTCGAGCAGCCACTATCTAGATACCACGTTCTGATTGAAGCTTTGGCCTCTTCCTTCTTTTTATGTTTCCTGACATTGACCTGCAAGGAAGAGTTGCTTCAGGCACCCAATCAAGCTTTGGGTCCTTCGATATTAGCTCGAGTTCCCTTTGGAACCCATATCTGCTTCAGAATTGCTCTGGCTGATCTCTTGCGCTTTGTTGAATATCTGATCGATGTCGTTGGCACTTCAGGTGGCACATGAGCATTCTTCTGTTGAGAAATCCTTTTGAAGGCCTCACTCTTGTAGTAGTTCTGTCTGATGAGTGGTTGAGGTCTTCTTTGCTCGGCGAAGTATCTTCCCTGAGATACTCGAGTCTTTGCAGACTTTTGGAGACTTGGCTGATGTCCAGTAGCTTGTTGTCGTGGATGGCTCTTGGCTCTTCTGGACTCAGCATTGCTTGGTCTCCATGGATGTTGTTCCTTCTGAAACTGAACTGGGGATGTCAGTTTCTGACTGAGGTGGCTTTTCTTCCCCCTGGATTGATGAGGAAGATTCTTCTTGACTCCTGATGTTCCTTCCCGGATCTTTGACTGAAATCTGCTTTCCAGCCTTTTCAATAAAATGATCTGGTTGGGGGGCTCCTTAGCTTGTCTGTAGCTTCGTGGAGGTGGAACATTTGATCTAGCCATCAGTCTGCGCTTGCGAACTTCATCCATATCATGATCTCTTGATTCTTCTGAGGTTGTGATTTCAGAAGGATCGTCCTTAGAGATGATCATGATATCCTTTCCTTTGGCAGCTGCAACCTTTCCTCCGATGCTGTTGACCAGGCCTTTTGATGGAAAGTTGCTCATCATGGGAGACTGCATCATGCAGTTCTTGACTGTTTCCTCCAGTTTGTGATTGAGCCTCTTGATTTCATGAGATGCTCTTTCACATTCTAAGTTGGAAATTCTGAGCTCTTCTTCCAGTCGACTGTTCTCCATGATTAGCTGATCAAGACGAGTTTCATCCGGAAAGTAGATGATTGTCTGATTCTTAGCTCGTTCATCATTGATCTCCTTGTCCATTTTCTGATTTTGCTTGAGGAGATCTTCGAACATTTTCTTCAGCTGACAGTGATCAGTCAAGAGCTGATCAAACTCGTCAGTATCATTGGATGAGCTATCTCCAGATTCTGAGTGGTCTCCTGAAAGCATCAGGAAGTTATCAGTATAAGGAGTTTTTGAGTGAGAGTTTACCTCTGAGCCATTCATTCCATTGTCGTAGCTGTTGTCAGCCACGCTTTCTGATGCATTGGCCATCAGGGCTCGGCTCTCATCATCTGAGCTGGAACTGTCGAAGTCGGATGATTCTGATGTGTCTTTGGAAGAGTCAGCATTGTCAGCAACCATCGCTTTCTTCTTCGAAAAGCTACGATCTTTCTTAGCTTTCAGTTCCCTGCGCTCAGCTGGAGTCAGATCAGGGCATTCATGTCGAAAGTGCCCTTTCTTTCTACATCCAAAGCATTCCGAATCTTTGATGTCGTAAGCGGCTGACTTCCTTTCTCCGCTTCAATCTGTGGAATGTCTGGAGTTTTCTTCTCTTTCTTTTCCTTTGTAGTGCTGCTTGTGGAACCTTCTGTACTTTCGGAACTTGGACTCCATCTTGTTGAATCTTTCAGTCAACAAGGCATATTGACTGAAGAAGTCCTCTTGGTTGAGTTCCGTTGGCTCCTTGATCTGCTTCTTGCCTTCTCTGGTTGAGGCCTTCAGTGCAACTCCTCTTGAGGTTGAACTCATTTGCCATGAGATCGGAGAAAAGCTTGCTTGTCGGGAGCTAACTGAATCCTGGCTTATGCTGATGAGCGACTGAGTATATCTGCCATTCTCCACGTGGCAGTGCTCGAAGAATCTTCAGGTTGATTTCTCGTTGAGTGTATTTGTCTTTGGAAATGGATTGAACTTAATTCAAGATGAGATTGAATCTTTGTTCCATCTCCTCGACAGATTCATTCTTGAGCATGAGGAAGGAGTCGAACTTCTGGCAAGCTATGGATAGCTTATTCTCCTTGATTTCCTCAGAACCTACGCAGATTCTTTCCAAAATGTCCCACATCTCCTTTGTTATTCCGCACTTGATGATCTTCATGACATGCTTGTCGGGAACGGTGCCGGAGATGATGCTTTTGGCGAGGTTGTCTAACTCATCTTGCTTCCTTTCTTCTGTGGTAAAGTCTGCCTTTGACTTGGGCTGGACATCATCATAAGGATCCTGTCGGAGATCAGCAGGAACCCTTTTGATAGTTTCGGTGATGGTGATCGGTCCGCTGGTGATGACTTCCCACATTCGGCAATGTTGGGCGGTGAGAAAGCTTTCAAGCCGCTACTTCCATATGTCGTATTTTTCAATACTAAACATAGGTAGAGAAGATAATCTGCTGTGGTTAGTCTCCATCAAAAAAGAGAGAACAGATAACGGCAGATAGAGCAAAAAGCAAGCACAAAAAGAAAGAGTAAAACTTTTTCGAGACCTTTAAGAAAAAAGATCTAGTTCAAATAGAACCTAGTCAGATGCAGATAGTTCTTGCGAACAACCCGCTCTGATACAAATTGTTAGGTCCGGGGGGTCTCGAATAGGTGTATGGGGGGGGGGGAATACACCTATAGGCTATTTTTATGACTATCTACTGACCTCAATCAGAGGGATCTCAGTCAGAGATTAAAACGAAACTTTACACGCAAACAAAGACTCCTGTTTTACTGAAATCAGTTTTGACCAACAGGGTTGACGACTGATACTGAAAGCTCTTCAGTAATGAGTTATCAGTTAAGTTACTGGAACTTAACTGATTCAAATAAGGGCTTCAGTCGAGTTTGCTAAGATAGAGATGATATCGCTCTTCCTTACTATCAGAGGATAGTTCAGTCAGATTGATATCATACGCAGCGGAAATTAAACTTAGTTTCGTAATAGCCTCGGTGGAGCAGATAGTTGGATTAAGGTTTCTCTTGCTGTTAGTTAGTGTTCAGTTTTATCAATTGAAATAGCACAAGTATGAATGTAAAACTGAAAGCTGTAAATAACACAGAGACTTTTACGTGGTTCGGAAAAACCCTTTCCTACATCCACGGCTGGTTGATCAGACCAACAATCCACTCCGCAAGTGCTTGCCTGGTGCACTGCAAACCGTACCCGTGTGCTTGCCTAGTATACACAACCGTAAACTGAAGATAACCCCTCTTCAGCACCCACACACCTCGCGTAGGATTTCCCTGCTAAGCACACCTCGTGCTCAGACTTTTCACTCAGAGTTCAGAGTACCTTCCTGAACTTCGAACCACTCAAACACTCTTATGGGGGAGAGGTTTAAACGAGTGCCAACTATACTTACAAAGAACAAGTTCTTTGAAGCAAGTTTTGACCTTTAGCTTCTGGGTAAACAGATATATGCCTAGGGTCTAAGAGAATGTATGTAATCAGCAGTGACTGATTTTGGCTTTGGAATTCTCTTCTTCGATTCAAGCTTTGGGCGGTTAAGCTTTAGGCTGAGTAGCAATTTCGGCAGAGCTTCAGCTTATGTCGTTGAAACGGTCAAGATTGAAGTGATTCTCGAGCGCTATTTGTAGGAGAACTCTTGAATAGATCCGTCGGCATAAATCGTCATCAAGATTTCTTCCGTTGGAGAGCAATTCGAATTTGGGCTGAGGCTTCAATCTTCGAGGTTCCTTGTCTGTGTGGAAACGACTCTCTTTGATGGACAGGAGATGTGACATCTCTGAAAAGTAACCGCCAGATAGGAATGACCTCTACAGAGATAAGATATTAAGATCTCTGCATTTAATGCGGCTGTACTTGTGCGTACGTGGATTTCTCTGAACGTTGGAAGATCAGTTCTAGGAGGAATGTTCAACTGATACTTGACTTTAGTATCAGTCCCTTTGCGCGCATTAAATAATCAGTCTTCAACTGATTCTTCAACTGATACTTCAGTTGGTATCTGCAGTCTTCAGTCTTCATTCTTCAGTCTTCGACACCGCAACTAAACTAGAAACGAACTCTAACACTTGAGTTCAAAACGATTCTAGTCTATTACAAATAAATCCTATGAATTTTGGTATCATCAAAACAAGGGTTATGATATTCCACAAGGTTCCCAACACTATCTGCATCTGACTAGGTTCTTATTGAACTAGATCCTTTTGAGGGAATTGTTGTTTTTGATCAAAAATCTTTTCTCAAGATTACTCTTGAGATTGCTTGCTCTGTGTTCGTTTCCTGTTTCCTGTGTGCTTCTCCCTGCTTTCTCTAACAATGCACAGGAACAAGAAAGATTCCTCCAGCGATTATGTTCGTACATATTTTCGAGGAATCAGCGGATTTAAGTTGGGTTCATTGGATTCTGATGAAGAAGAAAGGTTTATCTTTCCAGAAGAAAACTAGAGTCCAACCCACTCACAATCAGAAGAAACGAGCAGATATGATCAAACACGACTAGATTATCAACACCTAAGAACGAGATTTGAAAATCTCCTTAGGGAGCACAAACAGATCATCAAAGAGACTGATCTTGTAGAAGATGCTCGAAGGATCGTCATGCGCCACTTCATTACAGATGAAGATGAAGCAGACAAAAGAGACGTACAAGAGCGCAGACTGATCAACAGACTGAAACTTCTTCAGTCTCAGAAACAAGAACTTCTACAACGTCTCAAGGAAACAGAGACAGAATTCAAATTGGTGTCAGAAGTTTTTGAAAAAGTGATCCATGAGGAATCACTTCAGCACAGAAGAAAGATGGAACGAGAAAGGAGCGTGCAGCAACAGCCAAAGGACTTGAAATCAAAGGAGAATCAGTCATAAAACTCAGGGGGAACTTGCACTTTAAACTACGGTGTAACTAGTGATAATCATTGTGTAAGATTCTCTCAACGATTTTACTTATATCAATGACTAATTCTCTTTATTTTTTTTCGGCTGAATTGTGCTTAATCTGACGTGTCTATGTAATTACACTCTTTATTCTTCTTAATTGACACGTACACACGCATTTTAAAATGGTTGTCACACGATCACACGATCCCACCCTTTTTACTAACAAGCGGAGTGATCCACGTGTCACGACTCCATTTGCACGGATTTCAAACGTTTATTGAAACCGCCTTTTGCACGATCTCTCACACTCTCTTCAAAAAACATTTCATCTTCGACTAAAGATTTACACAATCTCAGAGAAATCTTTGTGTGCAAAATTCCTTTAGTGTATCTTTTTCTGCAAGACTAACAGTAAGAATCCACAGTTCTACTTCTGTGAGAATCAGTCTTCAGACTTTTGCAGAAAACCTCTCAAAGATCCAAATGGGAAAATCAGCGTCAGAACAAGTTGTCTGTTACGAATCTGTTGTTACATTGGAGTCACTCCAACAGTTTGCTGATTTCAACAAGATCATCGAGATCTTAGAACGACATGGATGGATGAAGTTCGTCCAATGCTCACCTGAGTTTATTCTCGACGAGTCGATCATCAGAGAATTCTACGACAACATCAAAATAGATGCATCGACTGGTGAACTCAAAACAGAGATTTCTGTTTTCACAAATGAAGGCTTCTCAGAATCAACCAAGATGTCCATCAACATATCTAAAGCGGCAAAAGAAATGTTCTACCTCCCGACTGATGGACCAACCCCAGTCTTCACCGATGAAGAAGCCACAGAGCACATGAGAGAAGCGCTGATGAGCAAAGCATCTACCGATCGTGTCATCACCAATGTTCTGAGCATTTCAAGAATTCATCTTCATCTCAGACCCATTGCCAAAATGATCAAGAAATGCTGGTTTGGCACTCTTGGATCCCCTGGTCATCTTTCAAGACCACACAAATTAATGTTGATCGCCCTGATGCAGAAAGGCCCATTCAACTGGGAGAAGGCCTACATTCAGATTCTCGCTGAAGAGAAGAAGGAATCCCACTCCACCAAGCATCTGCGTCAAGGAACCATAGTCTCAGCAATCATTCTTCATAGTGCTAAGGAGATACCATGTTTATGGAAGAACACTACTCAAGTATCTTCCACCATCCATCTGTTTGAAAAACAGAGTAGTTCAATCAGAGGGACTGTCAGTATCCCGACTGAAATCCCTCTCGTCACTTCTGAGCCACGATACAAGACTCGAGGCTCAACCAAAAGAAAGTTCGACAGCTTGTCGTCTCCAGTCAAGATCTCACTTGACACTCCTCAGAAATCTCACAATGAGGAACATGAAGAATATGCACCAAAATCTTCAGAAGAAGTTCTAATGCCAAGCACGGAAACTCCTCAACAACAGGCTCCTACTGTTCCTCCACCTGATGAAGGAAATCAACCGACAGAGGAGACATAAGCAACCAATGATAGAGAAACTGATTCTGAAGAACTTCCTCTCAGAGGTTTCTTCCACTACTGTCTTGAAGGGTTCAACAAGAAGGCCAAGTTTGATGAACCTGCTGACATAAATGCCGCATCCTCATCCTCAGCCTTTGTTAATCAAACTGCCCTTCTCAAAAACTTCGTGACACAACTGTCCGAACACTGTGTCACAACCCTATTTCCCACAGTCTTAACTTCCCTGAATCCTGAAGAGTTCCAAGCTCTTGTCAGTTATTTCTTTTTCATCTTCGTCAAAACCCTACCCAAATCTCAATACAAGGAGATTGATGAAGTTCTCACTGAAAGAGAGATGGAAGCATTGGAGAACAGCATCTTTGAGAAATTCAGAGTCACAAATGTTTGGGATGGCATCCACGACTGGGCACCCAACTTCAGACTGTACCTCACTTCCAGAGGTCTTCTCAAAGAAGATGATGCTGAGGACAACGAAGTCCACCATGAATCTCCACCGCATCAGACTGCTCCAGCCGACGCAAAAGAAGAAGGAACGCCAGCTGAAGAGCAAGGACCTGCAAGAACTACCACTGATGAAAGATTTCAGATGCTGGACGAGAGGCTGCTCATTCAAGAAGAAGCATCATATGAGCTGAGAGTCAAAATTGCAATTCTCGAATCAACAGTCACTCATCTTCAACAGCAACTGGTAATCCAGAACAAATTCAGCGAGGCTCCTGAGTCTGATGACAAAGAGAAACGAGAAGAGGACAAGAAAGGAAAAGGGAAAGTTGACTGAAGAATCAAAAGGAAGTCCTCCAAGGAAGCCAAGCAAACAACTCCGCATCAACTGAGGACTAAGGAAGATCAAGAAATGTCATCTAAACAGAAACTCTTTATTTTGTATATGATGTTCCTAGATTGTCTTAGTTTGTTCTTCCTTGATATGTTCTTCTGCACAATTGTTTGATACACTGTCCTTTACTGATTTCAAGCGGATTTATGATTATCCAGTCTTTGTTCCCTTTGCCTAAGTTACTTATGATGTTTATGGATTATCTAATTTAGGGGGAACTATGTTTAAGTTCTTTCAGTACTTGACTGTTGTCTTAACTGATTGTTGGGAACTTGTTCGTATTCACTTTTTTCTTGGACTAGTAATGAAAATAGGGCCTATGAGTGATAATGATTAACTGGCGACATTGCGTTTTGCATTAGACTTTCAATTTCCAAAAATCTCTTTTTGAGCATATCTTTTCAAATCATTGCATGCATTATACGCCGCCTATTTTCAGCAAGAGATCATGACAAATATTCTATATCAGTTCATATCTCATTTTTCTAGGCACTTATCTGACAGGCATTTATTGCGGACGTCAAAATTCATTAAAATTGATTTGGCGCGCAGATTTCAAACCGCCCACGTATTTTCGATTGCCCTAGGAAACTGTTCATCTCCCACGATCACACTTTCTCCATTACTGCCATTCCTCATTTCACCATCACTTTTGCACTCTCTCTCTAACTTTCAAAATCCACAGCTCTCTACTGTGAGATCACTCCCTGCAAAATTTTCTTCACAGATTTCCTAATCAAGATGGCCAAGACTAACATGAAGAGGATTGACAACAAGAAGGAGACTCCAAGAGAAAGATGTATATGAGCAGACGGTGCACAAGGAATTATTTGAAAAGAAGACGGAATATGCAAAGGTCTCAGAAATTCTTCACCGGAACGGATGGTCAAAGTTAGTCACCAGTGAACCGAAGTATCTACTCGACGACGCTGTCAGAGAATTCTACGGGAATCTCAAGTTCAACAATTCCGAAGAATTGATCTCAAAAGTCAGCATCATCGACGGGCCAAGATGTATCGAAGAGACTCTTAACGTCTCTGAGATTGTCAGAAAACTGTTCAATCTCCCGAACAGTGGATCTTCCCTCTCCAGATTGACTGATAAGGACGCAAACAAAATTCTCAAGTCTGCAATGAAGGATGAATCCGAATCTACGGAGAGTCAAGTTACTCTATCTCATCTTCATCCGGAGTTTGCTACACTGGGCAAAATTATCCAGAAGTGCTGGATAGGTGCTACAGGGACTCCCGACAAAGCTTCTCAACCGCAGAAGAATGTCATGGCAGCGCTTATAGAGAAATAATGCTACAACTGGGAAGAAGCTTACCTGAAGCTTCTTTACAATGAAGCTCACAACACGAGGCCGGCGACGATGGTTCGATAAGGGAACAGAGTCTCCCAGATCATCATCGAAGGAACAAACAAGCACAAGTTTGTGCGATGGCCACAGATGATTGAATTCACAGATAGCCTTCGTCTCTTCAAACTGGCCAGAAGAGATCCCAAACCTTCTCCGAAGGCGAAGGTAATAGATATCTCATCTCCACCATCATCTGACTCTGATGATATCCCTGATTCACCGCCATCAAATCCTCCTGCTCGCACGAATATGCCACGCCGAGTTCGTACCATCCTCCCGAAAAAGCCCTCCAAAAGACCGACTGAGATGCCTTGGAAACTTTCTCCAAAATCCAAAGGCAAAGCAGTTTTGGAAGCTGTTCCAGAACCAGCCTCCATCTTTCTGTCAAAAAACACTCAGGAAGCTGTTGAACTTCAGACTGAAGCTCAACAGAACGCCACAAATCACCTCCGACGTATAATTGGTGATGTTGATACGTCTTTAGGAGTCTACCGGAACCTTCATAGACTCCTTACGTATACATTCCTGAAGACGGCGCCATGCCCGAGAATCAACAGTCTTCACAGCCCTGAATTCGAAGACTCGTTCGAAATGGAAGAGGCTTCCCTAATCAGCCTCTTCCAAATTGAAAGTGTTTGGGAAGTAATTAATGACTTCGACAAATTTGCCATGAATTACTTGTACTCTTCCAAACAATTCAGACTTCTCATGTCACTCAACGACGATGCTGGAACATCAAGAGCAATTAAGGAGCCGCTCATCATTGAACAAGTAATTGATGCTCTCAGCTCTCCTGTTGATGACACTGCACAACCAGCGGAAGCTGCTGCTGATCCTGCCGTCGCTGAACATCCAATGACTGATTCAATCAGTCAGTCGGATTTGCCATCTTCTCCTCGAACAATTCCTGCTGAAGCAGACCAGGCTAGCATCACTGAAGTTGATGCTCCTCTTTCAGTTGAAGAAGAGAGATCAGCTGACAATGCTGATCGTCCATTTTCTGAAGAAAGAGTCGACGACATCCCCAAGTCTTCTCCGCCTTCATCAACAACACTCTTGAACACTGATGAGCCTATTCCACCTGAAGGCCAGAACATCAGTCAAGAGCAATCAATTCCTCAGCCTTTTGAAGAAAGAACATAACGCCCTGCTCCAACCAGTCAAGCCGAGGCTTCCACATCCAAAGCCAATGAAGAGCGTCAGCAAGTGCAGAATTCTCCTGTCGAATCAGATGTTCCAATAGAGCACGTTGAGCTTCCTCGCGCAGAAGCACATGTTCTATTTGATTCGGATACGGAAACTGATGAGCGCCTCACCGTCTGGAAACATAATCGGCCGCACAAACATCTATTACGGATCTCTGATGATGAAGATAAACCGATGGATGTACTGGTCAACCAACTTGCTGATCAACGGCTTAAAATCGACTCACTCAAACACGAGCTCGAACTACAGCGAATATATGGTAAGAAGTTCGTGAAGAAGCTTAAAGAAGTCGAGAAACAGGCAACCGAAGATATGGTCTATCATGCCGGCTTGATCAATGAGCTCCAACAGCGGATGGAGGCAGAAGAAAAAGCTTTACTCAAATACAAGGTTGAAATGCTTGATCCAAAGAAAGGTCTCCCCAAAATTCAGAAGGATCATGCGGAATTGTACACACTCTTTCTCGAATCAGAGATTGAAAGGAAGACACAATACATTGAACTAACTGAAAAGATCCGAGAAATGGAACTTGACTTCCTAAAGACGTTCATGCCAAGAACTGAAGTCAATGAACTCGTTGCAAAGACAGTACAGCCTATCCTGGAACGACTGATGCAGGTGGAAAGGCAACTCCAACGAACCAAAGAGTCCCCTGACTCCGCTCTCCTTTAGAAGATGTTCAATGATCTTCAAGAGTTGCAAAACCGACTTCCTCTAGCTGATGCCAAAAAGGGGGAAGAGGATAGAATGAAGCGCATGCGAAGAGAAGCGGAGATGATTCCCTCTGTCTTTAATGGGGTTGAAAACAGGGCTGAAGAAATCATCGCAAGGGTTGCTCCCACTTTCGCCTCAGTTGAAGCCAACAGAAAGAGAAGCAGAAAAAGCTCCTTAAATGAGTCAGAACTGAAGAAGAAGAAAATCGTCGACTTCATATCAACTCTAGAGGAAGGTTAGAAACTCGAACATTACCTCAAGAATGGATTGATTGTACCACATCTGGAAAAGTTTGAGCGACCAGATAAATGGATACCGTCAGAGTTGAATGACTGGTGGGAGAAAACCAAGGAACGCTACACCAAATGGATGGTGTTTGCAAACATCCGAGGTGACAAGGAGCGCATGAATGAAGCTTGGAAGTACTTTCTGATGCAACTGGAAGAATGAGATCTTGTTCGTCGAATGCTAGAAGCTCAGAAAGAATATGGAAAAGGCATTCCTGACCCTCAGAAGAAAGTGGTCACTCCACCAAGGATCAAGAATGGAGTCGACAGAGAAAAGATCAAGAAAGAAGTCAGAACTGTATGCAAAATTTGGAGCATTCATCCAGACTCCAGGGAAGGCAGAAAGATATGGGAAGCAGTTTTCAATCTCTACAATAAAAAACCTTGAGTCGTTTGAATATCCTCTGTAATGTTCTTTTCTGTTTTCAAGTTGTAACTTAGACTGATGTCCAATCAGTCTTTCATTAATGAAAAGAACAACTTCTTTTTGATCTCAACCTGAAGACAATGACTCTTTGTCCAGGCTCTGATTATGGTTTTTCTGTCTTCTTCTTGTTCTGTTTTAGAACTGTTTTCGTTCTTGCTCTAAGTACAAGTTTTTAGGTTCTATTGTTAAGGGGGAACTGTTTTCACCCCATGTTTAGAACTTGTACTGTGAGTTCAGTCTTTTTGCTGTCTAGAACTGCTGTGTGGTTTTGGCATCATCAAAAAGGGGGAAATTGTTGGGAACCTTGTGGAATATCCTAACCCTTGTTTTGATGATACAAAAATTCATAGGACTTAACTGTAATAGACTAGAATCGTTTTGAACTCAAGTGTTAGAGTTCGTTTCTAGTTTAGCTTGCGGGGTCGAAGACTGAAGACTGAAGACTGAAGAACGAAGACTGAAGACTGAAGACTGCAGATACCAACTGAAGTATCAGTTGAAGAATCAGTTGAAGACTGATTATTTAATATGCGCAAAGGACTGATACTAAAGTCAAGTATCAGTTGAACATTCCTCCTAGGACTGATCTTCCAACGTTCAGAGGAAGCCACGTACACACAAGTACAGCCGCATTAAATGCAGAGATCTCAGAATATCTTATCTCTGCAGAGGTCATTCCTATCTAGTGGTTACTTTTCAGAGACGTCACATCTCCTGTCCATCAAAGAGAGCCGTTTCCACACAGACAAGGAACCTCGAAGATTGAAGCCTCAGCCCAAATTCGAATTGCTCTCCAACAGAAGAAATCTTGAGGACGATTTACGCCAACGGATCTATTCAAGAGTTCTCCTACAAATAGCGCTCGAGGATCACTTCAACCTTCACCGATTCAACGACATAAGCTGAAGCTCTGCCAACACCTATTCGAGACCCTCAGGACCTAACACCCTAACTCATGCCTATAAATACCACATGGCTGTGAACCATTCAGGGGGGAGAGTAGAGAGAGGGGAGGACGAATTTTGAGAGACCATTGCTGTAGTTTTACTTTCCATAGTTAGGTAGGAGTAGTCGCCCCTTATGGGCATAGCAGTTTAATTTTCTGTTCATGTTTTCTGCTGCACTTTTGGCCGTAGGTACTTATATTTCCCTTTAAGCAATTTCAATTCTCGTTATGTTTTCCTTTATATCTTTTGCTTGTGTTATTTACTTTATGGTTGGCTAAGTTTTATATTATGATTTGGGCAAGATGATCTAGGCATGAACACTTAACTCGAGAGGTCTAATTTGGGCATAACAACTGTATGAGCATATTCTCGATACACTAGCTTTGATTCCAATAAGGTTGTAACAACTTGGTTAATTAATTGATCACTAGTTAACTAGGAAGTTCTGGCCACAAGTAATAATTTGGGCATAAGGCGAAACGCCATCGACCTCCAAAATAGTACAACGAGTGTTGGAGCCGTGACGGCTGTGAAATATCGGCGTAAGAGTCAAGTGGGTCTATCTAAATCCTAAAGCATTCTGGGCAAAGCACAACTAGCGATAGGCCATCGCAGAGAGCGTGGATGTTGCCCGGGGTTGTTGATTTCCATTAGCTGTACCTTCTAAGGGATCATAAACTGAAAGGATAGATTGGGCAAGGGGTTTTTGCGTGCGTGACGAGTGACAAAAGGGGCGCAACAATTCTTATGCCTATAACCACTGGTATGCGAGTATAGTGATTTATCTTTGCACCGATGAACGAGTGTCCAGTTCATGTCTAGTGATTCGAACCCAAGTCAGAATTGTTTTGTTATTTGATTATTCTATTTTGTTATTTCAGTTTAGGTTGGAAAACCCGTTATGCCCATGAACACGTTTTGGTCAGAACACTGCAGGATACAAAACCTTTTTAGTGACACCCTTGCAGGAGGAGTTACTTCTCAGTTCCCTGTGGATTCGACTCTGGACTTACCACTAGCTAGTCTAGTTGTGGGCACAGGATATTTTATTTGCACAAAGCTCAACGACAGCTTCGTCAAATTGGCACCGTTGCCGGGGAACTGAGTGCGCTAGTAATTTCTTTTGCGAAATTTTGTGTGAGTTTTGCCTTAATGTTTGTGTATGCGTTTTACTAATAGTGCAGGTCACAAGGAGCTATTATTGTTTGATCCCGAGATTGAAAGGAACGCACACCGAAACAATGGAGAACGACGTCGGGCAGAGCAAGAGACACAGCTGAACAGGAACCAAGAAGAGATATGGTCGGAGAAGACAATCCAGCCGATAAGACCCTTCGGGATCTGATGTTCCCAAACAATCTGAACCTCCGACCTATGGGCATACTGTTGCCTAATATCACTGGAAATTGGGAGTTGAAGCACACCCTGATCCAGATATTGCCCAAATACAGTGATATGCCCGGAGAGGACCCTATGCGGCACTTGAAAGATTTCGAGATGGCTTGTGGATCTATCCACACCGCATCTCCTGCCCTTACTGAGTACATTCGACTCCTTACTTTTTCATTCTCTCTTCAAGAGGGAGCGAGGGAGTGGTTGTACGTTTTGCCCGAGAACAACATTACGACCTGGCAGCAGTTGCAGCAGAAGTTTCTCGAAAGGTACTTCCCAATCAGCCGGATCCAGAGCCTAAGGACCAGAATAAGCAACATCAAGATGGGGGATGGAGAGATCTTATATGACTACTGGGGAAGATTCAAACAAATGCTAGCCAAATGCCCACAACATCAAATACAAGCCCACGATCTTGTTCGATACTTTGTGGGAAGACTTCGAAGGCAAGAAAGGCAATGGCTGCATGCTGCATGTGGAGGATCCATTTTGAACAAATCGGCAGCAGAGGCATTCGAACTTATAGCTAATATGGCGGAGGAGTCAAGGGATGAAGAAGGCACAATAGAGAGAATGTCACCACCAGAACCATCGTCTGCCCAAGACGATAAGATTGACAAGCTGTGCATTGCCTTGGAGAAGTTTATGAGCAACCAAATTCCTTTGATCAAGAAGCCGGTGAAAGCATGCCAACTTTGTATGGCATACACCCATGCAACGGATGAATGCCCTCAACTCTTTGAGGATGAAGAAGAAGTCAATGCTTTGGGACAGCTGGGAAGCAACAATGGAGGGTATGGCCAGAAGCCTTTTGAGCCTTACAGACAGCAGTACCCACAACAGCCTTCACAGGCAAGAGGGCCTTCCTTGGCAGAACTTGTCCACACGATGGCACAAGAAAACATGAAGGCACATCAAGAGCTTGAGAAATTCAAGATGGAAACTCGAGGAGAAATGCAAAATATCAACGCCCAGTTATCCCATCTTGCCCAAACGATCGCTCGGATGGAAAAGAAGCAGAGCAAGCTTCCTGCCCAGGTGGAGGTTAAGGGGGTGAATGCTGTGATGCTGATGAGTGGGGAAGATATCCTGCCCCAGAAAGCACTTCTCGACCAAATGGATGTTATGATTCAAGAAAGCCTGACAGAGGACTATGCCCAAAACGAGGATATGGAGGAAGCTGCTGGAATGATGGATACCCTAAAGGAGGAAGTGGGATACACAGAAGCCCTTAATATTCCCACCATCGGACCAGAGGACAAGTTGGTGTCATCACCCGAGAAAGCACCCAAGCTCGAATTGAAGAATTTGCCCAAGTACCTGAAGTACATCTGTCTGGGCGAGAATGAGACTTTGCCCCAGATCATCAATTTGGAAATAAGCCCAACAGAGGAGGAGCAAGTCCGAGAGTTTTTAAGCACATACAAGGAGGCAATTGGTTGGACCCTAGCGGACATCAAGGGCATAAGCCAGACTGTGTGCATGCATCATATTCTCATGGAGAAGGATGACGTTCCAGTTCGTGACCCACAACGAAAGCTCAATCCAACCGTGAAAGATGTGGTAATGAAGAGACCCTTGAAACCTCCTCTTGGGCATAACCCTCGTTATGGTTTTGTTTTTATTTTGTTTTGTTTTAAGTTTGTTTCGTCTCTACCTTTCTTTCTATTTTCGTTTTTATCTTCGCAGTGTTTGTTCTTCGACCTCCTCTACACACCCACTTTGCCCAAAGCAAAGTGTGTGTGTGGGGAGGGTTACCTTTTTTGTTTTCGTTTGTTGTTGGTATTCCTCCTTCTAACACCCTTTGCCTAAGACAAAGTGTGTGAGTGGGGAGGAATACCTATTTTTTTATGTGTTTTGTTTGTGTTTCAGCATGGTTCTCCTGAAGGATGTACGTATCAAGGGCAAGAGAGTTAGATTCACCACCCCTGAAGAGAGGTTACGCCCACAGCAAGCTTTCAGCCATCTACCCCAACAAGTAACAACAAGGAGAAGTCAGAGAACCCTGCCCCTTTGAGAGCAAATAATGATGCCCGTATGGGCATAACAGAAGCCATGATGATGGAGACCAGAAAGGCACTCTTTGCCTACTTTCCGAGCACTAGATTCAGGTGCCCACCTGAACTCTGTTCTGGGCATAACCCTCCATAGGTCTTAGTTTCTTTTTAGTTTTCGTTTTGAGTCTGTTTTTCGGCCCCCTCTACACACCTACTTTGCCCAAGGCAAAGTGTGTGTGTGGGGTGGGCCGAGCGTTGTTTCTTTGTTTCTTTGTCCTGTGGTTATCCTTTCGATTTGCAATCAATTAAGCATGATTATATTCTGAGTTTGTTGTGCAAGTAGTCTGAGATTTGAATTTCTAAGCATGTCGTATGTAGTTGAGGAAAATGGATTGGGTTGTGAGCATACCATGTGGGCAGAAGGTACAGACGGGGTAGAGAAGAAGAGTGCAGGAGATGGAGTACATAAATTCGTGCTGTGGGCAAAGGCACAATCTGATCAGAAGATGTAGATAAGGAAAGATATCTAAAACCTTATCCCTTGAGGTTTGGATAAGGAAAGAATCAGCCTCCAGATCAGGATGCAATCTCTGGCAGAAGGAGCCCTAATTCCAGCCCACTCCTTTGGGCCCAGCCTGAGTAGCCCTAACTCATGCCTATAAATACCACATGGCTGTGAACCATTCAGGGGGGAGAGTAGAGAGAGGGGAGAAAGAATTTTGAGAGACCATTGCTGTAGTTTTACTTTCCATAGTTAGGTAGGAGTAGTCGCCCCTTATGGGCATAGCAGTTTAATTTTTTGTTCATGTTTTCTGCGGCACTTTTGGCCGTAGGTACTTATATTTCCCTTTAAGAAATTTCAATTCCCATTATGTTTTCCTTTATATCTTTTGCTTATGTTATTTAATTTATGGTTGGCTAAGTTTTATATTCTGATTTGGGCAAGATGATCTAGGCATGAACGCTTAACTCGAGAGGTCTAATTTGGGCATAACAACTGTATGAGCATATTTCCGATACACTAGGTTTGATTCCAATAAGGTTGTAACAACTTGGTTAATTAATTGATCACTAGTTAACTAGGAAGTTCTGGCCACAAGTAATAATTTGGGCATAAGGCGAAACGCCATCGACCTCCAAAATAGTACAACGAGTGTTGGAGCCGTGACTGCTGTGAAATATCGGCGTAAGAGTCAAGTGGGTCTATCTAAATCCTAAAGCATTCTGGGCAAAGCACAACTAGCGATAGGCCATCGCAGAGAGCGTGGATGTTGCCCGGGGTAGTTGATTTCCATTAGTTGAACCTTCTAACGGATCATAAACTGAAAGGATAGATTGGGCAAGGGGTTTTTGCGTGCGTGACGAGTGACAAAAGGGGCGCAACAATTCTTATGCCTATAACCACTGGTATGCGAGTATAGTGATTTATCTTTGCACCGATGATCGAGTGTCCAGTTCATGTCTAGTGATTCGAACCCAAGTCAGAATTGTTTTGTTATTTGATTATTCTATTTTGTTATTTCAGTTTAGGTTGGAAAACCCGTTCTGCCCATAAGCACGTTTTGGTCAGAACACTGCAGGATACAAAACTTTTTTAGTGACACCCTTGCATGAGGAGTTACTGCTCAGTTCCCTGTGGATTCGACTCTGGACTTACCACTAGCTAGTCTAGTTGTGGGCACAGGATATTTTATTTGCACAAAGCTCAACGACAGCTTCGTCAGCATTAAATGCAGAGATTTCAGGATCGTAGTTTCTCTGCAAAGGCCATTCATTTTTGGTGATTACCTTTTCAGAGATGTCATATCTCCTACTCCTTAATAGCCGTTCTCACCAAACAAAGGAACCTCGAAGGTTGAAGCCTCAGCCCAAGTTCAAATTACTCTCTAATGGAAGAATTCTTGAAGACCATTTCAGCCAATGGATCTATTCATGACATCTCCTATAAATAGAGCTCGAGGATCACTTCAATCTTCACCAATTCAACTACATAAGCTGAAATGTTGTCGAATTCGTTACTCAGCATTCAAAGCCATTCCAAAGTTTGAATCGAAGAAGATAATCACAAAGCCAAAAATCAGTCACTGCTGATTACATACATTCTCTTAGAACTTAGGCAAATATTGTATATCCAAAGCCTAGGTATAACTGATTACAGAGAACATGTTCTTTCTAATCTAGTTGGCAAGTTTTCGAATATCTTTCCAATCGACCGAATCGAGAGTTTAAGTTGTAAGGAGTTCAGACCAATGCTCTGTCTCCGAATAGATCTTAGTGCCCAGTGTGCGCTAAGAGTGAGAAATCCAAACAGGTGTGTTGGTACTGAAGATAGGATCTTCAGTTGTCCAAGTTTGTTGTGCACCCATAAGCACACGCCCAGGTTTGCTGTGCACCCGTAAGCACATGCCCAGTGAAGTTGTCAGTCGGATCAACTAACCGTGGATGTAGGAAGTGTTTTCCAAATCACGTAAAAATCTCTGTGTTGTTTACAGCTTTTCTTACTTGTATACTAACCTTCTCCAACTGAAAACTGATTAACTGCAAAGAGAAACTTAATTTCTGACAACATGATTAATCTTCGGATAGTCAGTAAGATTCATAACATCTCTCTGTTCAACAAACTTGACTGAAGCTTTACGTGTATCAGTTAAAGTTTTTGACTTAACTGATAACTATTTACTGTAGAGTATTCAGTATCAGTCGTCAACCTTATTTTGCTAAAACTCTTTTAACTGGAAAAAGTATTGTCAATTTGTGTTTCAAGTTTCATTTTCAAAAATAGCCTATAGGTGTAACCCCCCCTATACACCTATTCGAGACCCTCCGGACCTAACACACACGTTTTTTCTATATAGTATTAAGAAAGATTTATAATAATCAATTAATTGGATGATAGTTAGAGAAAGTACGTGTACATGTTTACGAAATAATAATAAGTAAAAATATATTAAAACTAACATCTGCATTTGATATAAAAAGAAAGAAATAACAACTAAAATTAACATAACATCTAAATTTTTGAAAGAGCATACATTAGTACTCCCTCCGTCCCACTGTAAGTGAGACTATTTTTTGGGGCACGGGAATTAAGAAAGATGTATTTTGTGTGTAGGTGAAAAAGTGAAAAGGTGTTTAAAGGAAAAAACTTTTACCCAAAAAAGAAAGAGTCTCACTTACAGTGGGATGCCCAAAATAGAAAGAGTCTCAGATACAGTAGGACGGAGGAAGTAAATATTTTACCGGGAAAGTACATTTACATACATTTTTCTACAGTTTGAAGAATTCATTGATGAGAATTTGAGAAAGTTCGTGTACATCTAATTATAATTTATAATTTAAAATTAATGTAACATTCAATTAGTTACATGAGATTATTGAATTAGTGTTCCATAAAATAAATTATAATATATAATATATTATTATTTTATGAAAATTACATAATATGGTATTAATAATTTTTAGTTACAATATTGATGAGAATTTGAGAAAGTTCGTGTACATCTAATTATAATTTAAAATTTAAAATTAATGTAATATTCAATTAGTTACATGAGATTATTGAATTAGTGTTCCGTAAAATAAATTATAATATATAATATATTATTATTTTATGAAAATTACATAATATGGTATTAATAATTTTTTGTTACAAAATAAATAAAAATGCATAATTTGATAATTTGAAAAAACGGAAATGTGGTTCTAGTTTCAAGTAAAATAACACTACTTTTTGAATAAAAATGTTATTGTTTATAAATACATAAATTATTTTATGCATTGTCAATATGCATTATTAAAATGTGATTTTATTAAAAAGGAAAAGAAAAAAATCAAGAAAACCCTTGAAAGCACAAGAAAAGCAGACTAAGGGCCGAGCCTCGTTAAAACCTTTTTACGGAAAACCCAGAGGGAAAAACCGTAAAAAGGAAAAAGAGTACCCGTCTAAAGAACGAAAACAAAAAAGAGGGTGAGAGCGGAAGGGAAAGTTTCCAAAACTCCGGCCTAACCATCATCCCCAAACAAACTCGGCTCCCACCCAACAAAAGCAACAGAACGGAGGCGAAAGGCCGGTGAGACGCCGTCGCCAAATTGCCAAGTAGGAAAAGCTACACGGCTGGTTAGACGCCGTCGCCGTTAGCACAAACAAAACAATCAAACGAAGGGAAGCTACACGGCCGGTTATACGCCGTCGCCGTGAGCTTACCACGAAACTAAACTCAAAAATCACACAAAAGGGGTAAAAATTCGGCCGGTTATACTCCGTCGCCGAAATTACCCCACCAATAAGAACAAAGGACGAGAGGCTAATAGTTTCGGCCGGTGAGACTCCGTGGCCGGAAACTAAACCGCTTTGAGGAGCCTCGGTTGAACGAGCTGCCAAGAAGGCAGCAGCCTCGCAAGGCCAAAAACAAGCACCGGAGCTATCAAAAGTATACGGGGTCGCCAGAGTATCGGAGAAACAAAAACCAGTACAACCTGCCCACCATGTGTTCAACAAAAAATAGACTAATGCAGCAGCCACCGAGCCCCAACTGTTCGACTGAACAGCACAGCCAAGAACACCCGCCAGATGTTCGATCAAAATGCTAAGAAACCAACGCCGAGCAACCATATCTTGATTCACTCCAACAGTATTCTTAGCAAAAATCGATAGAGGATTCAGCTTCCAGATCAAAGCAACATCCGCCACTCCCTCAAAGTCCTCCAAAGTTGACGCCGCAGCCCAGCTGCCATCCCTGGCAACATTAACGGGATGTGCGAATATATGAATGTACAGCCATATCCTGTCAGGCAGCATCTTTTATTTCTTCAATTTCATGAGGCCACCAGCCCTCCTCACGTGAAGGATTTGCCATTAAATCCGCAACCTTATTTCCTTCACGATAAATATGCGTAACATGCAGCTGGAACGAGGCCATAGAGCTCAGGATGTCTTCCCAAGAAGCTTTAAACCGCCAAGGCACGTTTTTAGAATTTTCACGAAGAAGACCAACAACATAAGTGGAGTCCGATTCGACCCAGAGTTTAGTCCAATGTCTCGCCCGAGCAATACGAATGGCCATAATTACGGCTAGCAATTCAGCCTCGAAAGCATAACCCATGCTATATTTATAGTGAAAACATCCACGAACCCATCCCCAGTGATCACGGAAGACACCTCCATAACCTATAGCACCCGGCGCACCCAGAGCCGACCCATCCGTATTGACTTTCATCCATGGCGCCGTAGGTGGCCACCAACTGACCGAAATATAAGTCGGCGGAGGCGCAGCTCTTCCTTTAATACCAATATTCCGTAAGACAATATAGTCCGCCCAACTATTGTCCATATGACCAAGCCTCTTAAAATTCGTCGCCGTCTCCAGGAAAGCCACTCTCACCACATGAAGGATGCGCATCTGACAAAACTTATAATTGTCAAAGACACACTTGTTGCGTTGACTCCAAATAGCCCAGATCATAGCGATAATCCCAGCTTTCCAGAATTTACTTAGCTGAGAGCTCAGCTTCCTACCCCAAGCGAGAACCAAAAAACTGTGAATATCAGCCGAATGCAAAGCCTGCGTGAAGCAAAACCAATTGAAGAAATCATTCCAGACAGGTCGCACAAGCTCACAATCCCAGAAAATGTGCTCCGACGTCTCAGAAGCTCTATTGCAAATGGGACACCAGTTCGGCATAATCATGCCATGTCTAATAAGTCTATCATAAGTCGGCATTCTATCATGTAACAGTCGCCAGCAAACCAAAGACCTACGAACCGGAATGAAGGGTTCCCAAATCCAAGTTCCCCAAGAAACCTTAGGAAATTTATGCACATGATGAGAGAAAGCAAGGGCAGCTGTCACTTTGCCTTGCAACGAAGGCTTCCAAAACCGCGTGTCCGAATCGCCAATAGGTAACAAAAGAATGTCACGGACCACCATTGGATAAGAATTCACAAACTCCTGAGTAAAATGCCAAACGCCATCAAAGAAATAATCCGCAACGGTCTGATTGAGAGAATCTTTCATATAGAAAGGAACTCTACATTTGTCCGCAAGGCGGTACCCAAGCCAATCATCTAACTAGAAGAGAGTAGAGTCACCTTTACCAATGTAGCTTAAAGAGTCCCAGATAAGCTCACTCACTTCCTCACGCAGACCACTCCACACCGAGGAAAGAGCCACAGTTTTCGCTTTGCAGTAAGGAGTGAGATACCTGCGTTTAATGATATCATATCCAAAGCTATTCCCTTCAACTACCCTCCAAGCCATTTTCATAAGAAAACTCTTATTCATAGTCACAAAGGAGCGAATTCCAAGCCCTCCTTCTGCCTTTATAGCACAAACTCTATTCCAGTTAACTGAGCAAGAAGGATGCTTACTAACATCACCATTCCAAAGGAAATTTCTGTATTTAGCATCTAAATCTTTCAGAAGAGAGCGGGGCCATCTAAACACCATCATAGAATGTGTGACCGAACTACTAATAATCGAGTTAATTAAACACAATCTACCCGCCATGGAGAGCTGTAAACCTTTCCAGCGAGCAAATTTATTAACAATACGATCATGAATCGCCTGAAGATGGGAAGCTTTGGGTTTGCCATGAAAAATCGAAACTCCCAAATAAGTGAAAGGCAGATCTCTAGTGGAAATAGCCAAAATCCGAGTCACCTGTCTCTTAGTTTCCGCAACAATTCGGTTAGAGAAAATGATCTGAGATTTTGAAGGGCTGAAAATCTGACTAGAAATATCGCCATAGTAATTCAGGATTTTAAGCAGAGTTCTCGCATTAGCTTTAGTGGCCTTGCAGAAGATAAGAATGTCATCAACATAGAACAGATGCGTGGGGAAAAGCACGCCTCTACTGAATTGCATAGGAACAAGATGACCAGAGCGAACACAATTATGGAAGAGGGCGCTAAGAGCATCTTCTGCTATTCCAAACAGAATAGGTGACAACGGATACCCTTGTCGAACACCTTTAGAACATCCAAAGAAGCCACGGAGTTCACCGTTATACAGAATAGAGAGCCGAGCCGACGAAAGAATCACCTCAATCCACCTAATAAACCGATGATTGTAACCACAGACTTTAAGAATATTTAGAAGGAAATCCCACCTCAGAGTGTCAAATGCCTTGGAAATATCAACTTTACACGCCATATTTTGACCATCGCTAGAACGTCTCAAACAATTGATTCCCCCAGAACCAAGCATAATACAATCGTGAATCGATCTGCCACTAATGAACCAGAATTGATTACTCGAAACATGTTGAGCAGCCACAACACTCAGCCGCACCGCCAAGACTTTCGAAATTATCTTGAAAAAGAAATTCAAAAGAACAATTGGCCTCAAGTCAGCAACCGAGACCACAATCTTCTTTTTAGGAATCAAAATTAGAGTATTAGCATTACACCCAAGCGGAAGATAAGAGCTGGAGAAGAAAGTAATAACAGCGCGCCAAATATCATTCTTGATAATATCCCAGCAGTGCTGGAAAAACTTTCCAGAGAAACCATCAGGTCCCGGTGAACTATTAGGGTCCATTTGAAAGACAGCAGCAGTGATCTCTTCTTCATTAGGAATGGCAGACAACATAGTATTATTCTGATCCGAGATTACATGGTCCAAAACCGCCTCAACATCCACAATATCCGCCTGGGAATGAGAATTCTCAGTGAAAAGATTAGTGAAAAAATCCACAATGTGGTTCCAAATTCTATTCTGATCGACGCACGTATCCCCATCAATCATCAGGTGAGAAATGATGTGTGGTCTCTTTTTATTTATACCTGAGCATACTATGGAAGAAGGCAGAATTCTGATCCCCATCTTGCAGCCAAGCTGCACTACTTTTCTGTTGCAGTAGGGAGTTCTTCCGGGAAAGCGTAGTATTAATGCTAGCTTGTGCCATAATCTCTTTATCAAACAGCTCCTCGGTGTAGCCCTCAACAACGATTTTCTCCTGAATCTCCAAAAGATCCTGCTGCTTCTCCATAATAAAAGTATCCACATTGCCAAACGTGCTCTTATTCCAGTTGCGAATCTCCATTCTCAATCTCTTTAGCTTGGCCATAACAGTATAAATCAGGCAAGAGTTATTCACCGTCATTGACCAAGAAACCTTCACCAAATCTAAGAAATCCGGGTGCAACATCCACATATTCAAAAAGCAGAAAAACCTCCTGCTTTTCATAGGTGTCGACTGGCAGCTCAACACAATAGGAGAGTGATCCGAAGTATTCCTTGGAAGAATATGAGTGAAAACCGTGTGCCAAGAATTAGCAAAACCATCAGAGAAGAAAGCTCTATCCAGCTTGGACTCCACGTGGGAGGGCATAAACCGCCGCCCCGACCACGTATATTTCAACCCAATTGTGGGCGACTCTATGCAACCCAAAGCATTAATGAAATCGCCAAATTCCTCACAAGCTGTGACATTTGGCCTGCAATTGCTGCTCCTTTCATGTGCCCCCTTAACAGCGTTAAAATCTCCCAGAACCACATAGTTACTCACTACATGATCCAGGATATCAATCCAAAGAGAACGTCTCAACAAATACGTTGAAGCTCCATGCATAACTGCCACACGAAAGTTCTTGTTCTGCCAGTCACAATCAATAATAACCACTTGATCTGAAGTAAAAACCACATTAGTACGAACATCAGGCTGTGAAAAAATTCATATGTTAGAACACATATTAACACGCGAGTTTTGAAAATAAGAGATCAAATTGAGAGACTTCTTGAAACTGCTGGGAGTTTTATGAAAAGCTGCTTTGGGCTCAATGATACCCAGCAATAAAGGAGAGAAGGAGCGACAGTGCTCCTTTAAAACAAGTTTAGATTCATCTCACTACTACAAAAGTTTACATACATAACAGTACATAGATAACGGTTTTTTTCAAAAACCGTTATGTATGAGCGCACTTTTAGGAATAGATAACGGTTTTTCGAAAATCCGTTATCTATGTAGTGTTGTCTAAATGCATAGATAACGGTTTGAACAAATGCGTTATGTTTTTTCGTTATCTATTAGTTGCATACATAACGGTATTACAAAACCGTTACGCCACCGTTATCTATGACCATCTTTTATAACAGTTATTTATAACGCTAAAGAACCGTTATGTATAAGAGTCATTTACAACGGTTTTTGAACCGTTATGTATGAGCGTCTCTAAAAACTGTTATGTATAATTTTTTTAAATTTTTTTAAAAATAATATTATATTATATTAAAAAATAACAAATAAATTGTTTATCTTAAAATTTGAATAAATTGTCTAAATTGTGACTTATTTTGGATTATTGGACTGTCATCTCAATTTAAGAATTGTGACTTATTTTGGACTGTGTTGAGGATTATAAACTCTGAGTGAATTATGTATAGAATGAAAACTGAAGTCGGTTAATGAGTGGATATGTTTGAATCACATTTTGCTTCGGTAGTTTTAGCCCATCTCTTGTTTTGAGCAATTGAATTTGTGCCTATAAGAGTAGTGATTGTTGTTGGCAAGTTAGTGGCTGTTGTTTTGATTTTATGATTCAATTTGATTTGCATTTAAACTAGTTTATTAATTATTATCTTAGTCTGGTAGTCTTATAGTCTTAGTTTGGTGTTATTGTGGCTGTCCCATGAATATGATTTCTGTATTATTTGTGAGATAAAGTTTGGTTTATGCTCATGTTGTGGTTGCTTAAGTTTCAGCTTAACTTTTATATTCGATCAACTTTTCTAACTTGTCTCTACTGTCAAATGTCAACTATAGTCTCATCAAAGGGCAATAATCATGCTTTGGTTTCATTATTATCTTGTGCATAATAATTTGTCCAGTAGCTTAGTGCAACTTAGACATTCCTGCTTTGGCTTCATTACTATCTTTCGCCATGTGCCGAGTGCAGGTTGACAGCATACTTGGCGCCCGTGGCGATGCTTTTGAGCATGAGGCAACTAGAAGAATGCGTAATGAATTTATGGTAGCTTGGGATGGCTTGAGGTCAAAAGACAACCAGAGAATCATAACAGGTTGATTAACTAGTTCTTGAAGACTTGGTGCTAGAAACATTGTATGATAGATTTTTGTTTTAGTTATAAGGTAGTTGGTATTTTCAATTTTTGAATCGGAATATGCAATGATGATGTATACTTGATATTTGGTTAATTTGGATGATAATGTATGAATATTTTGGATGATATATAATACTCCCTCCGTCCATGAAAAAGAGTCCCATTTGGGACTCGGCACGGGTTTTAAGAAAGTTGTTAAAGTAGGTGTAAGTGGAGAGAGAAGTAAATTTATAGGGGTAGTGTTAATAACAATTTTAAATGCTTAATCCTAATTTAATTTTTGAAGTTATTCAACTGAAAGCTATGGAAAATCTCGCCTAAACCTGAATTCAGCCACCCTTTAACACTCTGGCTGGGAAGTGGGAAGAGATCGAATTCTTCATTAGACTGAACTCAGTCTAACTCCCTTAACATTCATACTGAAAGCACCATACTTATACACACAAAACAATCCAAAGAAATGAGCACAAGAAATCCAAATAAATAAACACAACAAAGCCAAGACAAGGAACAAATCGAATCCTTAATTAGAGACTGACTTCACCAAGCTTGAACTAAATGAACAAAATCAATAAATGAACAAGAAATAAGCATACACTCAGATTTGCTATAGCTACATTTCAAATGAAAAATCAATTTTCCCACTCAAATTTAGAACCAAATCAGTAAATGAACATTTTGGAAAAAATCTGAGCTTGTAGTTGCCGTGCATCCGGACGGTGAGAGGGAGTTGAGGCTGGAGGCAGCCATGGTTGCCGAAATTTCACAAACAACGAGGGATTGCCGTTGTTACCTGAGAAGATAGGGGGGATTTCTGGATCTGGAGTGAGAAATAGAGAGAGCGAAGGATGAAGGGCGACGACAGCGGCAACAGGTCCTCTAGCGGCTGCTAATTGCTGCGTCGATGAGAGGGGTGGTCGACGATGGTGTTCCTCGCCGGTGAAGAGAGGCGGCGCGACGCTGTGCACGTGGCTCCTCACCTTGAATCGCCACCGATGTCGCGCCTCTCTCTAAAATCCCCCTACCACCGCCACGTTCTTTTTTGCCGCCTACTCACGCCATCAATGGTCACCGACTCAGGAGGGGCAGCCTCGCCGGAGAGAGGCGTCACCTTTGTCGGAGATAGGCGGCGCAAATCTAGAAGATAGGGTTTGAAGAGTTGATGGGGGCGGTGAGCCGAGGCACGGCGGCAGAGGCGACGACCTAGCTGCTGCCGGAGAGGTGAAGGGGAAGAGGGGCGTAGGTCGGCTCTGAGCCTCGCCGGAGGAGAAACCACGCCGGGGAAGAGGGGAAGGGGAAGGGGAAGATGGGCGTAGGTTTGATGAGAGAGAAGAGAGAGAATTTTATGGTTAATTGTTTTTAATTAAGTTTAAAGTGAGGAGAGTTTTTAATTATTGAGGTGGGTCCTCAATGGCAAATGAAGTAAATACATAAAGTTATAAAGGGTATAATTGTATAAAAAGTGAAACAGGACTTTTTTTTGTGGACAAAAAAAAGAGGGGAAATGGGACTCTTTTTCGTGGACGGAGGGAGTATTGTTATTGTTGATTTTATCATTTTGTCGTTTTATAAAAATTGCAAAATTTAAAAATATACTACAATTATATAAAGTGCAAAAAAACCGTTATAAAAGGTGCAAAAACGGACAAATTCTCATATATAACGGTAATAAACCGTTATGTATAAGCATTATAGATAACGGTTTCATACCGTTATGTATAGAAAAAAAACTGTTAACTATGATAGGAAAAAAACAAAAAAAATACAAAACATAACGGAAAAATCCTCATACATAACGGTATAAACCGTTATGTATAATCATTATAGATAACGGTTTCATACCGTTATGTATAGAAAAAAACTGTTAACTATGATAGGAAAAAAAACAAAAAAAATACAAAACATAACGGAAAAATCCTCATACATAACGGTATAAACCGTTATGTATAATCATTATAGATAACGGTTTCATACCGTTATGTATGAGCGTCTCGTACCGTTATCTATTCTCACATACATAACGGTTTTTAAACCGTTGTCTATGATACGTATCATAGATAACACCACTATACACAACGGTTTTTTTGCTCATAGATAACGGATAAAATCCGTTATCTATGAGCGTTTTTCTAGTAGTGTCTGTGATGCCGCGGATGTTCCAAACCAGTATATTCATAAAACCACTTAGTTTTTTGTGGCTAGGGATTCCTCCCTCTCCACTTCTTCTGCCCAAGTTTTCGCTGCAACCTTTGTCATCGTTCTGGCACTCGGCGATCCATCATTAGTAATCACAAAATCACGGGGTGTTCCTCCAGCCTCCCAAGCTTTGTAAAGTTGATCTTTGATAAGTTCCATCGATTCAGTATTTGGTTCAGCTCTCATGTCAGGTGGTCGTCTGAGAAGATCTTTAATGTTGTCCGTGGTCAGGACCAGTTTACGATCAACTCTAGTTTGTCCCGGTTGTCTACCTTTCTTCTTCGCAGTTTGCAAAGGCTCCTTATCCTTGCTGAGCCCCTCTGTGCTCTTATTCTGCACCAAGTTAACCACTCGTTGCACTTTAATTTCCTTTTCCAACAGATTCTGCACACTGGTCTCACTCAAAATCAAATCAGTTTCAGCTTTCTCAGTAGCAGCAGCAGTTTCAACCCTTTGCGTTTCAACCGGAGACTCCATCTCCCTTTTCGTTTCCTCGGCAGCATCAGTCAGATTATTCTGCTGTTCGGCCATCAAGCAAGAAACATTAGGATCCTGCTCCATCTCTGTATGCTCAACATCTTCTTCCTCTGAAACCGACTCAGCTGGAATGCTTTCATGCCCCATCTCCTGTAAATCTTTCTCACTAACAGGTTTAGTGATAGCTTCCAAGAGATCCGGTCCGGAAAGGTTCTGAGCATCCAACACACTAAACCTGTTATCCGAAGCCATCGCTTTTTCCTTAGCGGGTTTGGGTTGCCAGGTCGACCTCGGTCTCCCAAACTGGAAATCCTCATCACCCTTAGTATTTCTTTTTTCTGTGGCAGCATCAACCACGTTCCCATCCTTGGAATTATCCGGCTGCTCAATCACTTTCCCAATGCTACGTTTGTTACATTTATCCAAAGTATGGCCCGTGATTTTACATTTGGTGCAAAAATGTGGCAATTGTTCATATCCAAGTTCAACATAAAAGTATTGATCCGGACAATCAACATGAACCGAATCTGGTAGAGGAAGTGCCAGATCCACCTCCACTAAAACCCTAGCGAAGTGTCCTACATCCCCATCAGCTGTAACTCCATCCACTTTGATAGGCACTCCCACCGAGTTGCCAATACTCGATATGATCTCTTTAGTCCAATATTCAACCGGCAAATAGTAGATACGCATCCAAACTTGACAAATAGAAGAAATTTCTTTATACGGGTCGAAGTTTCTAACCCAATCTCGTAGCCTAAGCGTGCCCGAGGCAAGACTCCAAGAGCTCTTACATTTTGCATTAAATTTGTCTTCAGCTGTTGTGAATTTCAGAGTGTAGAAACCTTTACTCATTGGTATAAGTTTCCAATCCGACTTTGGCTGCCATAACACTTGTAGTTCTTTCTTCAAATCCGAAACCAACCTAGGCTTTTCTCCTTTGCGGAGGAGCACTCTCCCAATCAGCGCATGTTGAAATTGTTTGATGCGATCTTGATACATTGACTCCGGAATCTTGATGGAAATCACCCCGTTGTTAACCACCGGCTGAATAATGACACAACGATGAACAAGAACATCAGGTTTTCTTAGAGACGCAGGTTTAATGATGTTAGCATAAGAGATCTTCTGAGGAACTTCTTGGTCTTTCATAATTTGATGTTCACCATCTCCTTCAGATCTACAATTCATAACTTGGGAGAGAAGACATCCGCTTTTTTAGAAAAAAAAAATCCGATGTTGCTTTCTTTTACATCAATGTGCATAAACCATTATTTTATGCATTATCATTTTAAATTATCATAACTTATTTACTTTAAATTTATTTTTTACATATTATATATCAAATTAAAAGTCATTTTATAAGCTTTCATTCAAGATGTACAATACATATTTTATTTAACACATAATTATTTGAAAATGGAATAAATGTGTTTTATCTATAAAATAAGAAAAGAAAAAAAAAACATAAAAGATTAAATTGAATTTGACGGATTGTACTTTTTAGTTGTTGGCGGTTCTTTTATTATTGATAAATTAGTGGGATGCGGTTCTTTTATTATTGTTTAGTGGTTTGAATATATTAAATTTATTTTTATCTTTTAACTACTTTTTTTTTCAATTCCAATTATATCCTTGCAATTAATGTAAATTACATTTACTTTGCTTTTTATATATATAAAGATAAAGACTAGTGTACCTCCCGCGCTATGCGCGGTGAATGTGATTTTAGACTCGCGTAATATAGAGTTGAATTTTAAGCTCAACATCAAAATTATGAAAATAAATAAAGAAAGAAAATCGAGCTAAGAACTAAGAAATTGAGTGTGTTTACATTTGATCTTAGGGCCCTATTGTTGAGATACAATACCAAGGTCCACTTATCCTGGTTTCGAAGTTCAAATAATAATATTTGAAAAGTGCAAATCGTTAGTTTACCACGTGTTACAAATCTGTGTCTCTGTAGTCAAAATAGAAATCTTTTATTTTCCACTTTTATTCTGATTCCCCTTTAGCCTCAGATCTGCGGCTTTGTCTTTATGTTTCGTGTTTTCGCTGAAGTCATATATGAATATATTTAAGCGCTCAATTTAATCCTCTTCACATAAATTGTGCATATATATATATATATAATTTATAATATTAATATAAAATAATAAAATTAAAATTTGATATCAAATTTACTATTTGCAAAGTGATCTAATATTTTAATATAACCTAAGCAATTCAAAAAAAATGTTTCTATATAGAATTGAAATAATAAAAAAAAATCAATCTATGAAATTCATACCCTGGACCAAAAAATCATTCAATAAAACTATAATTTCACCAAATATCTTCACAATAAAAAATAAATCATATTTAGAAAGAAACAATAATTTTAAACAAATTCAAACATGTAGTATGATTTTCTTTATCTATTATAACTTTTGATTCAATAAAAATTGCATTAATTAATATTGAATCTAATTATAATTTATTTGACGATGAAATAAATATTAAAAATTAAAAATCAAAATTACGAAAATAATAATATCTGATAGTATATTGAGTTAGTGTTTGACGATGAAGCACAGTCTGTAGGTAAAACACTTCTCCTCCAACCAATAGGTCAGGGGTTCGAGTCACCTAGGGGTTAGAGTGTTTGGTAAAATTTGGTTGTAACAATTTAAAAATATATATATATTGAGTTAGTGTTTCGTAAAATTTATTATAATACATAATATGCATCATTTTATGATAATTATATAGTATCCTATTAATAAGTTTTTAATATATGACAAAAATATAAGTTTTTAATATAAAGTAAATAGAAATACTTACTTTGAGAAATTAAAATATTTATAATTTGAAAAATGAGGAAAAAAAGTTTGAAATACAATTAATAGTTTCAAGCAATATATCATTGCGCAAAAATATAAATTATTTGATATGTTAACAACTTTAAATTATCATAACTTGGTTATTTCAAATTCAAGTTTTACATATTATATATTTCATCTAAAACACGATTGCATAAAATGGAAAAAAATGTCCTATATCTACAAAATAAAAAAGGAAGAAATATAAAATTTAGGGTAAATATCATGAAAACCCCTGAAGTATATCCGTTTTATCAAAAATACCCTGAAACTTTCAAAATGTTCTCTAAACCCTCAAACTATCAGGTATTTATCAAATATATCACGCATCTATTTTCCGGTCACTAGAAACGTGGTGTGGCTCGCCGGATGCCACAATGTAATTTATATTCTAATTTTTAAATGCAATGGCAAAAACGATGTTGTTTCGTATCATTTATAAAAAAATCCACTTTGAAATTTGAAATTCACTTTTATCGTGTTTGACATCTACGCTATTAACCAAGAATTAGGAATAAACACGATAGAAGAGTAACTTTTATCGATTCAAGGTTTTGTTCATTGAGCTCACTCGGATTTTTCGCTTGAGTGTTGTGATACAATTTATGAACACATGCACAAAGCGATTCCCCCTTTTGATTTTTTCCTCGAACGCTATCTTCACTAGCATAGATCCAAGATAACATGGCTACATCTTCTTTCACACACCAAGCTACATTTTTTGCCCTTTTTTTATTTTTGTTTGGGCGTTGAATACCCATAAACAAATTACGGGATACATTTTCTGATATGAAAATTCTTTGAGATGTAGGAATTTGACATAGATTTTGAGAAAATTGAGATTGATAAAATTGAGAATTTGGTTGATTTTTGAAATTTGGAAAAAAATGAGGAGTCGGATAAGATGAAAATTTTGAAGAATCTTGAGGGTTAGGATAATCTTGGAAAATTTTGATCATTTTGAGAATTTGGATAAAAATAATTGGGATGATTTGGATCCATAACTTAAAATGGAAACAAATCTGTGAGGAAAAATTCAACGAAATGTGAAATGAAGAAAGAGAGAGATTTGGTTTGTGTGTGAAAATATACTGAAATTGGGTTCTATTTATAGAGCTAAAAATAATAAAAATTTTAATATATCTTTTATAAAGAAAAATCATTATAAAATTTTATCTATCATAATATTTAATACACCAATCATAATTTGACCTGTGGCAACATTATCTAAAAAGAAGGAAGGGGTGACTTGGGGCGGCTGACCTCTCGGGTCATACATTTTGCATGACTTTGCATTTAATTTTTTTGCCAACTCATTTGCCTTATTCGGGTGACCCTCAGCGAGTGTCACTATTGTGGGTGGTCTTAGAGCATCTTCAGTGGGAGGCACTAAGAGGAGGCGCAATAAGGTGGTCCCCACTTAGAGCCTCCTATCTCCAGTGCTTTGACTCCATTAGAGGCGCTATAATCTTTATTTTTATTTAATTTTATTTTTACTCTTCTATTTTAAATTTAATATTTCATTAAAATTAAAATAAAATATTACATTAATAAAAATAGAATATAAGAAATAAAAATATTATAATAATTAAAATTAGGTAAAACTGTCACGACCGAACTTAATTAAGGATAATTAAGCCGGGAAACCATGACCAAGGGTTGGAGATAAGAAGCGGGATAGAAAGGGGATGAACGATTGAGAAATAAACGAAGAAGAACATACTTAAACATTAACAACGAAGGGAACATTACAACAAAGTTGGAGTCTTAATGATTTAGTCAAACTAGTAAGTTCGGATAGCTCCGACTTAGCTAAAATAACATGACATTCTATTGAGTACGCAGCTGAAGAAGGTTCTGATTACATGTATGAAGACATGTACTCAAGAGTTCTTTGATATATATATATATAACTTCAGACAAAAGGGAATTTCTGCTCGTCACTTCATCACCACCGTCTACTGTTCAACCTGCACATTTAGAAATACATGCAGGGCTGAGTACAAAAGTACTCAGTGGGCACATATGCCTACTATGAAATATAACATGCTTCGTAAAGTTGTAAATTTTCATGCCATCATAAACAGTACAACAAGGGAGTTTTTCGCTAAAGGCCAAGCTTACTAAATTCATTTGTGATTCTTAAAGTTCGTCTGATCAGACTAAGTTCTCTTGTATTTTATCATATCTGAAGCTTGTGTACCGGAGAGGTGGCCACCTCTCACGGACACCTGACCGGCCAACCCGTTAGATGACTCACGGCCCTGGGTGTACACTAGCCCTGGCAGGATAGCTATCAACTGCTCAGGACCCGAATTCGATTACTTAAACTGGCATTGCCTCATCAGATAGATATCATACTAAATGAAACATTTTATAGCAAGACAATAGCTGAGATAACTGAGATAACTTTCCGTTCATAAATTTTGTAATGAAATAACTTGCTTGAAAGTAACATTAAACTGATTTGATATATCTGAAAATAAACCCACCTGATGTGAGATCTTGGGGATTCAGTGATTCCTTGATTGACGATTAATTTCGACCTTGACCTTGATTTCGAGAAAATACATAAGATATTTACTCGGGAAAAATTCTCAGAATGAGAATGCATAATTTAACTATGTATGAATCTTGCATGCATGAACTAAAATTCTGAAATAATAATCAGGGAAATTCTATTGTTAATCCTGGCTATCGGATTTAAACAAAAGCTAAGTCTCGTCTCATTAGGCCGGATAATTTACTAAGATTAATCCGTTCTCTTCAGGGTATCCTAATCCGTCGATTAAATAAACCCCACTCCTCGTAGTCGATAGAAAATAAATAATTAATTACTTCGACTTACTCGCTTTAACCTTGTAAAACTCAATCGAGCTTTAATAAATGGGAGAAAGTACTGTTGCAAGTTTAAATAATTAAAAGGCTCGACATAAGGCAACCTAATAATTAATTAAGTAGAAGTGGGCTTGAATAATTATTATAAGAGGCCCAATTGAAGTAATTCATTGGCTCAAGTAATTAAATAAATCTTTGGCCCAATGAATAAATAATTGATTAGTTGGGCTCAAATAAATAAATCAATCAAGGTCCAGCTAAGATAATTCAACAGTTCAATTAAAATAAAATACAGTTGGGCTTTAATCTAAATATACTGGCCCAAAGAAATAAATAATGAACAGTTGGGCTAAGTTTAAATCAAGTATGCAAGGCCCAACTGCAATTAAATAAATAAGGCCCAACTGAAATAATCGTCCAACCCATTCTACTCTATTAAAATCGGCCCAAATGAAACAATAACCGGCCCAACAATATACATATGGAATTTGGAAATAGAAGTCTATTAATAATAATATCTCAGCCCAATTCTTATAGAATAATTAAAGCCCAACCTTTTAAAATAATTCAGCCCAAAAACAATTATATAGGAGCCCAAAATCAATTAAAAGAAAGCCCATACAAAACAAAACAAAACAAAACAAAATCAAAGCCCATCTCTATCTCTCTCACTATCGGTCTCTCTCTCCTCACAATTTCAGATCACTCTCTCTTCAAAGAAACGCACACACACAGACGCATATCATTCTCTCACGCCATCTGCCGCCGCCGCCTGAGACCGGCGAAGGATCCAGCGCAACCACCGACGACAGATGTTGCTGTTGCCGCTGCTGTCTGAGATCGGCGGTCAAAACGCCTGCTGGAGGAACGCCGTCGTCGTTAGCTTGTCCGAAGTCGCCGCCAACTGCAGCTGCTGTTTCGCCGGAGTCGTGGCCTGGAGCTGCTGCAGCTCGTCCGGTGGTTAGTGGCTCGCTGGAGGAGCGCCGCCGCCGGCCCTTCTTCAATATCGATCGGCTCCTCCTTCTTTCTTCCTCACGCAGATCTCAGTCGAGTCCCACTCTGGGAATCATCGCCGCTGCTGTCACGCCCGTCTGGAATCCAGCGACTCAGTCGGCGTCTGGGATCGGCGCCGTCCAACTCCCATCTTCATATCCCTCTCCGACGTTGAGCCTTAGGTTTCAAAAAGGGGCAGAACGCCGTTGCCGAGCGTCCGCTGCTGGTGCGCTCGAGCCCCTGCTCGACCATGGTTCCGGTCGGCCTCATCGATTCTCCAGCTCCGACGCCTCCGTTGTCGCGTTGTCTTCCTGATTCAGAGCAGGGCAGCAGCCCACTCCTCTCTAAGCTAAGTCAAAACTCGCTTCCTTTTTTATCGATTCTAAAACGTGAACTGGATAAGGTGCAATCTATGTTTCGGTTATGCAAGTAGTAGGTATTTGTTAGGAATTGTTGTGGTTTTGCTACTGTTTGGGAAAGTTTTATAAGCAAGCTGTTGAGAAATCCTCAGTGCATCTATCATGATACGAAGTCTCTAAATGTCTCATGCCTTTTATTAAACACATATGTATAACTCTATACTTGATGCATAAAGAAACTGAGATAAATATGAATAATGTTTAAGTAACTGAACTGGAAAATACCTTGATATGGTGTTGGTTGTTGTTATGGTTGGTTTAAATGAAGCTGATAGAATCTGAAATAGAATCATATGATGTTCCCCTTAATAATGCAGGAGGAATACATGGCAGAGCTAGAGAGAGTTAAAGCATGGCTTACCCTTTGAACTTGGCAGAGTAATGAATGAAGGTTATCTCTCTACTCCTTCAATTGTTGAGGTATGGAGCAAATTGAAATGGCTGAAATGATTAATAGTTGTTGCTCTCCATTAATTGCGGTTGATGTCAGGGAATAAGGTGGAAGAATGTGGTGTTGTTTGGCTGGAGTCGACTAAGTGGAGGAGGAGTTGTTTTTCCTCAATTGGCTTGACAAAGTGTAGTGGTGGGGTAGTATAAAGGGTGGATGGAGGCTGCTGCAGATTTTTCACATCCCCACACATTTATTTTTCTTTCTTTTTCTCCCTTTTTTAGCAAGTAGTGAGTAGGAAATAGGAAGTGAGTGATGATTGCGCTAGCTATGTAGTAAGAGTAAAAGTTGTATTGTAACTAGGAACAAATCCTTATGAATTGTATTCTTTATGCATGTGTAATATGAATCGCGTGCTCGTATCTGCTTGATACTGTTTATATAAATAAATCTCGTATTTCGACATGTGATTTCTCGCTAAAATCGATAAGTTATAAAATGAATCTAAATGAAATCTGTAGATTTAATTCGTTCGTTGTTCTAATATGTAAATTAAATCCGTAGATTTAATTAACTCACGAGTCGGAAATAATCCACGACTTAAGTAAAAAAAAATCTAGTTCCATCTCGCTTAAATAAATAACGTGACTTTGCTAAGTCAGTTATAACTCTGAAATAATATCATTGACTGCTTTAACAATATAAATTCAGGATCATAAGCTGAATTCATATCAGGATAATAACCGGTTTCATTCACTGATGAACAATAATAAACACGCATTACTGGATTTAAAATATATAAAAGAGCGGGTCACTACATACTACCCCTCTTAACAAAAATTTCGTCCCGAAATTTGCATATTTCTTCTAAAACAGTTCGGGGTATTTCTCCTTCATTTTGTCTTCAAGCTCCCACGTGGCTTCCTCTTGTCCGTGGTGTCTCCATAAGACTTTCACTGATGTGATTGCCTTATTCCTGAGTTGTTGTACTTTTCGATCTAGAATGACCTCTGGTCTCTCTTCATAGCTCAAGTCTGGGCAAAGGATCATCTCTTCTTGGTGGATTATGTGCTTTGGATCGAAAACGTATTTTCTGAGTTGTGATACGTGGAAAACATTGTGAACGTTTCCAAAACTTGGCGGTAACGCCAACCTATAGGCTACTGGGCCTATTCTCTCCATAATCTCATAAGGTCCTACAAACCGAGGTTTGAGCTTTCCCTTGACACCAAACCTAGTTATCCCCTAGGAGGGAGATACTTTCAGGAAGACCTTGTCTCCTAATTCAAACTGTAATTCGGTTCGGCGTGCATCAGCGTAAGATTTCTGTCTATCTTGCGCCTCCTTTATTCGACCTCGGATCTGGCGAACTATCTGAATCATCTCACTGACCGCATCCGGTCCTAAAATTTTCCTTTCACCCACTTCATCCCAATAAAGCGGTGATCTACATTTTCTTCCATACAATGCCTCATATGGTGCCATATCGATAGTCGCCTGGTAACTGTTATTATAGGCAAATTCAATCAACGGCAGCACTGCTTCCCAACTTCCACCCCTGTCTAACACCACTGTTCTCAACATATCTTCGAGGGTCTGAATTGTCCTTTCAGACTGCCCGTCTGTCTGCGGGTGGAAGGCGGTGCTAAAATTTAGTCTCGTGCCTAACTCTTTCTGTAAGCTCATCGAAAATCTAGATGTGAACTTCGAGTCTCGATCTGATGTGATTGACACAGGTACACCGTGTAAGCGTACAATCTCCCTGACATACAATTGGGCTAGCTTATCTTCTCCGTATGTGATCGGTATCGGTATAAAATGGGCACACTTCGTGAGTCGATCCACTATTACCCAAATGGCAGTGTTTCCTTTCTTTGTTTTGGGTAGACTGGTCACAAAATCCATTGCGATGTGTTCCCACTTCCATTCTGGAATTTCTAACGGTTGTAGTTTTCCATATGGCCTTTGGTGTAAGGCCTTCACCTGTTGGCATGTCAGGCATTTTTCTACGAATAACGCTATGTCTCTCTTCATGCCTTCCACCAAAAATGTTTCTTTAGATCCTGATACATCTTAGTACTTGCCTGGGTGGGCAGTATAAGGGGTATCGTGAGCTTCACTCATGATTTTATCTTTAAGCTCCTCGTCGTGGGGATTACATATTCTTCCCTCAAAGAAGATAGCATTATCCGATGCTTCCCTATAGTTCTTGAGGTCTCCTTCCCTTATTGCTTTTCGAAGCTTTTCCATTTTCCCGTCCTTTCTTTGTGCTTCTATTATCATTTTCCTCAAATTGGGTATCGTTGCCACAACGCTTGCTATCGTCCCTGGTGGTTTAACCACTTATATGCTCATTTTTCCAAACTCTTTGATGAGCTTATTCTTTTGGGTGACGAGACATCCCAACCTAGATTGAGTCTTACGGCTCAATGCATCAGCTACTACATTGGCCTTACCCGGGTGGTAGTTAATACCGCAGTCATAATCCTTCACTAGTTCGAGCCACCTCCTTTGTCTCATGTTAAGGTCCTTTTGCTCGAAAAAGTACTTCAGGCTTTTGTGGTCTGTGAATATCTCACACCTAACTCCATATAGGTGGTGTCTCCAAATCTTCAGCACATGCACCACTGCAGCTAACTCCAGATCATGATTCGGGTAATTCAGTTCATGTGGCCTAAGCTGTCGTGACGCGTATGCTATCACTTTTCCTTCTTGCATTAGTACACAACCGAGTCCATTTTTGGATGCGTCCGTGTAGATCACATATTCCTTGTCAGCTGTTGGGACGGCTAACACTGGTGCCGTAGTTAACTTTTTCTTGAGTTCTTGGAAGCTCTTCTCGCACTCCTCTGTCCAAGAGAATTTTATTCCCTTCCTGAGTAGTTGCGTCATTGGCCTTGCAATTTTGGAAAATCCTTCCATAAACCTCCGATAGTAACCTGCCAATCCTAAGAAACTTCTTATCTCATTAGGGTTAGTAGGCGATCTCCATTCGCGCACCGCTTGCACTTTCTCAGGGTCCACTTTAATCCCTTCTGATGACACATTATGTCCTAAAAACGTGACTTCGCTGAGCCAAAACTCGCACTTGCTGAATTTGGCATAAAGGCGCTCCGTCCTCAACGTTTCTAGGACAATTCTCAGATGTTCCTCATGGTCTTTCTCGTTCTTTGAGTAGATCAGGATGTCATCTATGAATACCAAGACAAATTTGTCTAAGTACGGATGGAACACTCGATTCATGAGGTCCATGAACACGGCTGGCGCGTTGGTTAGCCCGAATGGCACAACTACAAATTCGTAGTGGCCATACCTAGTTCGAAACGTCATCTTAGGTACGTCTTCTGGTCGAATCTTCAGCTGGTGATAACCAGACCGCAAATCAATCTTCGAGAACACGCTTGCTCCCTTGAGCTGGTCGAAGAGGTCATCTATCCTTGGTAAAGGATATTTGTTCTTGAGTGTCACTTTGTTCAGTTCTCTATAGTCTATGCACATTCGCAATGTGCCATCCTTTTTCTTCACGAAAAGTACGGGTGCACCCCAAGGTGATACACTTGGCCTAATGAATCCAAGATCCAAAAGTTCTTGCAGTTGTATCTTGAGTTCTTCCAACTCTTTAGGAGCCATCCGGTACGGTGCCTTTGAAATGGGAGCTGCCCCAGGCTCCAAATCAATGGTAAACTCAATTGTCTGTCCGGTGGTGGCCCTGGCAGAATCTCTGGAAATACATCTGAAAAGTCTCGTACAATTGCTACATCTTTTATGCTCCTTTCAGTTCCCAGTTCTCCGTGCAAGTATACGAGGTAAGCTGGGTATCCCTTCTTCATCATTTTCGTTGCTTGTAGGGCGGAGATGATCATCTTTCTCCTTCCCATACTAATTCCGTGAAAGTGCGTCGGTTCCTTTCCTGGGGGTTGAAAAGATATCCGTCTTTCGTTACGAAGGATGGTGGCATAGTTCTCGGCTAGCCAGTCCATTCCTAGGATTATGTCCACATCTCCCATCGGTATAACATACGAGTTGTTCACTACAATCTTGAGTGACCCTATGTTCAGTTCTAGGTTCAAGCACACATGATCTACTGTCGTCATCCCTCCTATTGGTGATGATATATTCAACTCCCGATAAGCTTTTTCGGTTTTTAGTCTTAAGGTGTCAACACATGCACTTGCAATGAAAGTATGCGATGCGCCCGTATCAAAAAGGAGTACAACAGGAGTATTGTGCAGCATGCCCATACCTGCCAGGTTTCCCTGGTTGTTCTCGGGCTGCTTCGGTCTCATCGCATAAGCTCTAGCATGATGGGGTCGTCCATGCTGCCTCTGCTGTTGCTGCGGTTGTTGTCGAGGCTGTTGCTGAAATAGTTGTTGCTGTTGAGGCTGATACTGTTGTGGGCGTTGGTATTGCAGCTGCAGATGCTGTGGCTGGTGATTCTGTTGTGGTCGCCCAAGGTGTGGTTGGGGTTGAGCTTGGATTGCTCGCAGGTATGGAGCCTGAATAGGTATGTTCGGCTTTGAACTTGTTCCGTACTGCTTGTTCGGGCACTGCTTCGCGTAGTGTCCCTTTTGGTGGCAAATATAGCAGCCATCACTGCCAGCCTTACAAAGTCCCCCATGATTCTTGTTACACTTGGGACATGGTGGAGCCCTTTGCTGGTTATCTCTCATCGGTTTCTGTGTATGTTGGTTCCCATAGCCCTGTGACTGGAAGGTTTGTCCTTGCCATGGCCTCCTCTCAGCTTGGCCAGGGTTATTGCTGTCCCATTTTCTCTTTCCTTTGAAATTCTGATCATGACTCTGGTTCTGCGGCAGTGCGGATGCAGTTGTTGTTGCTGGTCTTTCTCCCGGCATTGCTGCCTCAATGTCCAACGCTCGGCTGAGCGACTCAGTGTAGGACAATCCTCCGTGGCTTGCCAAAGCCATCCTTATCTCGTGCCTCAGACCGGCACAGAATTTCTCAGCCATCTTTTCATCCATATCAACCTGATCCGGTGCATACCTAGACATATCATAGAACATTCTGTCGTATTGTGTTACCGACATCCTTCCTTGCTTCAGGTTGTAAAATTCGGCTTCTTTCTTCTTACGATAGCTCTTGGGTATGTACTTGTCATATATACTAGCCTTGAATTGCTCCCAAGTCAAATTTTCCAATTGTTCCTCCGTCATCGTTTTCTTTCTTGCTTCCCACCAAAAGTCGGCTGACCCAGTCAGCTGAAAAGACATGCAAGCCAGGCGCTCTTGGTCAGTGCAACGCAAAAAGTTGAAGATGCACTCAATAGTGCGTATCCAAGTCTCAGCTTCTGCCGGGTCCCCTGTTCCGTTAAAGGTGGGTGGATTCTGTCGTAGGAATAATTCCTCAATTCGTCGTTCCGGCTGTACTTGTGGTGGGACTATTTCTGTTTCTGGCCCTGTTTCTGGGCCTCTTTCTTTATTTCGGGGAATTCTTCCCCCTCCTCTTGGACGTCCTCGCTTTGGCGGCATTCTATTTGGTCAAAACACAAGTTGTTAATACAACATCACAAGGCATACTATCATTCTTATTGTTCTCGTCCAACTTCTCATATTTCATTCATGCTCAAACATAGACAAAACATATAAAGTAAACATTGGTGGGCGACTCGTCACGTAAGACCGGTAAGGTCACTTTATAACATAGAAAAAATCGCCTCAGTGAGGTCTTTACATTTGCATAAGGATCTAGATTCATCCAAGTACAACTCATGATGTACTGGCTAACTGGCTAAGCCATCACAAAAGTACTTAGTTCACGGAACGTCTCAACATCTCGCGTTTCCTTACTACTATTACACAAAGACTGCGCCATCATAAGGCGTACAAAGCATCAGTATTACATATGCTTCTGGAATAATTACATAACAACCTACTAGGTACATAAGGTTCTATCTACGAGGGTCAAGTGTACGATCCCTGAGTCGATGGTCTGGTCACTAGTTGGTGTGGCAGGTATGTCTTCCTCGGGGTCCTCTTCTGGATCCTCCTCCGGGTCCTCCTCTGTGTCTCCGCCAGATGGGTGCGACTCACCCCCTCATTCGCCCGCAGCCTGGCCAATGATGGCTGAGCGAATAAGCTTTCCTGCTATCCTGCGGTTCGGGTCATCGCCCGTGCGAATCCTGGCTGTAGTGGTCCTGTGCTGGTGCGGGGCGGGAGGTGATGGAAGTCCTAAGCGAATCATCTCCAGGGTGACTTGAAGAGCTGGGCGGTCGCACGGCCGGGGCTTTTCCCTTGCTGAAGAAATCCATGGTTTCAGCTAAAACTCTGTCGACGTCGGCCATAGCGGCTGCTATCTCTGCCTCGCTCATCTGCCTCGATGACAATAGTGGCCCACAGGCTAGGGGCATTGAACCCGTGCCAGGTGGAAAATCCTTGTGGGCTTGAGGCCTAGAAGGGCCTGCCTCAGTGTCGTGCCTCCTAGGGTACCCTAGGATGGGAGCTGCCGGTGGAGTCGGCTCCGGGAGTGGCTCCAGTAGCTCGTCGGGCGAAGGTACTCCGACTCGAGCAAAATCTCCCGGGTCTATATACGGCCCTCGAGGGGCGTTTCCCCAACGAGTGAAGTGTGCCTGGATCTCAGCAGTAAATCCAGAGAAGTCATAGTGCAGGTCATAGGACACGCCAGAACGAACGGCGTAGTGAGCGGAAATCATCCTCGCCCATCCCTGCCATTCCGATGGCAGCAATTCAATTAGCCGCTGATTCCCTATCATAGTCCGATATTCCATGGTCTCTCGCGGCTACCCACTGCCGATGGAAGCCGGCCAAGAATTGACCTAGGTTATCGCCATGGCATCTGCGGTAAGTGAAGTATGAGTTATGGATAGCCTCAGGGCTCGCATCTCGACGCAACGGCCATCGTCTGGTGAAGCGCATCCTTGCCATCTATACATGAAGGTCGCATAATCAAGCTCACTGAATATCAAAATAGGTGGCAGAAACAGTAAGGTTCTAAACATCCACGCCAGTAAAGTAACAATTCTACTTGAGGTCTTGAAATTCTAACCACGGTATTTCATAATTATAAGAGCCTAACACTAGACTTGAATATAATCCGTGAAGTCTCAAATATGCCACAACTAGTACTAACTAGGGTTTCGAAAAGAGGTAACTCTGTTATGTCGCAACTTTCCAACTATGTAAGGCACTCTCATTACTATGAGGAGTGTTCCCACTATACATTGATTAAGCCAATAGTCGATTCGGTGTTCCACCTCGCGTGAATAATCCGAACGAAGATCTATGCCCGTGTCACTATCTCGTGTGTGACACCTTTCTTTACTCCACATTGTATTTTGTTTGTCGATTTCTCGTTGATTCCCCTTTCTTGTAGTTTACATATCACTTCGATCTGCAGAAAAAAAATAACTGTGTTTCTGCTAGTTTGCTTCCCTTCTTGTTGAGCAGGGCGATGTGATGAAGTGTTGAACTTTTGTCGACTGACTCTTTCACACTAGTAATAATACTAGGAAAAATTTGTTAACTCTTGAGTTCAGAGCAAATGAACTGCTCTGATACCACTCTAGTCACGACCGAACTTAATTAAGGATAATTAAGCCGGGAAACCATGACCAAGGGTTGGAGATAAGAAGCGGGATAGAAAGGGGATGAACGATTGAGAAATAAACGAAGAAGAACATACTTAAACATTAACAACGAAGGGAACATTACAACAAAGTTGGAGTCTTAATGATTTAGTCAATCTAGTAAGTTCGGATAGCTCCGACTTAGCTAAAATAACATGACATTCTATTGAGTACGCAGCTGAAGAAGGTTCTGATTACATGTATGAAGACATGTACTCAAGAGTTCTTTGGTATATATATATAACTTCAGACAAAAGGGAATTTCTGCTCGTCACTTCATCACCACCGTCTACTGTTCAACCTGCACATTTAGAAATACATGCAGGGCTGAGTACAAAAGTACTCAGTGGGCACATATGCCTACTATGAAATATAACATGCTTCGTAAAGTTGTAAATTTTCATGCCATCATAAACAGTACATCAAGGGAGTTTTTCGCTAAAGGCCCAAGCTTACTAAATTCATTTGTGATTCTTAAAGTTCGTCTGATCAGACTAAGTTCTCTTGTATTTTATCATATCTGAAGCTTGTGTACCGGAGAGGTGGCCACCTCTCACGGACACCTGACCGGCCAACCCGTTAGATGACTCACGGCCCTGGGTGTACACTAGCCCTAGGCAGGATAGCTATCAACTGCTCAGGACCCGAATTCGATTACTTAAACTGGCATTGCCTCATCAGATAGATATCATACTAAATGAAACATTTTATGGCAAGACAATAGCTGAGATAACTGAGATAACTTTTCGTTCATAAATTTTGTAATGAAATAACTTGCTTAAAAGTAACATTAAACTGATTTGATATATCTGAAAATAAACCCACCTGATGTGAGATCTTGGGGATTCAGTGATTCCTTGATTGACGATTAATTCCGACCTTGACCTTGATTTCGAGAAAATACATAAGATATTTACTCGGGAAAAATTCTCAGAATGAGAATGCATAATTTAACTATGCATGAATCTTGCATGCATGAACTAAAATTTTGAAATAATAATCAGGGAAATTCTATTGTTAATCCTGGCTATCGGATTTAAACAAAAGCTAAGTCTCGTCTCATTAGGCCGGATAATTTACTAAGATTAATCTGTTCTCTTCAGGGTATCCTAATCCGTCGATTAAATAAACCCCACTCCTCGTAGTCGATAGAAAATAAATAATTAATTACTTCGACTTACTCGCTTTAACCTTGTAAAACTCAATCGAGCTTTAATAAATGGGAGAAAGTACTGTTGCAAGTTTAAATAATTAAAAGGCTCGACATAAGGCAACCTAATAATTAATTAAGTAGAAGTGGGCTTGAATAATTATTATAAGAGGCCCAATTGAAGTAATTCATTGGCTCAAGTAATTAAATAAATCTTTGGCCCAATGAATAAATAATTGATTAGTTGGGCTCAAATAAATAAATCAATCAAGGTCCAGCTAAGATAATTCAACAGTTCAATTAAAATAAAATACAGTTGGGCTTTAATCTAAATAAACTGGCCCAAAGAAATAAATAATGAACAGTTGGGCTAAGTTTAAATCAAGTATGCAAGGCCCAACTGCAATTAAATAAATAAGGCCCAACTGAAATAATCGTCCAACCCATTCTACTCTATTAAAATCGGCCCAAATGAAACAATAACCGGCCCAACAATATACATATGGAATTTGGAAATAGAAGTCTATTAATAATAATATCTCAGCCCAATTCTTATAGAATAATTAAAGCCCAACCTTTTAAAATAATTCAGCCCAAAAACAATTATATAGGAGCCCAAAATCAATTAAAAGAAAGCCCATACAAAACAAAACAAAACAAAACAAAATCAAAGCCCATCTCTATCTCTCTCACTATCGGTCTCTCTCTCCTCACAATTTCATATCTCTCTCTCTCTTCAAAGAAACGCACACACACAGACGCACATCATTCTCTCACGCCATCTGCCGCCGCCGCCTGAGACCGGCGAAGGATCCAGCGCAACCGCCGGCGACAGATGTTGCTGTTGCCGCTGCTGTTTGAGATCGGCGGTCAAAACGCCTGCCGGAGGAACGCCGCCGTCGTTAGCTCGTCCGAAGTCGCCGCCAACTGCCGCTGCTGTTTCGCCAGAGTCGTGGCCTGGAGATGCTGCAGCTCGTCTGGTGGTTAGTGGCTCGCTGGAGGAGCGCCGCCGCCGGCCCTTCTTCACTATCGATCGGCTCCTCCTTCTTTCTTCCTCACGCAGATCTCAGTCGAGTCCCACTCTGGGAATCATCGCCGCTGCTGTCACGCCCGTCTGGAATCCAGCGACTCAGTCGGCGTCTGGGAGCGGCGCCGTCCAACTCCCATCTTCATATCCCTCTCCGACGTCGAGCCTTAGGTTTCAAAAAGGGCAGAACGCCGTTGCCGAGCGTCCGCTGCTGCTGCGCTCGAGCCCCTGCTCGACCATGGTTCCGGTCGGCCTCATCGATTCTCCAGCTCCGACGCCTCCGTTGTCGCGCTATCTTCCTGATTCAGAGCAGGGCAGCAACCCACTCCTCTCTAAGCTAAGTCAAAACTCGCTTCCTTTTTTATCAATTCTAAAACGTGAACTGGATAAGGTGCAATCTATGTTTCGGTTATGCAAGTAGTAGGTATTGGTTAGGAATTGTTGTGGTTTTGCTACTGTCTGGGAAAGTTTTATAAGCAAGCTGTTGAGAAATCCTCAGTGCATCTATCATGATACGAAGTCTCTAAATGTCTTATGCCTTTTATGAAACACATATGTATAACTCTATACTTGATGCATAAAGAAACTGAGATAAATATGAATAATGTTTAAGTAACTGAACTGGAAAATGCCTTGATATGGTGTTGGTTGTTGTTATGGTTGGTTTAAATGAAGCTGATAGAATCTGAAATAGAATCATATGATGTTCCCCTTAATAATGCAGGAGGAATACATGGCAGAGCTAGAGAGAGTTAAAGCATGGCTTACCCTTTGAACTTGACAGAGTAATGAATGAAGGTTATCTCTCTACTCCTTCAATTGTTGAGGTATTGAGCAAATTGAAATGGCTGAAATGATTAATTGTTGTTGCTCTCCATTAATTGCGGTTGATGTCAGGGAATAAGGTGGAAGAATGTGGTGTTGTTTGGCTGGAGTCGACTAAGTGGAGGAGGAGTTGTTTCTCCTCAATTGGCTTGACAAAGTGTAGTGGTGGGGTAGTATAAAGGGTGGATGGAGGCTGCTGCAGATTTTTCACATCCCCACACATTTATTTTTCTTTCTTTTTCTCCCTTTTTTTAGCAAGTAGTGAGTAGGAAATAGGAAGTGAGTGATGATTGCGCTAGCTATGTAGTAAGAGTAAAAGTTGTATTGTAACTAGGAACAAATCCTTATGAATTGTATTCTTTATGCATCTGTAATATGAATCGCGTGCTCGTATCTGCTTGATACTGTTTATATAAATAAATCTCGTATTTCGACATGTGATTTCTCGCTAAAATCGATAAGTTATAAAATGAATCTAAATGAAATCTGTAGATTTAATTCGTTCGTTGTTCTAATATCTAAATTAAATCCGCAGATTTAATTAACTCACGAGTCGGAAATAATCCACGACTTAAGTAAAAAAAAAATCTAGTTCCATCTCGCTTAAATAAATAACGTGACTTTGCTAAGTCAGTTATAACTCTGAAATAATATCATTGACTTGCTTTAACAATATAAATTCAGGATCATAAGCTGAATTCATATCAGGATAATAACCGGTTTCATTCACTGATGAACAATAATAAACACGCATTACTGGATTTAAAATATATAAAAGAGCGGGTCACTACAAAAACAAATTAAAAGAATTAAAAAGTTTAACATTTTAAAATTTGAAAAAACAAAATTCAAAATTAAAATAAAAAATATTGAAAAATAAAAACTAAAAACTACCCGCCCCACCCGCCACCCCGTCCCCACCCCACCCCATTCTTTTTCTTTTTTTCTTCTTCCCCCAATCGTGTCACGACCGCACTTGCTAAGGATAGCAAATTCGGGGGAAACGCGACTAGGGGAGGGGAATTAGGAGCGGGATTTAAAAAGGGGCATGTTTAGCTTCTTGATGACTCGACTTGTATAAAGGAAAACAATTGAAATTAACTAGAATTTAACGAAGGCCACCAGGGGACCGTACATAATATTATCCAAAATGGGTACTCAACGAGTTTGAGTACATTGTTAAATAATACATATTGTTTTGACAGATAACATAATGTATTAGCAAAATCAGTGTTCGCAGCGGAATAACAACAACTTGAGTATATGTATGAAGACATATACTCCACTCTGAGGTTCTCGTCCTAAATTGACAAAAGCTCCGCTTGCACACTACATCCTCGATCACAACTCAACCTGCACATTTAAAAATACATGCAGGGCTAAGTACGGGAGTACTTAGTGGACACTTGCCGAAATTTACATACATGCATAATATTTTATTGTCAAGCCTTTCAACAGTAGTAAGATACGAGGGTTTTCCTTTAAAGACTCGTATTTACCAAACATAATATCATTTCTTTCATCAATAACCCGCGCAGGCATTTTAATATCATTAATCACCATATCAGTAACTCGTGCCGAGAGGGAGGCCTCCCTCTACGGACTCTATGATCGGCCAACCCGCTAGATGACTCACGATCACAAGGTGTACACTAATTCCGAAGGGATTTGCGGTCCCATCCAGAATCCGAATTCGATTAACATCAGATAGGCAATTAATAATAAAACATAAAGCATTTAGGCATTGACAATATCATTTAAATTCATAATCATAAAGTCTTAACAATTCTACTATATGGTTTTTAGTTTATACGTAAGAAAGCCCACCTGGTAGTAGAGACTCACGACTAAGCCTTAAACTCTGGTGCTCGGCCTTTAATACGAGAAAATAAAGTAAGACTTTAATTTGTGGAAATTCTCAAATAAATGAGGATGCGTAATGTAATTATGCATGGCTCGTATTCCTTTTTATTATTAAAAGCAAATCCTAGTTAAGAAATTAAAGCTCGTCTCATAATCCTAATAATCCACTCATCTTGAATTAGTCTAACTCACTTACCAACTAATAATTAGTAAGTTTTAAAAATTAATCACAAATAAAAATAATAATTATGATTAATAATGAGGGCCTAATTTAATAAGTCTTATTGGGCTTAACTAAATAAATCTCATTGGACTTGAATAACTAAAAGTAGGGGCCTAAATAATGAAAATTCGAAACCCAAAATCAACAAATAAAAGTAGCCCAAAGTTAACAAAATAGTAAGCTTCAGCCGAAAATAATCGGCCCAACAATCACTCAAAACAGGCCCAAGAAAAGAATAAGCCCAAAGCAAAAATAAAATTAAAAGTTTCAGCCAAAGAAAATGGCCCAACAATCACTCAAATCCCCAATTTCGATCTCTCTCTCTACTCCATCAAGAACGAACGCTGCTCAACATCTCTCTCTCTTCTCACTCGATCCAGCCGTCGCCGCCCCGCGTCCTGGCCGTTCCAGTCGCCGGTGAGGCCGGCGTTCATCTGTCGACCACGTCGCCTGCTCCCTCATCTCCTCTCCCTCGATTTGCCTTCGGTCGAGCTTCTGCCCCGCGGCTCTGGAATCCGGCGAATCAGCCTCTATCGCGCCGAGGTCCGGCGCCTCCTTCTTTCTTCTATTTACCGGAAACAACCCCCAACAGACCACTCTCCTTCTTGAATCGTGGAGTATCAGGGCGAGCTCCTTCATCTGAATTCACCGTCGTCGCCAATTCTGTGACTCCGGCAAGAGGAAGCTTCTCCCTTTCTGGATTTCGCACGCACGAGGTCAAGGTGGCGTTTAATGAATGGACGGAATGAAGCCCATAGTTTTCGAAATCAGAAATTTCCTTCTTCGCGATCTCTGGCTCTCTCATTTGCCGGCGAGCAGTCGCTGCTCGGAAACCTGAAATCGGTCTGTCTTCTCGACCTCTGCCCTATCGTCTTGCTCCTCGGCTCTGGCAACGAGCTCATCCCTCAACATCTCTCTCACTCTCGACTTAACAGATCGTGGAGCACCAAGGCGAGCTTCTCACCTGAAACCTGCTGCCAAGCACCGAGCCGCTGCTGTAGGGAGGCCGGCAAACAGCTGGGGTCTCGATCCGCTGCCGCCGCAGCGAGATTCGCGAGCGACGCCGCTGTCTTTGCATCCCTCTGATGCCAGCTCCCGTCCTCATTCCCTGAGGAAGCCCCGACGAGCTCCGCCGTTGCTGTTGTACGGTATCCGTCGAGCAGGGAAAAGTTTGACGCCTCTATCGTTTCCCTGAGCTCCGGCGCCGCGCCGGAAGGTTCGATACTGCGTCGTCCTCAGGCTCTGAGCAAGGCAGTAGCCCCACTCCTCTAGAAGCTAAGTTTTAATATTCGATTAAGAGGGCCGTAAATCCTATACTCGAATGTGGTTTGCTATGTTTATCTGTATTACTCTATTCTATGTGAATAATGAAGGTGGTCATGCTCATTATCTACTGCATTTCTAATATATGAAGCATGCTCTACTGGGATGTGATATATGTATATGAAGAGAGTGAACTGAGATAGCATGAAATACCTTGAATGATGCTTGGTTGGAGGTTGCAGTTGAATATTGAATGAACTGAAACTGAAATAAAGTTGGTGCTGTTGTCTTAGTAAATGCAGGTGAAAACATGGAGAAATGTGAGAATTAAAACCAAGTCTCACCTTGAGAATACTTGGCAGAGATGGATGAAGAGCAGTGCAGTCCTTCCTGTTTTGCTAGGAACGTTAAGTGTGGAATGGGAATGAAATGAGGAGGTGGCTGCTGATAAACTGATTGAAGAAGTGTAGTGGCAGCTGCACTTGAGTACCCTATGAGATTGATGGTAGTAGGGTGGCTGAGATGACAGCCTAGTGTGTGGCTGCAGAGGAGGTGGTTGTAGAGTGGCTGAGATGACAGCCTAGTGTGTAGCTGCAGAGGAGAGTGGCTGCTGGGAACTGTAGCAGCAGCTGTTAGGGTACTGTAGCAGCAGTTGTCTCATGCCCACACGTCTCCCCCTTTTCTTCTTTTCCCATTTTTCTTTCTTTTCCTTAAACTTGGGGTGTTGGCAGATGGTAGAGTAGAAAGTTGTACTATTGGAATGATTGTTGTGTAACTACATAAAATCTTTCCTTGGGTCTGTATCAGAAACTTTGGTATCGAGTTTTTCTAATGTCGAGCACTTGTATTCAGATATAGATTAATCGAATAATTCTTGTATCTGATATCTATATTTTGTCTTGTAAAAATTCTAAATTAAATCTGTAGATTTAACTAGTTCAAGATTGGAAGTAATCCATGACTTTAAGTAACAATATGCATAAATATAATTAAACTTCATCTTGATTAATAAATAATTCAACTTCGCTAAGTTGGTTATAACTTTAAAATATAATTATTCATCGACTTAATAATCCACGTCGCGGTCTTAAACACGCGAGTATAAATAAATACATACTGCTAGTGTAGTGACTCTGTCTCCAAATTACGTAATTCAGAATCATAGTTGGAATTCATAAAGCGTTTCATTTACTAAAAGATAAAGCGTTTCAGAATCATAGTTGGAATTCATAAAGCGTTTCATTTACTAAAAGTTGGAATACATACTACCCCTCTTAACAAAAATTTTGTCCCAAAATTTGCATACCTATGTGAAAAGTTCTGGGTATTTTTCTTTCATCTGGTCCTCAAGTTCCCACGTCGCTTCTTCAGGTCCATGGTGTCTCCACAGTATTTTGACTGACGCGATCGATTTATTCCTCAACTCTTGCACCTTTCGGTCCAAAATGGCTTCAGGTTTTTCCTCGTACATCAAGTCTGGGTTAAGAATCATTTCCTCTTGGTGAATCACGTGTTTGGGGTCAAACACGTACCATCTCAGCTGTGACACGTGGAACACATTGTGGACGTTTCCAAAGCTAGGTGGCAGCGCCAACCTATACGCTACGGGACCTATTCTTTCAAGGATCTCATAAGGTCCTACAAAACGGGGTCTCAACTTACCCTTAACACCGAATCTAACGATCCCTTTCGAGGGTGATACTTTAAGGAAAACCTTGTCTCCAATCTGAAATTGTAGTTCGGTTCGTCGGGTATCAGCATAAGACTTCTGTTTGTCCTGGGCCTCTTTAATTCTTGTTCTAATCTGGCGGATGGTCTCGATCATCTCGCTTACTGCATGTGGCCCAAGGATTTTTCTTTCACCCACTTCATCCCAGTAAAGTGGTGATCTACACTTCCTACCATACAGCGCCTCATAAGGTGCCATATCAATGGTCGCCTGGTAACTGTTGTTGTAGGCGAATTCGATCAACGGCAGCACTGATTCCCAACTTCCTCCTCGGTCTAGCACCACTGTCCTCAACATATCTTCAAGGGTCTGAATTGTCCTTTCCGATTGTCCATCTGTTTGAGGATGAAAGGCGGTGCTAAAGTTTAATCTTGTTCCCAACTCTTTCTGCAAACTGATCCAAAATCTAGAAGTAAATTTTGAATCTCTATCTGAAGTAATGGATATTGGTATTCCATGTAGCCGTACAATCTCACGGATGTACAGTTGGGCTAGTTTCTCCGATCCATGGGTAATTGGAATCGGTATAAAATGAGCGCACTTCGTGAGACGGTCTACTATTACCCAAATAGCTGTGTTGCCCCTATTTGTCTTGGGTAGACCCGTCACGAAATCCATCGCTATGTGCTCCCACTTCCATTCTGGGATTTCCAATGGCTGCAATTTCCCATATGGTCGTTGATGTAAAGCTTTCACTTGCTGGCATGCAAGGCAGCGCTCTACAAACGAGGCTATATCTCGTTTCATCCTGTCCCACCAAAACTTCTGTTTCAGATCTTGGTACATTTTGGTACTCCCGGGATGAGCGGTATAGGGCGTGTCATGAGCTTCACTCATGATCTCGTTTCTGAGTTCCTCGTTATGGGGAACACACAATCTTCCTTCAAAAAGAACGGCGTTATCCGTTGCCTTCTTGGTAGCCTCCGGGCGTGCCTGTTCGGATCTTGAGACGAACTTTTTCCAAGCCCTCGTCCGCTCTCTGGGCACTGATTATCCTTTCTCTGAGGTCTGGGGCGGCTACCAGAGTTGTAATAATTGCTCTTGTCGTTGCTGGTGGCTGAACCACTTCTATCTTCAATTTGTCAAAATCCCTTACAAGCGTGTCCTCTTGAGTGAGAAGAAGTCCTAACTCGAATTGAGTTTTACGACTTAAAGCATCAGCTACTACATTAGCTTTTCCCAGGTGGTAATTGATACTGCAATCGTAATCCTTCACGAGTTCGAGCCATCTCCTCTGTCTCATGTTCAAGTCTTTCTGCTCGAAAAAGTACTTAAGACTTTTGTGATCAGTGAAGATTTCACATCTAACTCCGTATAGATGGTGCCTCCAAATTTTCAAAGCTATGCACAATTGCTGCCAGTTCTAGATCATGAGTAGGGTAGTTCAATTCATGTGGCCTTAGTTGTCGCGAGGCGTAGGCGATGACCTTCTCTTCTTGCATCAACACACAACCTAGCCCATTTTTGGACGCGTCTGTGAAGATCACGTATTCTTTATCGGCTGCTGGAACTGCTAGCACTGGTGCAGTTGTCAATTTCCTCTTCAGCTCTTGGAAGCTGACTTCACACTTTTCGTCCCACTTATACTTGATTCCTTTGCGAAGTAATTGCGTCATTGGCCTTGCTATCTTAGAGAATCCTTCGATGAATCTCCGGTAGTATCCCGCCAAACCTAAGAAACTCTGGATTTCATTAGGTGTGGTTGGTGATTTCCACTCGCGCACTGCTTGCACCTTGGCGGGGTCCACCTTGATTCCATCTGCTGATACGATGTGCCCTAGAAACATTACTTATTTCAGCCAAAATTCGCACTTGCTGAATTTGGCGAACAACTTCTCTATTTTTAATGTCTCCAGGATGATTCTCAAATGCTTTTCATGCTCTTGGTCATTCTTAGAATAGATGAGGATATCATCTATAAACACTAAGACAAATTTGTCTAAGTACGGATGGAAAACTCGATTCATGAGGTCCATGAATACTGCCGGTGCATTGGTTAGACCAAATGGCATGACAACGAATTCATAGTGACCATATCTTGTGCGGAAGGCGGTCTTGGGTATATCCTCTGGTCTGATCTTCAGTTGGTGATACCCAGACCTTAAATCTATTTTTGAGAATACACTGGCTCCCTTGAGTTGATCGAACAAATCATCTATCCTTGGAAGGGGGTATTTGTTTTTAAGCGTCAGTTTGTTCAACTCTCGATAATCAATGCACATCCTCATGGTTCTATCTTTCTTCTTGACAAAGAGTACAGGCGCTCCCCAAGGCGAGACACTGGGCCTGATGAAACCCAAGTCCAAGAGTTCCTGTAGTTGCACCTTCAATTCTTGTAGTTCCTTTGGGGCCATCCTGTACGGTGCCTTTGATACTGGGGCAGATCCAGGTTCTAGATCGATGGTGAAATCTAGTTGCCTGTCTGGAGGTAGTCCCGATAATATTTCAGGAAAAACTACAGGAAAGTCTCGTACTATTGCCACATCTTCCACTCTCTTGTCTTCACTAGCTTCCCCGTTTAGGTAGACGAGATAAGTTGTGCTTCCTTCCTTCATCATCTCTTTTCTGGCTTGTAGTGCGGATATCACTGGTACTCTTTTCTTCATACCGATGCCGTGAAATTCCGTTGGTTCCTTTCCAGGTGGTCGAAGAGAAATTTTTCGTTCATTACAAAGGATGGTGGCGTGATTCTCAGCTAGCCAGTCCATTCCTAAGATCATATCTACGTCCCACATGAGCATAATGTTAAGATTGTTCGCTACCATCTTAAGTTCTCCTATTTCAAATTCTACGTTCGAGCAAACATGTGTGGTGGTAGATCTTCCTCCTGAGGGTGTAGTGATTCTTAAGGCACACTGACACACACCCGTCGTGCGATTTGGACAAAATACCTGTGTATGCCCAGTACAGACAGTACACGCTCATACTTCTCACAACAAGGACTTAGTCTTAGCAGTAAGCGTAGGGTCGAATCCCACAGGGAGTGAGGAACCACTTTGTTCTCCAATGACAAACTGAGGTGTCACAATTCTCAATCTGTATACTCTGCACAAGAAATAAACAAGGTCAATAATAACAAAGGGGTGAGGTTATTCGGTTAGGTCATAACTGTTGTTAACATTCGTTTCGGTCATAGGCACACTGATGATTCGTCTATGATCCATACAAACCCAAGGCGTGGCCCAAAGACATTGGGGCGTTTCAAGGGGTTATACTTCACATAAAGGATGGTTGATCTCATTGTGGTCACTTGGTCCGAAGGTCACACAATCCCCGGTCACAAGGCAGTGCTTCACTTCTCCATAGATAGTGGCCATACCCTTTACTCACCAAGTATGGCCCTCACCAACCTTCTCTCCCGAGGTCCCCAACTCCGCGCTTTTAGTGACACATGCCTCCTGGACTCAACTATTTCCGGCTTTGTCAACCGACCAGTCATAGACATGCTATGGCGCCGAGATTGCTTTCCTCGTTTGATAACCATGGCTTTATGCCTCGTCACAGTTGATGGATAGTCTCTAGAGAAGCCCAAGACTGAGGAAGGACAGTGTATCCCATCAATCATTTCCTCACCTTCTGGATCTACAACGCCTTTTGTTGACGCTGCTCAGCTACTCGGTCTTGGGCATACCGGTTGTTGTACCTTGGTACACCCTGCCTTTGCTTGACACGGACAGCGTTTTACCGAACGGAGATCACCCGTTAGGCCCCTACTGTCCATGGTTTCGAACAGATCCTTCCGGAACCACGAGATTCAACCGAAAGAACAAATGCCTCACGAATGTTTACATGTTAACAACAATTATTTCCACCCCTAAAACCTCACCTAAAGAATTACTCACACATAACAGAATTCATAATTGTCAAATGGATTGAACACATGCTAGAACGAAAAGAAATACTGGAATAGATAAATACTACCTAGGCTTCAAGCCTTCGATCTTGTTCAAAAGCAAAACAGAACGGAATAGGGAAAAGTACTGAAATGTAAATTATTTTGGATGCCACACACGGCGAACTAAAGTGATAACTAAAGTAAAAACAAGAGTTTCAAGTGCTAAGAGCTTGTGCACGCTGCACACTATTAGTCTTTTATACTGCCGGATGGTAGAGGCCTAACCCTAGCTGCGCCAGCTCCAAATCTTCGTCGGGATCTTCTTTCCTTAATTAGCTCAATCTTTGATTGATCCGATTGAGGATGGCTTCCAGCTGCAAGCTTGGTCAACCTTTCCCATTCTTCGGATCCTTCCAGTTTCTTCTTCCATCTTCCACTTGCTTCTTCGAGATCTCCGAGATTGACCTTCCTTTTATGGCTCTGGCTATCTGCTTCTCATGGTAACGATCAGACGGATTGCTCTCTTCGGTGTGGCTTATACCAGGTGGGTTGCTCCAGGTTTCCATGCCCCAAGTTAAACTGGAGAGGTACTTGTTGGCCGAAGCTCCATGCTGGTAAACATGACTTAGCAATCTGGGCTCGGTAATGCCCATTCTGAACGCATTTCCTCCGTTTCCGCTCTACTGATCTTCCTTCCTCCATAACTTTGTTTTCCCCCTGGACAGACCTGAACTGACACAAATAAAGAGAAAAATAGGGCCAAATGGCCCAAAAGTCGAAGACGCATCACACCTACACACTTAAAGCATACTTTCCCTCAAGTATATATGTAGGTGGATTCACAGAAGACACGGACGAAAAGGTTGAAAGAAAAGAAATAAAACTAAGAGACACGAAACTTGCATAGATTTCAGGATCAGATCATACCAACATGCATCATTCAGTTCAATACAGTGTGATGGTAGTCTCTCTTCTCGCTCAAGCACCGGGCTAAGTGTTTGCACTCATAATTTGCTGTGCTAGTTCCTCTAAGAGTTTGATTGAAGACTACAAGTTAAGCATACTAGTATGACTCATCAAAGGGTCTTTGTTGGGTTGCAATGGGGTATACGGAGCTTAAGGTGAGGTATATATGGTCCAGTGGCTAATTTCAGTATCACCCTTACTCAGTATACACATTCAGTACAGCTACAACCAACCTTTAATTTCCCCGCTTTCAATGGGGTTCATTTTTTTTTCTTTGATTTTTTTGTGGGCAAACATTTTTATTCATCAATTTTTTTGTGCCCAGATTTCTTTCTTTCTTATAATTCCCTGTTCACCATTTCATTCACTTCATAAATTCTTTCTCCTAGATATAGCAATAGCAAGGCTCAAGAAAGAATGAATTCGGCTCTAATTGGCATACAAGGGGTTATTTTCACATTAAACAGCAAAGAGGAATCTGGGGCCCTAAGTCAAAGAATCGTGCCCGAATCACACAAGTCATGTACTAGCAAAAATGAGTCCTCAAACAAAGTCTAGATTCCTAGTCACAGCAAATTCTCACCATAAACATGCATTTTTTCAATTTGGCCCTGATCTCACCGGTGGGGTACTCTCAGTATCCTCACAACTACCATCATGCATTTCATACTCAATCCACCAATCATACCAAGACAAAAATCAGCATGTACAATCTTTCACCACCAAACAATGCAAGTAGACTCGACTCAAACACAGATTAAACAGACACTAAAACAAGAAAAACAAAAGATAAAATAAAACCTAATCTACGAGTTCAGGGGAAAAGTACTTAGTCGTTTTGGTCGGAGGATCTTGCCTCCGCAGTCAGCATCTCCTTGATTTCTTTAAAACCAGCCTCCACTACCTTGAATCCCTCTTCCACAGTATCTCTCAACGTGGCCACTTCTCCTCCCAGCATCACCAGCTCGTCTTTGATTTCCTTCAGTTCGACCGTCAGCTTGATAATCTCGCCACTGATTGGGCGAGAAGTTACCTGTTCCTGTGCAACCTTCGGTTCAGGTCGAACTGAGTTGCCTTCTGGTTGGACCAAACGGTAGTCACCACCTTCATCCATCTCGAACAATCCGCCAACGCACCAGCCACCCGATATCAAAGAGTCGGGTTTCTGCCACAGCTGCCTCATCCGGGGCTTTCTCGTTGAAACCCGCAAGCTTCTTCGCCAAGAGGGTCACCAGTGGACATAGGGAGAGATACTTGTTGGTATGGGTTACCCCATACTGAAATTGCAGTGCAGCGGTGAACCCAAAGTTCACCCTCTTTCTCTCCACCATGCACCAGAGCACAAAGAGCTCTTGCTGCGTGACGACGTTGGATCCCTCAATCCGGCCATAGATGTTATAGGCCAACCAACGATGGCAAATCTGCAGGGCTGGGTCGCGGAGTTCATTGGATTTGCTGATATTCTTCACATATTTGGCCCCCGTTGAGAGCTGGGACCAGTACTGGTCAATCTGATTGCGCCACTCCGGTGGGGCCATGGTCTCGGCTTGCTTGTACTCATCATCGTACACCTCCTTATCCTCGATTACCCCCAGGTGGATGTTCAAGTCGTTGATGGACAGTGGGAACATCTTCCCCCGCAATTGGAAGCGGAGGGTACCTGGTGTTTCAATCGAGTAATTTCCCTTTGGCTTGAATTCCACCGTGCTCATGAACTCTTCCGACAAGTTCTTGAACGCCAACACATTCCACTATAAAATCTTCCCCCAACGAATGTTCTTGAAATATCCCTCCACACGTTCTTTTATCTCGAAATCCTCCAACACTTCAGTCACCAGAAAGTACCAATGGGTTATCTCCCGTTTCTGCAAAACGGCATACCTCTGACTGTCTCTCGGTATGACCAGTTTCCATGGTGCTAGGTCGTACCACTCCTTTGCGCTTGACGCCCTTGGGTTTTGAGGTGATTGTGCTCATCACCGGCTTAGTAGGGGCGATCACATCCTCCGAGTTGGAGCTTTCAACTGTCTCGGTTCTCTCTGGGTCTACCTCCATCGGCTCCTCCATCTCCTTGGCCTTCCCTTTTTTCGGCTGCAGTGGGTTTCCTTGGTTTCTTACTCTGTTCAGCTTTTGTTCGGGTCTTACTGCCTGCCGGTGCCGGTTTGGCCTTAACTGGTAGTGGTGGTTTTGCAACTTCTAGCTTTCTTTTCACTCCGGGTCTCTTGCTCTGGGGTGTCGGGATTTCCACTTCCTTTTCCTGAACGGCCTCAACTTCCTCTGCTTCGTCACTCTCTTCCTCTGCTTCGTCACCCTCTTCGTCGTCCACCTTCTCTTCTTCGCCCTTCTCCTCCTCCACCTTCTCTTGTTCTTCATCTTCCGTATCCTCGGAAGCTGTTCTTCCCTCCTGCATGGAGGTTTCTGGAATTTGTGGTTGCGGTTGAGCTTGAACAGGTGGTGGTACGATAGTGGATCGCGCCGGAGTTGCTTTGCTCGCCTGAGCCTTCTTTGATTTCTTTACAGGAGGGGTGAGCTCGGGCTTCCCTTCTTCCGGTTGTGTTGTCTCGGCGGCTGCTCTTGCTATTTCTTGTTACTCTTGTTCGAGGACTTCGGCACGCCCTTTGTCCTCGGGCTGGATGTTCAGCGAAGGATCTTCGGTGATTTTGGTCGAAGCTTCCTCCGAAGCAGTTCGCCTTGTGATACGCTTTGGAGGTGGAAGTTTGGTGCCTTTCTTCTTCGGCAGTTGGGTACTGCCGGAGCCTGCTCCTCCTTTGGTTTTTGCCATTGCGATTTGCATAGATCAAAAGACTTAGAATTTGTGCGAAAGTTTTGGATTTTGTCGGGTTTTTGGAGGCAAGGTTGGTCTTTAAGAAGGGTGATCGGTAATTATGGGAATTTAGGGTTTGAGGCGAGTGGTGATCGTGGTGTAGCAGTTTTCAGAGGTTAGGGTTTGTGGGGAAGAAAATCGTGGGTTGAGGCTTTGAATATGGTAAGTGTGACGGTTATGGCAGAAAAAGAATTTTTAAGGAAATAAAATCATGGCCAAAATTTGAAATTCAAATTTCTGCGGAAACCGAAGAGTTGCAGTCACATCGCCGCCTGCCTCTGACACGCTCGCGTCATCTCCCTTCGTAAGCCCTCTTCCAGACCGTTCCAATCCCTAGCTCTCCACCTACACACTTTGCAACGCAAAGTGGGCTCGGATCAACCTCTGGGCCTCTTTCCAAATTATCTCGGCCCGACTTCCCTGCATGTTAGTGCACCCAAACAAAAACAAAACAACTTAAAAGAAAAGAAAATTCGGTATAGACCATACCGAAGTAGCCACACTGGGTTGCCTCCCAGCAAGCGCTCTTGTTTCCCGTCTTGAGCTCGACCTTCCTTCACTCTTCACTCGTACTCAGGGTTCGAGAAGGTGGCATTCCTCCTTCTCCTTTTCTACTTCAGCAAGCTCGTGAGAGGGCTTAAGGCGGTGCCCATTCACCACGAACGTATCAACTCCATTGTGATCATATACTTCAATGCTTCCGTTTGAAAAGATTTCTTTGATCACGAATGGTCCTGACCATTTTGAGCGAAGCTTCCCAGCCATCATCTTGAAGCGTGAATTGAAAAGTAGGACTTTTTGTCCCACCACGAATTCCTTCTTCCTGATCTTGGCATCATGGATCCTTCTGGTTCGCTCCTTATAGAGCACCGCATTGTCGTAAGCCTCCAACCGAAGTTCTTCCAACTCACTCAGCTGCAACTTTCTTGCTTCTCCAGCTAGGGTCATACTGAGATTAATTTGCTTGATTGCCCAGTACGCCTTATGTTCGATCTCCACAGGCAAATGACATCTTTTCTCATAAAGCAAACGGAACGGGGGCATTCCAATCGGTGTCTTGAAAGCCGTTCTGTATGCCCATAACGCATCCCCCAAATGATCGCTCCAGTCCTTACGGTTGGGGTGCACCACCTTTTCCAGGATACTCTTTATCTCCCTATTGGAAATCTCGGCTTGGCCATTTGCTTGGGGGTGATATGCAGTGGTGACCTTGTGTGTCACCCCCATCTTCTTGGTTAGCGCTCTGATAATGGCATTACAAAAATGGGACCCTTGGTCACTGATTAGAATTTTGGGTATACCATATCTCCCGAACACTTGCTCCTTCAGGAAACCTGCCACGGTATGAGCGTCATTGCTTGCGGTTGCCTTGGCTTCAACCCATTTTGATACGTAATCCACTGCCACCAGAATGTATTCGTAGTTCTTTGACTTTGGGAAGGGCCCCATAAAGTCAATCCCCCATACGTCGAAAATTTCGACCGGCATGATTGAAACTTGTGGCATTTCATCCTTTACGGTAATACCTCCAGTCATCTGGCACTTCGGGCAGCTCTGTACCCATTTCCTTGCATCCGCAAATATGGTGGGCCAGTAGAATCCACTCTCCAAAATTCTGTGGGCCGTGCGCTTCCCTCCAAAATGTCCGATATTTGCTGTTCCATGACACATGTCCAATATTTGGGCATGCTCATCCTCAGGTATGCATATCCGTATGACTTGATCTGCTCCAGTCTTCCAGAGATATGGGTCCTCCCAGTAATAGTATCGTGCTTGCACGAGTAACTTCCGTTGTTCGAACCTTGTCAATCCTGAGGGTAACTCTTTGGTAATCAGATAGTTAGCTATATCCGCATACGAGGGCTCCTGCTTGGTTAGAGCATACAGTTCTTCTTCTTCCTCTAGGATGCTCATGGAATATAGCTTCTCGTCTGGAAAGGTATCGGTAATGGGCATACCTATCATCCTCTTCCAGTTGCAACCTGCTCAAATGATCTGCCACGAGGTTTGCAGCTCCTTTCTTGTCTCTTATTTCTATATTGAACTCTTGTAACAACAGGATCCACCTGATGAGTCGAGGTTTGGATTCCTTCTTGGCCATCAAGTACTTCAACGCGGCATGATCCGTGTAGACCACCGCCTTCGTTCCCAAAAGGTAGGAACGAAACTTTTCTATGGCAAACACCACCTGCCAAGAGTTCTTTCTCAGTAGTGGTATAGCTGCACTGTGCTGGATTCAGTGTTTTGGATGCGTAGTAGATCACGCAACTTTCTTTGCCTTTCTTCTGTCCCAGTACTGCTCCAACGACGTGGTTGCTGGCATCACACATGATCTCAAACGGTAAATCCCACACCGGAGGTTGAATAATGGGGGCCGACACCAACTTGCTTCTTAGAATCGTGAATGCCTCCTTACAATCATCATCAAACTCAAACGGCACATCTTACTGAAGAAGTCTGGTCATGGGCTGGGCAATCTTGGCGAAATCTTTGATAAATCGCCGGTAGGAGCCTGCATGTCCCAAGGAATGCCCGTATGTGCTTTACTGATTGTCGAGTAGGGTAATTTTGCGATGGAATCAACTTTCGCCTTATCCACTTCAATTCCCCTTTCTGAAATCACGTGCCCAAGCACTATGCCTTCCTTGACCATAAAATGGCATTTTTCATAATTAAGGACCAGGCTTTTCTCCACGCATCTTTTGAAAACGAGCTCTAGATGCTTCAAACATGTGTCGAAAGAGCTCCCATATATGGTGAAGTCATCCATGAAGACTTCAATGCAATTCTCCAATAGATCGGAGAAGATGCTCATCATGCACCGTTGAAAAGTTCCCGGTGCGTTGCATAGTCCGAACGGCATTCTCCGGTATGCAAATGTTCCAAATACACAGGTGAAAGTGGTTTTCTTCTGGTCTTCATGTGCCACAAAGATTTGCATGTATCTAGAATATCTGTCTAGAAAACAGTAATAGGCATTACCGGCTAATCTCTCCAGCATTTGGTCGATAAAGGGTAATGGGAAGTGGTCCTTCCTGGTTGCATCATTCAGCTTCCGGTAGTCAATGCAAACTCTCCATCTAGTTTGCAATCGGGTGGGCACAAGCTCGCCTTGATCGTTCTCCACAACCTGTATCCCCGATTTCTTCGGTACGACATGGACTGGACTCACCCATTGGCTATCGGATATGGGGTAGATGATTCCCAATTCCAACAGCTTAAGAATTTCCTTCAGTACCACTTCCTTCATGACCGGGTTCATCTTTCTTTGAGAATCTCGAACGGGTTTGGCACCTTCCTCAAGGTAAATATGATGCATGCACTCCGTAGGACTGATGCCTTTAATATCAGCTAGGGTCCAACCGATGGCTTCCCTGTTTTCTCGTAATACTCTGACCAATCTGTCTTGCTGCACGACGGTTAGATCAGAACTGATGATAACTGGTAGCGTCTCTTCTGGTCCCAAATAAGCATATTGTAAATGCTTCGGTAATTGCTTAAGCTCCAAGACGGGTGCTTTCTGGATTGAAGGTAACAGCTTCTCGTTCTGCCCATACTGAGCCAATAATTCCGATTTGCCTGTCTCTGTTGCCCCAGCTAGATAGACCTCCTGGATTAATTCCTTGATCTTCTGGTCTACCTCCACCTCGGCTTCTAACGTGCTTTCTCGGAGTGAGTAAAGCTCCATGATGGCTTCTTTCATTTCATCGTCCCTCCATATGTTCGGCATCCCGATCAGTCAGACCATACTGGATCACCTTCTCTGTAGTATCCCTGGAACCGAAAGCGATTCCTTGTTCTTGCACCAAAGGTTCAAATACATCGACCATGTCCACCATTTCCATTGCCTGTTCCTCTTCATGGTCTCATAGATGTTGAATTCCACTTGAACTCCATCGAACTCACATGTCAAGATTCCGGTTTTCATATCGATCTTGGTTCCGGCGGTCATCATGAACGGCCTTCCCAATAGTATGGCATTCTCTCCAGTTTCACGGTCCGGTATCTAGAACATAGAAGTCTGCTGGGAAAATCAAATCCCCAACCTTGATCAGTACGTCTTCCACTACTCCTTCAGGGTAAGCGTTGGACCTGTCAGCCAACTGTATGACCACACGGGTGTCCCTCATCTCGCCAATATTCAATCTCTTGTATACAGCCAATGGCATCACATTAATGGAGGCTCCCAGATCCATCATTGCCTTATCCATGTTGGTTCCTCCTATGTTGCATGGAATGGTAAACATCCCTGGATCCTTTCGCTTAGTAGGTAGCTTCCGTTGGATCACCGCCGAAACACTTTCTCCCATCACGTATCTGACCTCTTCCTCCATTTTGACTTTTCTTGAACAAAGGTCTTTCAAGAATTTGGCATATTTTGGAATCTGCCTGATAGCATTGAGTAGAGGTATGCTCAACTCAACCTTTTGAAACATCTTCATCATTTCACTTGCTTCTTTCTCTCTAGCTTTCTGTTTCAGGCACCCCGGGTAGGGTGCCTCGGTTGGATTGCTACTTCCAGCTTGTTCATCAGTTGGCCCTTTCCCACTCTTATTCCAGCCTCCTCGAAGCAATTCAGCCTCTGCTAACAGTTCTTCCTCATTTTCCTCTCCCTCAGGAAACTCGGTTAGCACCACTTGGGCATGCTCTCTGGGGTTGATTCCCACGGCTGGGAGTTTACCAGCGTTCTCCTCCAGTTTGGCCACTGCTTTAGTCAAGTGACTAATTTGCTGGTTAGTTTGGTTCATGCCAGCTCGAATTTCATTGCGAAATTTCTCGCTCTCCTTAGCCATGCTTTCAATGGCTTCCTCCCATGGTGCCCTCCGATGTGGTGGTTGGTAAGGGGGTTGTTGCTGATTCTGGTTGTGGTGATGAGGTAGTCCAAACTGGTATTGTTGTTGATGCTGGTTCTGATTATATTGAGGATGTTGCACTGGTACGCCCATATTGTTCTGCTGCTGGGGCTGACCATCTTGCTTCCACCGAAAGTTGGGGTGATCTCTCCACCCAGGATTGTAAGTATTTACATAAGGATCATACTTCCGTGGATTCCCATCATGTCCTCCAATGGCATTGACATCAACAATATCCTCACCAAAATTTGGACAATTTTCAGATTGATGTCCAGTGGCATCGCAAAGGCCACACTGGCGAATCTTCTTGGGTATAGTCAATCCCGAAAGAAGTTCCTTGAGTTCGTTCATGCTCTTCTCCATAGTTTTCTCCAGTTTAGACATCTCCTCCTTCTCTTCAGCCTTCCTTGGTTTCTCCAGATTCCTTTCATGCCCTTTCATCACGTGATTGCCATGGTGCCCAACAGTTGGAAGATTTCCAACGGGGTTTTTCTCATCAATGATCCATTACAGGCTGCTAGGACCAGACTGCGATCGTTCCTCCGCATGCCCTTTACAAAGCTCTCCACCTGATCTTTTGGAGAGATTTGGTGATGGGGGCAATTGCTTAACATTCTCTTGAATCTCGTCCAGTATTCGTAGAAGGATTCTAGCCCATCTTGCCTGATGCTGCGGATATCCCATCTCATCCGCTCCACTCGTGCTGCTGGGAAGAATTCTTCCAAGAAGGCCTGTTGCAGTTGTGCCCATGTAGTGACACTGCCCTCGGGTAGGTCATACAGCCATCTTCTTGCATTGTCCACCAAGGTAAAAGGGAAGAGTATCAACTTGACATACTCTTGCTGCTCATCATTTGATTGGTTCATGATTGTCATCTCAAAATCTTGGAGATGAGTATGAGGGTCATCTCCTTGGTATCCATTGAACTTCGGTAAGATCTGAAGCAATGAGGGCTTCATGTCATACCGACGAGGTGCGAACGGATTGGCGGGTAAGGTGATTCCGTTCGGCCTCAAGTTGAGGTTAGTTGGGTATGCCAACTGTCTGAGGGTCTGCTCCGGTACGGCATCTGCTTGATCGGCCTCTGCCATAGCTTCGCATCTCGCTATTCGTGCTTCTGCGCGCAGTCGTCTTTCTGTACGATCAATATCGGGATCAAACACCAATGCTCTTACAGCTCTACGAGTTCCACGCATACACCAGTAGCGGAAAATGGAATGAGGAGAGAACAAAATTGCTGCGCGTCACTCCCCAGGCAACGGCGCCAATTTTGACACACACCCGTCGTGCGGTGTGGACAAAATACCTGTGTATGCCCAGTACAGACAGTACACGCTCCTACTTCTCACAACAAGGACTTAGTCTTAGCAGTAAGCGTAGGGTCGAATCCCACAGGGAGTGAGGAACCACTTTGTTCTCCAATGACAAACTGAGGTGTCACAATTCTCAATCTGTATACTCTGTACAAGAAATAAACAAGGTCAATAATAACAAAGGGGTGAGGTTATTCGGTTAGGTCATAACTGTTGTTAACATTCATTTCGGTCATAGGCACACTGATGATCCGTCTATGATCCATACAAACCCAAGGCGTGGCCCTAAGATATTGGGGCGTTTCAAGGGGTTATACTTCACATAAAGGATGGTTGATCTCATTGTGGTCACTTGGTCCGAAGGTCACACAATCCCCGGTCACAAGGCAGTGCTTCACTTCTCCATAGATAGTAGCCATACCCGTTACTCACCAAATATGGCCCTCACCAACCTTCTCTCCCGAGGTCCCCAACTCCGCGCTTTTAGTGACACATGCCTCCTGGACTCAACTATTTCTGGCTTTGTCAACCGACCAGTCATAGACATGCTACGGCGCCGAGATTGCTTTCCTCGTTTGATAACCATGGCTTTATGCCTCGTCACAGTTGATGGATAGTCTCTAGAGAAGCCCAAGACTAAGGAAGGACAGTGTATCCCATCAATCCTTTCCTCACCTTCTGGATCTACAACGCCTTTTGTTGACGCTGCTCAGCTACTCGGTCTTGGGCATACCGGTTGTTGTACCTTGGTACACCCTGCCTTTGTTTGACACGGACAGCGTTTTACCGAACGGAGATCACCCGTTAGGCCCCTACTGTCCATGGTTTCGAACAGATCCTTCCGGAACCACGAGATTCAACCGAAAGAACAAATGCCGCACGAATGTTTACATGTTAACAACAATTATTTCCACCCCTAAAACCTCACCTAAAGAATTACTCACACATAACAGAATTCATAATTGTCAAATGGATTGAACACATGCTAGAACGAAAAGAAATACTGGAATAGATAAATAATACCTAGGCTTCAAGCCTTCGATCTTGTTCAAAAGCAAAACAGAACGGAATAGGGAAAAGTACTGAAATGTAAATTGTTTTGGATGCCACACACGGCGAACTAAAGTGATAACTAAAGTAAAAACAAGAGTTTCAAGTGCCAAGAGCTTGTGCACGCTGCACACTATTAGTCTTTTATATTGCCGGATGGTAGAGGCCTAACCCTAGCTGCGCCAGCTCCAAATCTTCGCCGGGATCTTCTTTCCTTAATTAGCTCAATCTTTGATTGATCCGATTGAGGATGGCTTCCAGCTGCAAGCTTGGTCAACCTTTCCCATTCTTCGGATCCTTCCAGTTTCTTCTTCCATCTTCCACTTGCTTCTTCGAGATCTCCGAGATTGACCTTCCTTTTATGGCTCTGGCTGTCTGCTTCTCATGGTAACGATCAGACGGATTGCTCTCTTCGGTGTGGCTCACACCAGGTGGGTTGCTCCAGGTTTCCATGCCCCAAGTTAAACTGGAGAGGTACTTGTTGGCCGAAGCTCCATGCTGGTAAACATGACTTAGCAATCTAGGCTCGGTAATGCCCATTCTGAACGCATTTCCTCCGTTTCCGCTCTACTGATCTTCCTTCCTCCATAACTTTGTTTTCCCCCTGGACAGACCTGAACTGACACAAATAAAGAGAAAAATAGGGCCAAATGGCCCAAAAGTCGAAGACGCATCACACCTACACACTTAAAGCATACTTGCCCTCAAGTATGTAGGTGGATTCACAGAAGACACGGACGAAAAGGTTGAAAGAAAAGAAATAAAACTAAGAGACACGAAACTTGCATAGGTTAAAAGTCGAAAACGCATCACACACTTAGCTCGTTCTGATTCGATTTCTAAGGTATCTACGCAAGGGGCAGATATAAAAGACTGCGAGGCACCAGTATCGAACAGAATCATAATGGAAAAACCTTTAAGCTTGCCCATACCTGCCAGGTTTCCCTGGTTTTTCTCGGGCTGATTTTGGGTGAGAGCAAAGGCTCTCGCCTGCTGCGGCAGTTGATGCGGCCGCTTCTGTTGCTGTTGGCGCTGTTGGTGCTGGTGTTGGTGTTGCTGCTGGTATGGCGGTTGTTGGTGGGGCTGGTGTTGCCCTTGAACTGCTCACAGGGGCTGGGCATAAGTGGCCCTGATTGCCGCGCCCTGCTGTTTGTTGGGGCACTGTGAGGAGTAGTGGCCCTTCTGGCCACACGTGTAGCAACTGTCAGTTCCAGCCCTACAGACACCACGATGTGGTTTGTTGCATTTCAGACATAGGGAAACTTCATTCTGTCTTTGGCTGCCTCCAGTCGGGGCAGGACCCTGTTGCTTCCCTTGTCCTTGTTGCTGATATTGTCCCAACGGCGCATTTCCTTGCCATGGCCTCTTGTTAGTCTGGTTTTCATTCCCCCCATGATCGTTCCAGTTGCGCTTCCCTTTAAAGTTCTGAGGGCGTGCAGGTGGGTTGGCTGGCGCTGAGGTCTGTGACGGAGCCAACCTTTCTACTGGCATCGCAGCTTCGATGTCCAGTGCCCTGTTCAAAGACTCAGTGTATGAGAGTCCTCCATGACTAGCTAGAGTCATCCGAATCTCGTGCCTCAGACCGGCACAAAAATTCTCCGCCATTTTGTCATCAGTATCCACCTGCTGCGGAGCATAACGCGATAGATCGCAGAACTCTCTGTCATATTCTGTCACTGTCTTCTTCCCTTGTTTCAGGCTATAGAACTCAGCCTCCTTCTTCTTCCTGTAACTCTTGGGAATATACTTATCGTATAATCCAGTCTTAAAGTCTTCCCAAGTATAAGCTGCCCATTGTTCGGGAGTCAGAGTCTTTCGGCGGGCTTCCCACCAAAAGTCAGCTGATCCGGCTAGTTGGAAAGACACGCACGAGAGTCACTCCTTTTCAGTGCAGTGTAGAAAGGTGAAAATACGCTCCAAGGCGCGTACCCAAGCTTCGGCCTCGGCTGGGTCGCCTGTCCCAGTGAACGTGGGCAGATTCTGTCGAAGAAAAAGTTCTTCAATCCTTCTAGCAGGGGGTGGAGGGGGTGGGGTAGGTTCCCTGTCGTTTCGCCGTCCTTCTGGTATTTCATCGCGATTTCCATCGTTGTTAACGTTTCTCCTAGCGGGGCGACCTCGTTTAGGCGGCATTCTGCAAATTACAAACACCCATTTTAACACATTCTATACAGGAGTCTCTAAGGCAATTAATAAAGAACTGTTTGTCAAATTTAACTTATCATAACTCCAAAACTAAGATATTAACAGGAATCGTTGCATACACAAGTCACATTATTCAAAGTTACTACATTCTTAACTGACTCGTGAAGAATAAAACCCGTAGAGAAACATAAAACATACACGAGGTCGTCGCAGAAAGCCCATGCTAGGGTCATATATATATCATGGAAAATTGCCTCATCGAGGGCTTTTACATCATCACCCAAATCGTAAGTAAAGACTATCCAAGTGCTCCCTATGATGTACCGGCTTACTAGCTAAGCAATCACAAAAGGGTACTTAGTCACGGAACGTCCTAGAGACCAACATTTCCGTACAAATGCTAGCTAGAGACAACATAATTAAAATCATAGTCATAGAGTTACAAAAACATCGGAATGAATCATCGTTTCCGGAATACTTCCACAAGCTAAAAACTATCAAATCCGCGAACCCTGAGTCGCGGTGCGACTGCTCCTCGGTGACGCCAGGGGGTCCTCCTCCGGATCCTCCTCGGGGTCCTCCTCCTCATCCTCGCCCGGCTCCCAGCTGGGCAACAGAGTCTCTCCCTGGCCCTCGCCTGTCTCCCGCATGATCTGGACTGAGCGGAAGATGTCGTCCATAATCTCACGGATCGGATCGTCTCTGGTGCGGATCCTGGCCGTGGCACGAGGCTTGATCGGAGCTGGAGGTGGCACGGACTCGGGACGAGTAATCCTCATCGTACCATACGGTGCTGTATCATCATCCTCTTGCATAGGGTATTTGCCCCTATCTAGGAACTCCCTCATGCTGGCCATGACCCTGTTGACGTTTGCCATGGCAGCCGCAAGCCTTGCGTCTACCGTAGGTGTCAGTGGTGGTGGAGGAGTAGCAGCCCGGATCGCTGAGTCAGGAGGCGATGGGAAATCCCTGCGAGCCCGTGGACGAGAAGGGCCTGCCTCGTCATCGTGCCTACCACGGCGCCCTAGAACTGAGGCACGTGGTGGAGGGTCTCGTGGCAAGGCTTTCGGGGGCTCGGGAGCAGTAGCGGGTGCCTCCGCTGGCAAAGGCGTCCCCACCTGTACGTAGTCTCCCGGAAGGATGTAGGGCCCTAGAGGGGCGCGGCCTCACAAGGTGAAACAGGCCTGAAGCTCCGCAATGAAGCTAGGGAAGTCTCCCACGAGGTCGTGGTAATCCTCCCGGCGAAAGATGTAGTGGGCAGAGATCTGCCTAGCCCATCCATGCCACTCGGAAGGTAACAGTAAGATCAACCTCAGGATACCGTCATACCCTGATATTCCATGTGCACTCGCCTTGACCCAGTGTCTGTGAAAACCTGCGAGGAACTATCCGAGGTTATCCCCGTGACATGGGGCATAGGTGCGCTAGGACCGCTCGACCTCCTCTGGACTAGCCCATGGGGACAGTGGTCGTCGTCGGGTGAAAACAGTCCTCGCCATCTAACAAATGAAGTTCTATCGTCAAAAGTAACACACGACAAGTAACTTAAAGCGATAAGGTTCTAAATATCTAAAATCGAAAAACAAGTTCGGTTTGATAACCCTAACGTGCAAAAAAACACCACATCATCTAAATTTAGCATTTACACAAGCCATACAGGTTCTTAATACTTAATCGCAGATTACCAATTCGACTATCATATAGTTCTAGTGTCGTTGTTTACCGATCTTAGGGCTTGTTATGCGATGATGATATACTCTTAGATCTAGCAACGAGCACTAAAAGTTTCAACAAAATAAGTTCAAAATGCCAAGCCAATTCGAGATCTCATCGTAGAAAAACACTCGAATATTTAAGCTATGCCCATGCCATCAACGTACTATTGGCGTTCGTTACACTGCTCAATCTTCATGCTCGTGGTTTCATCATGCGACCCCTCGTGTGATTCCTCTTTCTCTATTTCAACCGTCATTGTTGATGTCATCGTAACATGAAGAAAAAGTTAAGGCATCTCCCTAAGTTCTCTTCTATGTTCCGTCGTGAGAGTGAGCATATATAACTTAACAGTTCTAAGTTCTTGTGATTCATACAATAATCATACTTATTCATGCTTCATGCATTTCAAGAAATTAACTTAATTAAAACTTGAAAGCACTTACCATAACCTCCGTTGAGCGTGACGAGATGTAGTGCCAAGCTTTTGTCAACTAGTTCAAAGGTGTATTAACTTACTTAATCTAGACTCAACTTAGAAGGAATGATTAGTACTCAGAGCAAAAGAAATGCTCTGATACAATTCTGTCACGACCGCACTTGCTAAGGATAGCAAATTCGGGGAAAACGCGAATAGGGGAGGGGAATTAGGAGCGGGATTAAAAAAGGGGCATGTTTAGCTTCTTGATGACTCGACTTGTATAAGGGAAAACAATTGAAATTAACTAGAATTTAACGAAGGCCACCAGGGGACCGTACATAATATTATCCAAAAGGGGTACTCAACGAGTTTGAGTACATTGTTAAATAATACATATTGTTTTGACAGATAACATAATGTCTTAGCAAAATCAGTATTCGCAGCGGAATAACAACAACTTGAGTATATGTATGAAGACATATACTCCACTCTGAGGTTCTCGTCCTAAATTGACAAAAGCTCCGCTTGCACACTACATCCTCGATCACAGCTCAACCTGCACATTTAAAAATACATGCAGGGCTAAGTACGGGAGTACTTAGTGGAGACTTGCCGAAATTTACATACATGCATAATATTTTATTGTCAAGCCTTTCAACAGTAGTAAGATACGAGGGTTTTCCTTTCAAGACTCGTATTTACCAAACATAATATCATTTCTTTCATCAATAACCCGCGCAGGCATTTTAATATCATTAATCACCATATCAGTAACTCGTGCCGAGAGGGAGGCCTCCCTCTACGGACTCTATGATCGGCCAACCCGCTAGATGACTCACGATCACAAGGTGTACACTAATTTCGAAGGGATTTGCGGTCCCATCCAGAATCCAAATTCGATTAACATCAGATAGGCAATTAATAATAAAACATAAAGCATTTAGGCATTGACAATATCATTTAAATTCATAAGCATAAAGTCTTAACAATTCTACTATATGGTTTTTAGTTTATACGTAAGAAAGCCCACCTGGTAGTAGAGACTCACGACTAAGCCTTAAACTCTGGTGCTCGGCCTTTAATACGAGAAAATAAAGTAAGACTTTAATTCGTGGAAATTCTCAAATAAATGAGGATGCGTAATGTAATTATGCATGGCTCGTATTCCTTTTTATTATTAAAAGCAAATCCTAGTTAAGAAATTAAAGCTCGTCTCATAATCCTAATAATCCACTCATCTTGAATTAGTCTAACTCACTTACCAACTAATAATTAGTAAGTTTTAAAAATTAATCACAAATAAAAAAAATAATTATGATTAATAATGAGGGCCTAATTTAATAAGTCTTATTGGGCTTAACTAAATAAATCTCATTGGACTTGAATAACTAAAAGTAGGGGCCTAAATAATGAAAATTCGAAACCCAAAATCAACAAATAAAAGTAGCCCAAAGTTAACAAAATAGTAAGCTTTAGCCGAAAATAATCGGCCCAACAATCACTCAAAACAGGCCCAAGAAAAGAATAAGCCCAAAGCAAAAATAAAATTAAAAGTTTCAGCCAAAGAAAATGGCCCAACAATCACTCAAATCCCCAATTTCGATCTCTCTCTCTACTCCCTCAAGAACGAACGCTGCTCAACATCTCTCTCTCTTCTCACTCGATCCAGCCGTCGCCGCCCCGCGTCCTGGCCGTTCCAGTCGCCGGCGAGGCCGGCGTTCATCGGTCGACCACGCCGCCTGCTCCCTCATCTCCTCTCCCTCGATTTGCCTTCGGTCGAGCTTCTGCCCCGCGGCTCCGGAATCCGGCGAATCAGCCTCTATCGCGCCGAGGTCCGGCGCCTCCTTCTTTCTTCTATTTACCGGAAACAACCCCCAACAGACCACTCTCCTTCTTCTTGAATCGTGGAGTATCAGGGCGAGCTCCTTCATCTGAATCCACCGCCGTCGCCAATTCTGTGACTCCGGCAAGAGGAAGCTTCTCCCTTTCTGGATTTCGCACGCACGAGGTCAAGGCGGCGTTTAATGAATGGACGGAGTGAAGCCCATAGTTTTCAAAATTAGAAATTTCCTTCTTCGCGATCTCTGGCTCTCTTATTTTCCGGCGAGCAGTCGCTGCTCGGAAACCTGAAATCGGTCTGTCTTCTCGACCTCTGCTCTGGCGTCTCGTTCCTCTGCCCTATCGTCTTGCTCCTCGGCTCTGGCAACGAGCTCAGCCCTCAACATCTCTCCCACTCTCGACTTAACAGATCGTGGAGCACCAAGGCGAGCTTCTCGCCTGAAACCTGCTGCCAAGCACCGAGCCGCTGCTGTTGGGAGGCCGGCGAACAACCGGGGTCTCGATCCGCTGCCGCCGCAGCGAGATTCGCGAGCGACGCCGCTGTCTTTGCGTCCCTCTGATGCCAGCTCCTGTCCTCCTTCCCTGAGGAAGCCCCGACGAGCTCCGTCGTTGCTGTTGTACGGTATCCGTCGAGCAGGGAAAAGTTTGACGCCTCTATCGTTTCCCTGAGCTCCGGCGCCGCGCCGGAAGGTTCGATACTGCGTCGTCCTCAAGCTCCGAGCAAGGCAGTAGCCCCACTCCTCTAGAAGCTAAGTTTTAATATTCGATTAAGAGGGCCGTAAATCCTATACTCGAATGTGGTTTGCTATGTTTATCTGTATTACTCTATTCTATGTGAATAATGAAGGTGGTCATGCTCATTATCTACTACATTTCTAATATATGAAGCATGCTCTACTGGGATGTGATATATGTATATGAAGAGAGTGAACTGAGATAGCATGAAATACCTTGAATGATGCTTGGTTGGAGGTTGCAGTTGAATATTGAATGAACTGAAACTGAAATAAAGTTGGTGCTGTTGTCTTAGTAAATGCAGGTGAAAACATGGAGAAAGGTGAGAATTAAAACCAAGTCTCACCTTGAGAATACTTGGCAGAGATGGATGAAGAGCAGTGCAGTCCTTCCTGTTTTGCTAGGAACGTTAAGTGTGGAATGGGAATGAAATGAGGAGGTGGCTGCTGATAAACTGATTGAAGAAGTGTAGTGGCAGCTGCACTTGAGTACCCTATGAGATTGATGGTAGTAGGGTGGCTGAGATGACAGCCTAGTGTGTGGCTGCAGAGGAGGTGGTTGTAGAGTGGCTGAGATGACAGCTTAGTGTGTAGCTGCAGAGGGCAGCAGCTGCTGGGTACTGTAGCAGCAGCTGCTGGGTACTGTAGCAGCAGTTGTCTCATGCCCACACATCTCCCCCTTTTCTTCTTTTCCCCTTTTTCTTTCTTTTCCTTAAACTTGGGGTGTTGGCAGATGGTAGAGTAGAAAGTTGTACTATTGGAATGATTATTGTGTAACTACATAAAATCTTTCCTTGGGTCTGTATCAGAAACTTTGGTATCGAGTTTTTCTAATGTCGAGCACTTGTATTCAGATACAGATTAATCGAATAATTCTTGTATCTGATATCTATATTTTGTCTTGTAAAAATTCTAAATTAAATCTGTAGATTTAACTAGTTCAAGATTGGAAGTAATCCATGACTTTAAGTAACAATATGCATAAATATAATTAAACTTCATCTTGATTAATAAATAACTCAACTTCGCTAAGTTGGTTATAACTTTAAAATATAATTATTCATCGACTTAATAATCCACGTCGCGGTCTTAAACACGCGAGTATAAATAAATGCATACTGCTAGTGTAGTGACTCTGTCTCCAAATTACGTAATTCAGAATCATAGTTGGAATTCATAAAGCGTTTCAATTACTAAAAGATAAATTAATAAACACGCAATACTGGATTCATATAATAATAAAGAGCGGGTTGTTACAAATCGCCAGCCTTTCTTCCACTACTCTCTCCTTATCTCTTCTCTTTTTATTTTTATTTTATCCGTGTCTGCTCTGTACACGTTCGTCATTTCTCTCTTCTGTGCTCGGTGCCTTCGTTGGGTCGCCAAGCACGGCCTTCCTCCACCCATGTCGGCTCGGTCTGGCATGCCAAGTAAGGCGCTGGAGATGCTCTTAAATTTTAATATCTGATAATGTCGCATGTCATCTTTTGATTAGTTGGTTAAATATTTTAGATATTAGTTAATGTATTTTTATATATTATATTATTCAAAAATATAATTTTTTTTATAAAAATGGAACGATCTGTAGTTATATAAATGATGTATTTCTCGATTTTATAAAAAGATTAAAATTGAAAAAAATATTAATATTATTTCTTTTTTCACATATCAGTAATAGAAGAATATAGAACCGCGCGGTTCTATTGACACATTTTTCAAAACTTCATAATTTGCTAACCAATGATGCATGGTTCACATATTTATTAATTCATTATTATACTCTAATCACATCATATAATACCAAGATTTCATGTTAAAATAATTATATAGCTCAAATATAATTTATCACATAATAAGTTTTAGCCTATTAGGCTATACATATAATTAAAACAATAAAAACAATAATAATAATTATTACAAGAAATAAATAAATAAGAAGACTTACAAAATAGAAGTTTTTATTGCAAAATACACCACTCTCGTACAAATATTTTACAACGGAGAGAATAGAGAGAAAGAAAAAAAACTGCGGAAGAAAGAGAATGCCTTCCCCTCTTCCATTACAATTATTTATAGCACTATTTTTAGTACTTAATATTTTACAGAAGTCAAACGAAAATCATTACATCTTTAGAAAATTAAAACTTTCTAAAGGTATTATCATACCTTATCTAGAATATCCGATCATATCTTCAAATATATCTTCAACAAGCAATATTATTGCTTTCTTGAACTTGTTCGTCATATCTTCTGATTAGAAGCAGAAGAAGATTCTCATTTTTTAAAGTTTTCAATAAGGACATCTTTGATAGCTCCAAAAACATGATCCATTGAATTCTCATTATGTAACACCCCGTGTTATGAGAAGCTATTTGTGCCCTAGCTCGAATTTAAATTGAGTTTTAAATAGTAGCTAGAGGAATTATGCACGTGGGCGAATAAATGAGATAAGAAATTTTTAGAGTTTAATAGGAGGCGATATTATTTTCTCGAGTCTTATAAATTCTCTTATTGAGAAACCTATCTTCGCCCTATATTTTTATTAAAATGTCTATGTGATATAAATACTTTACTTGGTAGAATATTCACATATGATTTATTGATGCATTGTTATTATGATATTAGTTATATCATAATTGAGAAAAATTTTCCTCACATGAATAAATATATTTTCATGAGATATATTTTCTCACATACTAAATAAGAGTTATAATTATTCAAGTATATATATATATATATATATAGATGCATCTCTCTTTCTCTCTCACCCTCACGCAGCACTCCCTCCCCACTCTCCCACATTATTCTTCTCTTTCCCATAATTGGAGATCACATGCACCATTAAAGAGCCCCTAAAAGGCTAATCTAACTAGCCAACACATTCCTACACACTTTAAGCTCACAAGCACATGCACACCTCTCTCTCATCTCCCTCCCTCTCGTCCCTCACTCTTCTCTCTCCTCATCTTCTCTCTTCTCACTCTCTATTCCCCTCACTTCATGACATCCTCACACATTTACTATAAGATTGGACATTAATGGGAAGATCACACCAACAATTCTCATCAATGCCAAGCTTTCTCTCCCTCTCTTCTTCTTCTTTATTTTCGGCAGCCCTCCCCCTCCTCACTCCACCACACTTCTTTTTCTTGTTTCACCAATTATAGTAAGAGTTTAAGGATCCAAAAGTGTCTACCTTCACACTAAGGCTATCAAGAGACTCCAACCTTCAAGCACAAGCTTCAAAAATCCTACGCACCATCCTCTACTCCACCTTCCTTGATTTGTTGGTAGTGACCTTCAAATCCTCCTCATATGTTATGTATATAATTTCATGATGAATAAGCATGTTTATTGAAGCATGATGAGTTCTTAGTGTGAAAATGCATGAGAATGGTAGTGAAATTGTAGATCTATGATGATATGTGTATATGTTATAATTTCAACCATTTTGAGAAATTTTTCCTACGTTCTGGACTGATGAGTCGACGGGGTTTCCCTCGTCTAAAACTCTTGAAAATTTTACAGTGTGTACATATATGTGTCTTGAGGACTCTGGTAAAATTTAAAGTCATTTGGACTTCGTTTACTACCTTTTTAAAATATAAATCTTTTACTGCGCATTTCCGCCGGAAATTTAGAAAGGCAGTCCTTAGAGTCACACTTTTCAGTAACTTTCAAAACATTCAGCCTCCAAAATTTTTATGGTAGAAATATACATGTGTTATATAGATGCACATCAAATTTCAAACCATTTGGCCAACGTTTACTATTTTTCAAAAATCTTAACTTCCATTCGTGCAAAACTGCCGAATCTGGTAGACTGTGGGAAAACACCCATATCTCGTAAACCACTTGGAGTTTTTCACTCTACTTTTTTTTAAATAAAACTAGACTCAGAAAGGTTTTCAACGGTGTAAGTCTCGAATCTAGGAGATTTCTGAGTCAAAACAGTTTATTCTTTAAAGTTGAGGCAGAGCAGAATGGTAGACTGTAGGAGTCCGAAAATTTCTACTTTGAATTTGTATTAAGGATTTTAAAGTTTTGGTGGATTAATACACCATGTTATGTCATGAAAATACTATTAGAAAATTTTATATTTATTTCCAAGCTTACGTGAATATTTGGGAATTTACTTACAAGGAAAAAGATTTCGAGTTCATAGGATTATTTTTTTTAAGTCATTTGACTATTGTGATAAATCGTGAAAATGTATTATGTGGAAATTGATTATAGCAAAGTATGAATGGACTATTTGATTTTTATGAATGCTATTTACCTAGGATTGAGAGTCTTTTAATTGGATAAGATATCCAATTAAATTGAGAGGTCCAATTGGGTAAATAGTAGATAAGTTATAAGATGATATTAAGCATATGATGAAAGCATAAGTATTGAGATATTAGTTAGATGAAATTCTAACTAGAGTTTATTTTGTCACATGGCAATCTAAACCACGTGCGCCACCAAAGGTTCGAGTGACGGCCGGCGTTAGTACGACTCTGAGCGTTACGTCATCGACCCCTGAGACAGGTGGGCTTTATTCTAACTCTATTATGGCTAGCTACCATGATAATAAGTTCAAATGCAAATTCTTATGAAAATGAAGCATGTTGAAGCATTATTGATGAATCTTATGAAAATGAAGCATGTTGAAGCATTATTGATGAGTATTATGAAAATTGTCAACTTGCCATATTTATTATTGATGAGAATGAGATATGGTATGTTGCCTCTATGAAAGACATGATTATGATCATGATGCAAGATATCGGCCTTTGACTGATTTATATGACAGTAAAGGTTTTGTGCGCAGAGGTGATCGTGAGCCGTCTCTAGTCGGCCGGTCACGGTGATTTGAAGGAGGCCTCCTTCTCTTCACCTTATATATATATTATATGAGTTCTCATAGTTGGCACATACCGTGAATATATAATGTCTGCAGACTAATGATATTATTATGATGATGCAAATGAGTTTATGACAGAAAAACATGAACAGGTATTTTTAATCTCAGTTAAATCCTGTTGATGCATTGAAAAGGGCAAGATTGACATATAGCTCTAAGAGCAACATTTCAATTATTTCCGGCATGAGTCCACTGAGTGCTTTTTGGTACTCAGCCCTGCATGTATTTCTAAATGTGCAGGTCTGGCTTGGCGCGAGGATGGGTGAAAGCTGTTGGAATTGTCAGTTGGCTGTGTCTTCCCTATGTCTCATATTTATCTTTATAAGCTTTGACTCTATAAGAATTTGAACTCCCTGCTATATGTCTTCACACATATAGTAACGCATATCGCTGCATAACTCTGATGAAACTCTTTATTTAATTTGCTTATGCCTGTAATATCCCTTAAGGGAAATACTTCTCAAACCCTTGCTAAGTTTCAATGGCTTAATTATGTTTACCCAAGCTAGTAATTATTTTTGGTCTTGAAATCCTTCTTTAAAATGAGTAAAGTTTGCAATTGCTTCCGCTAAAACAAGATGTATTCCTATTTCTTTCACTATTTCTTTTATTAGTCGTACGATACTTGGTATACGCTATCACTGGCTATATCGGGCTGCGACACATTAGGTGTAGTGATCCGCTCTTTTTATATTATTTAAATACGGTATTGCGATAATTAATATCGCATCTTTCAGTAAATGGAATCCAGTTGACAGTTTATGAGAATTCGACTTATGATCCTGATTTATTTATCAGAGACGGAGTTATTATTTTAGCTTTATGCTTTTGTATCGCGTGAGTAAATCGCGATGAGAATTATTGAACCATATATTCAACAATAATTATCTCCAAGTTATAACTGACTTAGCGAAGTCATGTTATTTATTAATCGAGAAACAAATGCAGTTATATTTTATTAGTGCTACTAGAAGTTTATTTCCGACTGCGAAGTGAATTAAATCCACAGATTTAATTTAAGTTATATTACAGTTTATCGATATTGGCAAGCAAGGAAGCAGATATCAAACGGATACAGAAACGCGATGTTTAGGAACTCAAACCAGTATTTTATTTACAGTTCACGGATTACAGTTTAGTTCCCAACTTGAGGAAATTCGTCTAGTATATTACAAAGGTTGGGACTTACATGGCCCACTTACTGCCACTCACTCAAGTTTGAGCACAAAAGTCAAAGAGAGAGAAAGGTAAAAGTAGGGTGCTGGAGCAACAGCCGACCACCCCCTCTGCACTCCCATCTCATCAACCATCGGCAAAAGCCCCAGAGAAGTCTTTCAGGCGCCTTCCATGGCTGCCCGGTTCCCTCATGTCACGACCGGACTTAATTATAGATAATTAAGCCGGGAAACCGTGACCAAGGGTTGGGGATAAGAAGCGGGATAGAAAGGGGATGAACGAATATATAATAACGAAGAAACATACTTAAATATTAACAACGAAGGGAACATTTACAACGGAGCTAGAGTCGTGATGACATAGTCAAACTAGTAAGCTCGGATAGCTCCGACTTAGCCAAAATAATATGAAATTCTATTGAGTACGCAACGGAAGAAGGTTCTGATTACATGTATGAGGACATGTACTCAAGAGTTCTTTAATACATATGACTTCAGACAAAAGGGATTTCCTGCTCGTCACTTCATCACCACCAGCTACTGCTCAACCTGCACATTTAGAAATACATGCAGGGCTGAGTACAAAAGTACTCAGTGGGTACATATGCCTACTGTCGGCATCCCTCCTATTGGTGACGATATAATCAACTCCTGATTGGCTCTTCCCGTCTTAAGTCTTAATGCATCAACACATGCACTTGCAATGAAAGTATGTGATGCGCCCGTATCAAAAAGGAGTACAACAGGAGTATTGTGCAGCATGCCCATACCTGCCAGGTTTCCCTGGTTGTTCTCGGGCTGTTTCTGTCTCATTGCATAAGCTCTAGCATGATGAGGTCGTCCATGCTGCCTCTGCTGTTGCTGCGGTTGTTGTCGAGGCTGTTGCTGAAATGGTTGTTGCCGTTGAGGCTGATACTGTTGTGGGCGTTGATATTGCAGCTGCAGATGCTGTGGGTGTTGATTCTGTTGTGGTTGCCCAAGGTGTGGTTGGGGTTGAGCTTGGATTGCTCGCAGGTGTGGAGCCTGAATAGATATGTTCGGCTTTAAACTTGTTCCGTACTGCTTGTTCGGGCACTGCTTCGCGTAGTGTCCCTTCTGGTGGCAAAAATAGCAGCCATCACTGCCAGCCTTACAAACTCCCCCATGATTCTTGTTACACTTGGGACATGGTGGAGCCCTTTGCTGGTTACCTCCCATCGGTTTCTGTGCATTTTGGTTCCCATAGCCTGGTGACTGGAAAGTTTGTCCTTGCCATGGCCTCCTCTCGGCTTGGCCAGGGTTATTACTGTCCCATTTTCTCTTTCCTTTGAAATTCTGATCATGACTCTAGTTCTGCGGCGGTGCAGATGCAATTGTCGTTGCTGGTCTTTCTCCCGGCATTGCTGCCTCAATGTCTAGCGCTCGACTAAGTGACTCAGTAGGACAATCCTCCGTGGCTTGCCAAAGTCATCCTAATCTCGTGCCTCAGACCGGCACAGAACTTCTCAGCCATCTTTTCATCCGTATCAACCTGATCCGGTGCATACCTAGACATATCACAGAACATTATGTCGTATTGTGTTACCGACATCCTTCCTTGATTCAGGTTGTAAAATTCAGCTTCATTCTTCTTACGATAGCTCTTGGGTATGTACTTGTCATATATACTCGTCTTGAATTGCTCCCAAGTACAAATATTCCAATTGTTCCTCCGTCATCGTTTTCTTTCTCGTTTCCCACCAAAAGTCGGCTGACCCAGTCAGCTGAAAAGACATGCAAGCCAGGCGCTCTTGGTCAGTGCAACGCAAAAAGTTGAAGATGCGCTCAATAGCGCGTATCCAAGTCTCGGCTTCTGCCGGGTCCCCTGTTCCGTTAAAGGTGGGTGGATTCTGTCACAGGAATAATTCCTCAATTCGCCGTTCCGGCTGTACAAGTGGTGGGACTATTTCTTGTTCTGGCCCTGCTTCTGGGCCTCTTTCTTCATTTCGGGGAATTCTTCCCCCTCCTCTTGGGCGTCCTCGCTTTGGCGGCATTCTATTTAGTCAAAACACAAGTTGTTAATGCAACATCACAAGGCATACTATCATTCTTATCGTTCTATCCAACTTCTCATATTTTATTCATGATCAAACATCGACAAAACATATAGAGTAAACATTGGTGGGCAACTCATCGCGAAAGACCGGTAAGGTCACTTTATAACATAGGAAAATCGCCTCAGTGAGGACTTTACATCTGCATAAGGATCTAGATTCATCCAAGTACAACTCATGATGTACTGGCTAACTGGCTAAGCCATCACAAAAGTACTTAGTTCACGGAACATCTCCACATCTCGCATTTCCGTACTACTATTACACAAAGACTGCGCCATCATAAGGCGTACAAAACATCAGTACTACATATGCTTCTGGAATAATTACATAACAACCTGCTAGGTACATAAAGTTCTATCTACGAAGGTCAAGTGTACGATCCCTGAGTCGGGGCCTGGTCGCTAATTGGTGTGGCAGGTATGTCCTCCTCGGGGTCCTCTTCCGGATCTTCCTCCGGATCCTCCTCTGTTCCTCCACCAGAGGGGTGCAACTCCCCATCTCTCATGCCCACGGCCTGGGCGATGGTAGCCAAGTGAGCTAACTCCTCTGTGACCCTGCTGTTCGGGTCGTCTCCTGTGCGAATCCGGGTTGTAATGTCCCTGGGCTGGTGCTGGGCGACAGGTGATGAGAATCCCAAGCGGACCATATCCAAGGTGGCATGTAAAGCTGAGTGGTTGTCCTGGGCCGGGGCCTTGCCTTTGTTGATATAATTCTTAGCATCGGCTAAGACTCTGTCGATGTCAGCCATAGCGGCTGTTATTTCTGTATCACTCATCCGCCTCGATGGTCGTGGTGATCCCAGGGCTAAGGGTACTGAGCTCATATCAAAAGGAAAATCTCTGTGGGCTTGAGGCCGAGAGGGGCCTGCTTCTGTATCATGCCTCCCGGGGTGCCAGAAGGGTTATATACTTAAAGCAACACTTTTATGCTTGTATATATTGATACCTTATTCACTACTATTTTCCTATCTGAATTATTGTTTTTGCATAATCATATAATAGTCCAATTTATCTCATACTATAGATTATATGGTGTGTTGTAGATCACAGAAGATCATATAATCGGTGAAGTTGAGATATAAATTGTGTTCACAGTTGAGACAACTACGGGACGAGTTGTTGGTTTAGACTGTAGCATAAATGGATAAATAGTTTATCTTGACTATTTATTTATGCTAGTACATTTATGTATTGAACATGATCACAGTGAGATGTATTCTTATATTATGACTAATTAAGAATCAAGATCTCGGTGACTTAAATAGTTTAACCTTAATTGAATTAATCGGTGTAAATAATTAATTGATTATTACTTTGATTTATCAAGGGTGAGAACTCTGTTGAAGTTCAAAATACTCGATACTTTGAGTGATAACAATTATTATTTGATATGCGATTATATTGCAATAAGGATCCGTGTCCTGCTGATAACAGGATGATAATATCCTCTTGAGGAACTTAATAAGTTTATCGTATTAAACCCTGCAGGTGGAATTAGTTCCGATACGATAATAAGTTTAAGTGGTAGCACTCGAGATGTCGTTTATAATTAAACGACTAATTAATTAATTAATTGACCTTCAGAGGAATTAATTAATTAATGGATATTCGATATCTTAAACACGGAGATTAATTAAGTCTAATACTAGCCCCGACTCACCTAAAGAATAAAGAGGTAATTCAGTATTAATTTTCTAGTGGAATAAATTAATACTAGTGTCTCGATTTATATTCTGGGCTGAATAAGAAAAATCGAGCACTGGGAGGCCAAACTTTATTCGAGCTAGTAGATCCCCGATTGGCCCAAATTAAGGCTTAAATCTCAAATGGGCAAACAATTCATTATCTCTAGATTCTTTCTCATAAATAATTGCTAAAGATATCACTTTGCCAAAAGTGAAATAAATAAATGGCAAACATAATAATTGCTATTATTCTTATCTTTTGCTATTTTAATCAAAAGTAAAAGAAAAGAAAAGCATGTGATATCATTCTTAAGAATGAAGAATCACGTAGCAATTGGACACAATTTGAGAAAGAGAGAAATTGAGAAAGAAAGAGATTGAGAGTGTTTGTTCATTGGAGTTGAGATAGGATTCGAAGATCGTTGCCATCCAACGTCGAATCTTGCCGTGGGAACAATTCGGAAGATCAACTCTGGAGTCGATCACTTCTCGTTTCGCAGGTATACTTCTTTTACCCGGCCAATTGCTACGTGATTCTTCATTCTTAAGAATGATATCACATGCTTTTCTTTGGGGTTATTGCCAAAAAATACATGTAGTTTGTCAATTTTCTGGTTTATAACATGACTTTATAATTTAACTAGAAAATACATCAATTTTCAATTTAATCGCAATTATAACATGACTTTATAGTCTGACAAGAAAATACACCAAGTTTCAATTTATTCTCAATTATAACATGACCTTATTTAGATTAGTTTTCATCATAGATGTATTAATATTTATTGTATTTATATTAAATTGTTATGTATAAAATGTTGTTAATTGATTGATTAATTTTTATAAAAATTAAGTTAGACGATTAATTATTTCATAATATATATATATATATATATATATGTGTGTGTGTGTGTGTGTGTATTTTTAAGCCATCAATATAATATCTTGTTATATATATATATATATATATATATAAATTTGATTTTAATATTCTATTAATATATTATATATATAATAAGTATTTATTTATTTAAATTATGAAATTATAAAATATTAGGACCAATAAAAAAATTAGGTACATATATAATAGAAACTATGTTAAAAAGTAAATATATATGTATTTATATAGAGTGAATTTTTAAAATGGCCACTTTCATATTGTAAAAATAAAAAATGTCCACTAAAATAAAAAACTTAAAAAATGTCCACTGTTACCAAAATACCCTTCACATTAAAAATTAAAAAAATGTCCACTTTACATCACCCCTTTAAAAAATCCCGCAATTCACAACCAGTGTGAATTCACAGCCAAAAAATTTTGGTTGTGAATTCACACTGGTTGTGAATTGTGAATTCACAACCAATCGAATTCACAACCAGAATTTTTTGTTTGTGAATTCACAACCAGTCGAATTCACAATCAAAATTTAATTCACAACCAGATTTTTTTGGTTTTGAATTCACAACTGAACTGAAATCATAAACCCTAACCACTAAACCCTAAACATAAACCCTAGTTGTGAATTATTACGATTGTGAATCCACAACTGAACTGAACTGAAACCCTAAACCCTAAACCTAAACCTAAACATAAACCCTAGTTGTGAATTATTACGATTGTGAATTCACAACTGAACTGAACTGAAACCCTAGTTGTGAATTATTACAATTGTGAATTCACAACTGAACTGAAACAGTAAATTCACAACTGAACTGAAATAGTAAATTCACAACTGAATTGAACTGGAACCGTAAACCCTAGTTGTGAACCCTAAACCCTAAACCCTAAAATTTAATTCACAATCAAAATTTTTTGGTTGAGAATTAAATTTTAATTGTGAATTCGACTGGTGAATTCAAGTAGTTGTGAATTTGGGGTTTTTAAAGTTTGAATTCACAGCTAAAACTAGAATTTATTTTGGTTGTGAATTCATTGATTTGATTGTGAATTCAACAATATTAAGTTGTGAATTTATCGAGCTGGTTGTGAATTCAAGAACATTAAGTTGTGAATTCATAGATCTAGTTCTGAATTTAAAAACATAAAGTTGTGAATTCATAGATGTAGTTGTGAATTCAATAATATTAAGTTGTGAATTCATAGATGTGGTCGTGAATTTAAGAACATTAAGTTGTGAATTTATAGATCTGGTTGTGAATTCAAGAACATTAAACTGTGAATTTATAGATCTGGCTGTAAATTCAAGATCATTAATGATCAATTATCAAAAATATATTTTTCTCTTTTAATCAATTCAAATGCTCTCACAATCAAATCTAAATCTCAAATCCAACAAACATCCGAATTCACAAACATAGTAGGAGTAATATTTTATTAAGCAATAATTAAACAATCCATGAATTCAAGCAGTAGGCACGAAATTCCCGGCAGTGGTAGTCCAAACAATATCCTTGAGCGCCGGCCGCAGCTCCTTGCTGCAGAACTGGTTGTACTCCAACGTATCACCGCTCAACTTCTTCACCTCCACCACCACAAACGACGGCGTCACCGAGAATATGTCCGCCGCGATCCCCAGCTTCCCCTTCCTCCCGCTCTCCAGCCCCTGCAGCCGCACGCACGACTCGCTCTTCTTCACGCTGAAGTTCCGCGTCTTCCCCACCTCCTCCAGCTTCGAGATCACGCTGCTCCCGACGTCGTCGTCGCGAACCTCAGCTCCTCCTTCTCCGCCTCTTCTTCTCCTCGAAGAGCGGCGACAAATCGAATCCTTCCGATAGGGATATGATGTGGAATGCGTTCAGCGTCTGCGCCTCCTTTCCTTTGCCGAAACTCACCTCATCCTCCGCCGCGAACTCCTGTTCTTCCTTAGATCTGATCGTCTTCAGCGACGATTTTTTGAACCATGACGAATCTATGATTTTCGCGATGCTTATTCTGCTCGAAGGATTAGGATCCAGCATCTTGGTGATCAGCTGCGGTTGCCGGAGATTGAGTGGCGACAGCACGGTGGACGGGCGGCGCGCAGGGAAGGCAGACGAGTGAGAGAAAAAGAGAGAGAAGAGAATGAGAGAGAAAGAGAGAGTACATATATTTAAATGAGGGTATTTCTGTCTTTTCAATCAAAAAGTGGACAATTTTTATTATTTTTATCTTAGTGGACAATTTTTATCTTTACAATATGAAAGTGGATAGTTTTATATATTAACTCATTTATATATAGTATATTGTGAGATGAAAAGAAAATTAAAAATATTTAATGTATTAAACTTGATATTATTATACTAAATTAATTACAAGGCCATGTTATAATTGAGAATAAATTGAAACTTGGTGTATTTTCTGGTCAGACTATAAATTCATGTTATAATTGCAATTAAATTGAAAATTGATGTATTTTCTGGCCAAATTATAAGGTTGTAATGGACAGAATCCGTGCAACCCGAAATCATGCAGCCCAACGGGTCGGCCCAATGAAGCAAGTCCATACGTAAGTCAATAGTAGTTGGTGTAATGGACAGAATCCGTGCAACCCGAAATCATGCGGCCCAACGGGTCGGCCCAATGAAGCAAGTCCATACGTAAGTCAATAGCAGTTGGATACCTAGGAAGAATAGGAAGATATGAAAGGACGTTTCCGGGGTAATCGGAACCAGAAGGGTTTTAGAGAATACTCTAGAAACCCTAGTCGCCACCCTACGGGCCCGTAACCTATATATGCACCAGCCCATTGACATAATGAGGAGGGTCAATGATTCATTCCCACTCTGGCACTCACACACGATCTCTTACTCCCGCTATCCCCGCTCTTCCGTTCCGCCTCCACTGCTCACAACTTTCTAGGGTTTTGATCGTCCGGCTGGCCCCGTTAGCCCCGACGTCCGTCGCCCCCTGATCCATATCGCTCATTAGCTCTACCTATGACTACTGGACCATCCGGATCAGTCGGAGAACTCCCTCATTACCATCTTTTCTCTATCTCCTCTCCATCGTTTAATTGTTGTCATTACGTTACTTACGTTATCATTTATATCAATTCACTGACTTGAGCGTCGGAGGCCCTTCCATCGACACCCCCACCGGTGCTCTTCGGAGGGCTCTAACGTTGCTTGTGGTTTCAGGTTGCTAGTGCCCATCGATCCAGACGTTACTGACGTCACTTCCGTAATTGTTGGATTCACCCCCCACAAAGGTCATGTTATAAACCAGAAAATTAACAAAGTATATGTATTTTCTGGCAATAACCCCCTTTTCTTTTCTTTTACTTTGATTAAAATAGCAAAAAATAAGAATAATAGCAATTATTATGTTTGCCATTTATTTATTTCACTTTTGGCAAAGTGATATCTTTAGCAATTATTTATGAGAAAGAATCTAGAGATAATGAATTATTTGCCCACTTGAGATTTAAGCCTTAATTTGGGCCAATCGGGGATCTACTAGCTCGAATAAAGTTTGGCCTCCCAGTGCTCGATTTTTCTTATTCAGCCCAGAATATAAATCGAGACACTAGTATTAATTTATTCCACTAGAAAATTAATACTGAATTACCTCTTTATTCTTTAGGTGAGTCGGGGCTAGTATTAGACTTAATTAATCTCCGTGTTTAAGATATCGAATATCCATTAATTAATTAATTCCTCTGGCGGTCAATTAATTAATTAATTAGTCGTTTAATTATAAACGACATCTCGAGTGCTACCACTTAAACTTATTATCGTATCGGAACTAATTCCACCTGCAGGGTTTAATACGATAAACTTATTAAGTTCCTCAAGAGGATATTATCATCCTGTTATCAGCAGGACACGGATCCTTATTGCAATATAATCGCATATCAAATAATAATTGTTACCACTCAAAGTATCGAGTATTTTGAACTTCAACAGAGTTCTCACCCTTGATAAATCAAAGTAATAATCAATTAATTATTTACACCGATTAATTCAATTAAGGTTAAACTATTTAAGTCACCGAGATCTTGATTCTTAATTAGTCAGAATATAAGAATACATCTCACTGTGATCATGTTCAATACATAAATGTACTAGCATAAATAAATAGTCAAGATAAACTATTTATCCATTTATGCTACAGTCTAAACCAACAACTCGTCCCGTAGTTGTCTCAACTGTGAACACAATTTATATCTCAACTTCACCGATTATATGATCTTCTGTGATCTACAACACACCATATAATCTATAGTATGAGATAAATTGGACTATTATATGATTATGCAAAAACAATAATTCAGATAGGAAAATAGTAGTGAATAAGGTATCAATATATACAAGCATAAAAGTGTTGCTTTAAGTATATAACCCTTCAATTCTCCCACTTATACTAAAGCAAACTTTTAGTATACAACATGACTAATAAACTGATAACCACAGCTCGGACGGGGTCTTAGCAACCGACTTAGAAGGCACTAAGTTTAGAATGTAACCAGCTGTGTAGTGACCCGCTCTTTTATATATATTAAATCCAGTAATGCGTGTTTATTATTTTTCATCAGTGAATGAAACCGGTTATTATCCTGATATGAATTCAGCTTATGATCCTGAATTTATATTATTAAAGCAGTCAATGCTATTATTTCAGAGTTATAACTGACTTAGCAAAGTCACGTTAATTATTTAAGCGAGATGGAACTAGATTTTATTTTTATATTTACTTAATGTAACACCCCGCCCATTTATATTAAGTTTAGAATTCATTTTGAACTTAGATTTAAGATGATTCACGCCGGAATGAGAAATAAATTTATTTTTTAATTCCAACAAAAATGATTTACAAAAACATTTGTATATTTAGTTATTGAATTGTCGCAGCCCGATCCCGACACTAGTAATAGCGGGGACCGAGTATCGATACGACTAATAAAAGAAAGGGGAAAGATAGAAAGAATACATAGATCAATAGCGGAAGCTCACAAAGAAACGTGCTAAGGAAAGATCATCATAATTCATCAAAAGGGTATATTCGTCAATATCGTCATAACTCGATAAATATCAGGAATCTCAACATGAAAAGCAAAACAAGTATAACTTGATTTTTATATAGAGTCATAATATTCAAAGTGTGATAACAAAAGGTGAACCGACTATATGTATGAAGACATATAATCGTGAGTAAAATGCTTGATTTAATACAACATAACTTCATATCAAAACTCTATTGACAAAACAGACATTCGATAGAGTAAGAAAACGTCAACTCGAAACATTTCCCACCAGCACCGCACCATACTCCCCTCCGCTTATCCTGCACGTTTAGAAATACATGCAGGGCGTGAGTACATAAATACTCAGTGGACATATCGCCGAAAAACAAAGCTGCTCATAGAGCTATAAATTGAACTTGCCACATTTCAGCAATACACAGGAATTATATCTTAAAAGAACCTGTGCAAGCAGTTAAAACTCAACATCATTAATAAATGAATGAATGACTCAAATGATTGCAGTCAAAACTCAGCAAGTAAGTACCACATCTACAACTCATCATCATCTCATCTCAGGTACTGAGAAGTAGGCCTCCTTCTCAAGCACCGTGACCGGCCGATTCGCTCAACGGCTCACAGTCACCTCAGTGTACACTAGCCCTGGCAGGATAGCTATCAACTGCCCAGGACCCGATCGTCTTATCTCAACAGTAGAGGGTAAACATACAAGCTCCACATCATCATAAAAATATTAGCAAGTCAATAATTCTCAAACATCATCATAATCTCAAAACATCAAAACATCTCATAATTTCATCATCATTTAAAACAGTTTAGAAAAACTTTTAAACTGTATACTCAAAATAATGCCCACCTGAAGACATTACTCAAAATCTCCCGTCAAAGTGGAGTTACTTACTACCTTGCTCTGCTCGTGTCTTCAGGGATCATCATCATCATCGAAGGTTCATCATGTCATAAAATGAATCTTGATTAGAAACTCATTGACTAATTCTCAAACCTTAACTCATGCTCTATCTCATATTCTATCTCCTTACTCATCTCTACATAAACTCTCCACTCATCACACATCCTTCAGTTCAAGGATAGGTTTCAAGAAAATCATGGTTCTAAGTTTCGATTTATCTCTCATGTAAGGCTCGTCTAATCTCATTCAAACACATAGGCAACACAATCACATAAGGCACATAAGCAATCACAATCAAACATCATCAAAACATGCTCTGTTTATACACTGACTCAACTTCAAAATTTAAACTGTTCTGACTCCGACATCTCCTGGACTCGATAATTATACCAAAAGAAAGATATATGAGTCTAGTTTCATTTAAAAAAAAGTAGAGTCGAAAACTCCAAGTGGTTTGAGAGATATGACATTTTTACCACGATCTACCATTTCTGGCAGTTTTGAGCAATCGAAAGTTACAATTTTTGAAAAATAGTAAACGTTGTCAAACTGGGCTCAATCTTAGTGGATATCTAGCTAACACAATAATATTGATACCATAAAAATTTGGAAAGCTAGATCACATAGGAAGCTACTGAAATGAATGACTCTTTCCCCTGTTCTCTGAAATTCTCGGTAGTAATGTGCAGTTTAGGTTTTGCATTTTAAAGAAATATCAAACGAAGTTGAAATGGCTTAAACTTTTACCAGGGTACTCAAGACTCATGTAGGGACTTGCTATAAATATTTCAAAGCTATTTGATATCGGAAACCCGTCGATCACAGTAGGTCAGTAGGCCTACAAAATTTCTCCAATTTGTACTCAAAAATCATATATCTCAAAAACATCTCTATCTTGAATACAACATCATAATTCTCAACAACAAACTCATACCAAACTCATTTCATCACTTCTAATCATCAATCTAAACCATCACTTAACATCATAGCATGCTCAAGAACTCATATAACCACTCAAATCTTCAAATCAACTCAAGAACTCATATTCGTTATCAATCATCTCTAATCATCATTTTAATCCATCAACTATCATAACTACAATCTCCTAGGCTCATTTTATACTCGAATCCTCACTTTCTTCATGAACTTCAACTTGAACTAGGAGTTGTTTTAATACTCTAATCATCTATATACATGCTCATAAAGCTTAGATATAAGTAGATTCATGTGTTTAGAAGCTTACTCTTATGTTTTGTGTAGAGAAAAGTATAACTCCATCTTCATGATTCCTAGCTCAAACCTTCAACCCAGCTTTTGTTCTATGGATTTAAGAGTGTTTTCAGCTAGATTTAATCGGTGGTTATGGGACACAAGTAGCTTACGAAGCTTTTACCAGCTCATCAATGGCGTTGGGTAATGACAGTCGAGAGAGAAGAGAGAAAAGAGAGAGGAGAGAGAGGAAAGGGACGTCTGTTATGGGGATGAAAGAGAAAGATGTTATTTATATAACCCCTTTTACTTAGCCATCAAGTATTGGATAATTAACACATGCTTAATTATCCACTTGCATAAAATATCTTATCCGTTAACAATGTTTATCCACTTGCTTTGACTCCTCTCTCTCAAAAGTAGGTTCCGCACTAGAGCAGAGAAATGCTCGCCAGGGGACTGTCAGGGCAGAGGAATGGCTTCCCCTCTGTCTAGGCAGACGAATGCCTTCGCCTCTGGCATAGCAGAGGACTGACTTCCCCTCTGTCTGGGCAGACGAATGCCTTCGCCTCTGTCTGGGCAAAGGAATGACTTCCCCTCTGTCTGGGCAGAGGAATGGCTTCCCCTCTGTCTGGGCAGACGAATGCCTTCGCCTCTGGCATAGCAGAGGACTGACTTCCCCTCTGTCTGGGCAGACGAATGCCTTCGCCTCTGGCATAGCAGAGGACTGACCTCGCCTCTGGCATAGCAGAGCTCGCATGCCAGAGCAAAACGCCCAGGCCATAGCAGAACTCCAAGGCCAGAGCTCGGCTACAAACCATCAAAAGAAAAGACATTTTTAACTTCATCAACGTTCATCCATCATCTCTATACATCCTTATTTCCTTATTTCATTCACTAGTTCTTCAACGAAAAATACAATAGCTCAAACTATTGAAATATCTCATCTCATCATAAACTTATATATATATATATATATCTCAGTAAAATATTTCTCATAAAATACTGATATGCAAAAATAATAATAGTTGTATGCTATTTCCCGATTTAAAAATAATCTCGTTCTCCAAAATCTCGAAAATAATTCGTGTTAACACAAAACAAATCATACTCACATCATTGTAACAAATAGTCACGTAGACAGTCACTCAAACCATCTCAGATAAAACACGGATACAATTCACATCAAAGCAATCAACAATCATCTCTCAGATCGACTCTCCCTTCTATAGGGTTTCTCACTCACTTATCTCAACTCTATTCTTAATCAGATGTTCCTATTAACCATAGGACAATTAATCTCACAGATACCTCTGTATCCGTCATCAGGACAATTAATCTCATAGATACCTCTGTATCCATCATCAGGACAATTAAACTATGCTCTTTTCTCAATTCAATCAGCAACTCGTTTTCTCAAACTGCTCACTCTCTATCATCATCATTGATTCTATCAGACTCATATCTCCATCTAGAAGAATAATTCGTCTCATCAAAATAATGTAACTCTAATACTCAATATCTCTATTTATCATCATACTCCATCTTATTTGAATTATAATCTCATATCTCAGCACCGTAGTACTCTCTGTAGTGTCTCGACACTACTACTACTCATAAAAGTACGGGGTGTTACATCCTACCCCCCTTAAAAAAAATTTCGTCCCGAAATTTGAGTTATTCACTTTCGGGAAAAAGCTCGGGATATTTTTCTTTCATCTTCACCAAAGGAATTGACTTGTTTCTCAGTTGCTGGATCTTCCAGAATAGCATCGGGCCTCTCTTCGTAGCTCAGGTCCGGCTCTAGGGACACTTCTTCTTGATGAATGACGTGTCTTGGATCAAACACGTATTTAATTAAATGTGAAACATGGAAAACGTTATGAACGTTCGCGAAGCTCGGAGGCAACGCAAGTCTATAGGCAACAGGGCCTACTTTCTCAAGTATATTGTAGTGTCTAATATATCTCGGTTACTCCTCTGGATGGGGAAACTTTAAGAAAGACTTTGTCTCCTACATCAAAATGAATCTCTGTTCGCCTAGTGTCTGGATAAGACTTTTGGCGATCTTGTGCTTCGTTAACTCTCGGTTGAATCTGTCGCACAATGGCGATTATTTCTTAAATGGCTTCTGATCCAATGCACTTCCTCGTTCTCCAACGTCATCCCAAATAAAGCAGGGATCTACATTCTTGTCCATACAAGGCTTTGTATGGAGCCATGGTAATAGTCAATTGAAACTTTTATTATAAGTAAACTCGATCAGGGGCAAAACTTGCTCCCATTGACTTCCTCTATCTAGCACAACAGTTCTAATTACGTCTTCTCAAAACTTGTATAGTCCTTTCGGACAGTCCATCCGTCTGCGGATGAAAGGCTGTACTAAAATTCATTTTAGTACCTAACTCTTTTTACATGCTCGTCCAGAAACGTAAAGTAAATCTGGAATCTCGATCCGATGTGATCATCATCCGTACTCCATGCAATCGCACTATCTCTCGTTTCATACCAAAATTTCATTTTTAAGTCTTGGTACATTTTCGTACCTCCTGGGTGTGCTGTATAAGGGTGTCATGAGCTTCACTCATGATTTTATTTTTCAATTCTTCTCTATCAGGCACACACGTTCTTCCATCAAATAATATGGCTTTGTCTGTCGTTTATTGATAATTCTCCATCTTCTCGGTTCGAATCTTCATTCGTAACCTCTCTATCTTTTCATCCTCTCTTTGAGTTGTGATTATCCTTGACCGTAGGTCAGATGTAACGTTCAGTGTATCAATCACTATTTCCGTCGTTTGAGGTGGTATCACTACCTCCAATCTCAATCTCTTGAATTCTTTGATCAAGTTTTCTTCTTGAGTAAGGAAAAATCTTAACTCTCCTTGATTCTTTCTACTCAACACATCAGCGACAAACGTTAGTTTTTTTCGGGGTGATAATTTATCCCGCAATCATAATCTTACACCAACTCTAGCCATCTTCTCTGTCGCATGTTCAGGTCTTTTTGCTCAAAGAAGTACTCGAGACTTTTGTGATTGGTGTATATCTCACACCGTACTCCATAAAGGTGGTGTCTCCAAACCTTTGAAGCATGCACTACGGCTGCTAACTCTAAATCATGCATCGGATAATTCATCTTATGCGGCCTGAGTTGTCGTGAGACATATGCAATAACTCTTCCATCTTGCATCAGTACACCTCCCAGTCCATTCTTCGATGCGTCTGTATAGACTGCATACTCTTTGTTCTCCTTTGGAATAGCTAAAACTGGGCAGTGGTAATTCTCTTCTTCTGCTCTTGAAAACTCAACTCACACTCGTTCGTCCACTCAAATTTAACTTCTTTCTTTAGCAGGTGCGTCAATGGCTTAGCGATTTTCGAAAAGCCCTCAATAATTCTTCGGTAATACTATGCGAATCCCAAAAATTTATTTATGGATTTCAAGCGGTGTAGTTGGTGCTCTCCATCCTACCGCTTGAACTTTTGCTGGGTTTACTTCGATTCCTCTCGCAGAAACGACATGGCCAAGGAAATTAATTTCTTTAAGCCAAAACTCACATTTGCTGAACTTAGCCTATAGCTTTTCAGCTCTTAACTCTCTTATCACGATTCTCAAATATTCTTCGTGTTCTCGTTTACTTTTTGAGTAAATCAGAATGTCATCTATGAACACTAACACAAACTTGTCTAAGTATTCGTGAAAGACTCGGTTCATGAGATCCATGAACACTGCAGGAGCATTCGTCAATCCAAAAGGCATAACTATGAATTCATAGTGCCCGTATCTCATACGAAATGCCATCTTTGGAATATTTTCCGATCTTATCTTCAGCTGATGGTACCCCAATCTCAAGTAAATCTTAGAAAAGGTACTTGCTCCTTGGAGTTGATCGAATAAATCATCGATCCGAGGTAACAGATACTTATTCTTCAGTGTTACCTTATTCAACTCGCGGTAGTCAATGCATAACCTCAAACTACCGTCTTTCTTTTTGACAAAGAGAACAGGTGCTCCCCACGGGGAAAACACTAGGTCGAATGAAGCCCAAATCTAAAAATTCTTGAAGTTGCAGCCTCAACTCTTGCAACTCTATCGGGGCCATTCTATATGGTGCCTTTGACGTCGGTGCGGCCCCGGGCTCAAGATCAATCGTAAACTCGAGCTATCGATCTGGGGGTAATCCTGGTAAAGCTTCAGGAAAAACGTCTTTGTATTCTCGCACGACGGGAACGTCATCTATGTTTGTTTTGGACTCCTCACTTTGATTCAGGTATACAACATACTCGGTTGTATCCTTTTTCTGCAAAAGCTTTCAGGCTTGAAACGCCGAAATTATTGGCGGCTTTCTCCATTTTCTCTCAATGCCAAAAAATGAAGTAGGCTCTTGGCCTAGAAATTGAAACAATATTCGTCTCTCCTTGCATTGTATCATCGTATGGTTCTCCTCTAACCAATCCATTCCCAAAATAATACCTATGTGCCATATAGACATCATCCTTAGGTTTTTAGCTTTGAGCTTAATCGATTCGAGCTCGAATTCTAAGTCAGGACATACGAGTGGGATCGTAGTGGTTTTGCCTATAGGAGTCATCACTCTTAGATGTTGCGGAGCAGGCTCTATGTTCAAATCCATAGTATCGACACAAGTATGGGGAAATAAAAGAATGGGGTGCTCCCGTGTCAAACAGTATTACTATGGATACACCCCTTCGACTCACCAACACCTGCTAGATTTCGTCGATTCTTGTCCTGAGCCTTCCGCTCAAACGCAAACACTCTCTGATGATGGGGTTGATTGGCCTGCGGGGCTGGCGGCTGCCTTCCTGACTGACGTGGTCGATAGGCTGGTTGCTGTCGCTGTGGCGGCGGTAGCGATAGGACTCCTTCCATCGCTTTAAGCTGCGGCTGGTACTGGTTCAGCCTTCCTCCGCCTCCACTTTGCTGACGATTTGGACACTGATTGAAGTAGTGTCCGATCCTTCCGCAGGTGTAGCAGCTGTTCTGTCCCATCTTGCACTCTCCCATGTGTAGCTTGTTGCATGTCGGGCAAGGAAGTATTCCTCGCGATCCTTGTGGAGCTGCTGCTGGTGCAGCCTGGCCAACGTAAGGCCGGCTATCTCGGTTCTGATAGTGTGGCGGTGCATTCTGATTCTGCCACGGCTTCTTGGGACCTTGACTTTGGTCGTCCCATTTTCTCTTGCCTTTCTGGCCTTGGCTAGAAAAAGATTGGCTTCCCGATTGAAAATTCGGGTTCGACAGTTGCGTCGAAGCTTGACTCGTTTTCTCTGGCTGCATAGCCAATTCCATATCTAGCGCTCTGTTCAGCACTTCAGCATAAGTTACCGCACTCTGGCTTGCTAACACAACTCGTATCTCTTGCTTCAAACCATAACAAAATAGTTCCGACATGTTTTCGTCCGTGTCCACTCGATATGGGGCATATCGAGCCAAATCGCAGAATTGCCGGTCATACTCGGCTACTGTCTTATTGCCTTGCTTCAAATTGGCAAAATCTGTTTCCTTCTTTTTCTGGTAACTCCGGGGTATATACTTCTCACACAGAGCTGCTTTGAACTGATCCCAAGTAAGGGCATCTAGTTGCTCTGGGGTCATGGTTCTCTGTTTAGCTTCCCACCAGAAATCTGCAGATCCCTTGAGCTGATAGGACATGCATGTAAGACGCTCGTGATCATCACATCTCAAAAATCTAAAGATCCGTTCTATACTCCGGATCCACTCTTCCGTCTCAGCAGGATCTCCAGATCCATTAAACACCGGTGGACTTTGTCTCAGGAAAAAATTCCTCTATTCTCCTCTCTAGTGGTGGAGGAGGTGGTGGTGTAGGATTTCTCTGTTCCTCATCTTCTTCTTGGATTCTGTTTCTCCTTCTCGGAGGCATACTATAAGATATAAATATATCAGCCTCAAAGCTAATCTTTTCGTCATCTCAAAATATAAGTTCTATTTTCTCAACTCAAATAGACGTCTCAACTCGGTTCTATATATATCATATAGAATTCTCATCTCAGTTCTCTATATCTCAACTCAATTCTATATTTCTCATATAGAATTTTCATAGTTCTCGTCATCTCTATCGTTCATCTAACATCATGCTTCAAATCATCAATCTCAAAACTCTGATGTGACATAAAGCTCTCTAGTCATCAACGTCATCTCTATATCATAGGGAAAATTGCCTCTCTTTTGAGGTCTTACACAAAAGCGAAGGTTCTTTGTACAAAACGCCCTATTACTACAATGATGCTTTCGCTATGCAAGCATCATAGGGACTGAGCGTTATATATGTTCTATATTATGCTTCTAGCTATGTACATTGACTATGCATCACTATATATATACATATACATATACATCTCTAGATAGTCTCGGTCGTCATCTATCAATCTTCCACCTCGTCATCGTCATCGTCATCACCTGATGTCCTACTCCCAACATCATCAGTCGGTGCATCCTCACTCGGCTCCGGCTCTTCCTCCTTATACTCGTCTATGACCCGATACTTGCTATCGTCGCTCGGCTCATCCTCGACATCTGTGTCATACATCAGATAGTAAACCGGCACCTTGGGAATAGAAACCCATGTCTCGGTGCCGTCGTCCGCAACCTGATGCAAAAAAGGCTGGGTTCGCCCGTGTTCAACTGTCATATCCGGAGTTTCCTCGTTCGGATCCTCCTCATCGCTGTCTGACCGTGCAGGTCGAGATCCTCCCTCTTGGGCGCCTCGATAAGGTGGATAGTGGAGTTGGTGCGTGTAAGGCTGTAAAGCCAAAACGTCGGAATCTAGCACTAGGGCAACTCTCGAATCGGATGGCCTTGATACCCGCTGAATCTGAGGTTCTGTAAAAACAATCAGCGGTGTTAACCTGATAGGTAGCACTTGCAAGGGTGCTGTCACCGGGGTCAAATCCCACAACGGTAAGTCGGCGCTATGATATGTGATCATCGCCATATACGCAAACGGATCGTGCTCCACGATCGGTGAATACATCTCGAAAACTATCGAATTTGAAACAACCTGCTCAGATATAATCGGCATCGCCTCACTAGGGGGTGGTGGTGCAACCGGGAAAGGCTCATCTGGCAGTGGGGGTGCAACACTAACTCTTCACTCTGGACTGGCCCATCGGGCACGTCGTACGGTGGTGCAGGGAGATCGCCGAACGCAAAATAATGATGGCTGAGCGTCGCGATAAAACCGCTAATATCACCATACCTCACTCCTCCCAACCACGTAGTGCCCACGAATAGGGGGACTAATGTTTTCGCCCAAACTCCCCACGTGGGTGGTAACCGCGGAATCAGAAGGTCGATAACTTGCGCTCCGTCGATTCCGTAGGAAATAACCTTCTGCCCGCGTCGATGGTAATGCGCTAGAAACTCTCCTAGCGTATCGTCCTCATCTAGCTCATACTCTCTAAACCAGCGTTTCGTTGATTCTTCAACAATACGCTGCATCCTGAAATCAAAAACATTGTGTTTCTCAACAGTGGATACGAAACTTACTTGGTATTCCACCTCAATCATCAACATACTCTTTCTCATTTGGTACGGTGGGACAACGGCTATACTAGCCTCAACATAACTCCCAAATATTCCTCAACTCATGGTTCTCATCATGTTCCATCATGCCCAGATAGTTCCGCCATCAAACATCACATAACTCATCAGTGGGTCAACTCAAAACTCAGCATGAATGCGGAAAGGAAAACATCAAAACTCTTACCTCGATAAGTCGGAGGAGATGGGGTGTTGGGGTTCTGTTTCGACTGACTCTCAAACCAGTCTAAGAACTCAAGTTAGACTAGTACTCAACTCATAAATAAGAGCAAATAAAAGCTCAACTCAATCAAGGATTAGACTCAGAGCAGACGACCTGGCTCTGATACCACTCTGTCGCAGCCCGATCCCGACACTAGTAATAGCGGGGACCGAGTATCGATACAACTAATAAAAGAAAGGGGAAAGATAGAAAGAATACATAGATCAATAGCGGAAGCTCACAAAGAAACGTGCTAAGGAAAGATCATCATAATTCATCAAAAGGGTATATTCGTCAATATCGTCATAACTCGATAAATATCAGGAATCTCAACATGAAAAGCAAAACAAGTATAACTTGATTTTTATATAGAGTCATAATATTCAAAGTGTGATAACAAAAGGTGAACCGACTATATGTATGAAGACATATAATCGTGAGTAAAATGCTTGATTTAATACAACATAACTTCATATCAAAACTCTATTGACAAAACAGACATTCGATAGAGTAAGAAAACGTCAACTCGAAACATTTCCCACCAGCACCGCACCATACTCCCCTCCGCTTATCCTGCACGTTTAGAAATACATGCAGGGCGTGAGTACATAAATACTCAGTGGACATATCGCCGAAAAACAAAGCTGCTCATAGAGCTATAAATTGAACTTGCCACATTTCAGCAATACACAGGAATTATATCTTAAAAGAACCTGTGCAAGCAGTTAAAACTCAACATCATTAATAAATGAATGAATGACTCAAATGACTGCAGTCAAAACTCAGCAAGTAAGTACCACATCTATAACTCATCATCATCTCATCTCAGGTACTGAGAAGTAGGCCTCCTTCTCAAGCACCGTGACCGGCCGATTCGCTCAACGGCTCACAGTCACCTCAGTGTACACTAGCCCTGGCAGGATAGCTATCAACTGCCCAGGACCCGATCGTCTTATCTCAACAGTAGAGGGTAAACATACAAGCTCCACATCATCATAAAAATATTGGCAAGTCAATAATTCTCAAACATCATCATAATCTCAAAACATCAAAACATCTCATAATTTCATCATCATTTAAAACAGTTTAGAAAAACTTTTAAACTGTATACTCAAAATAATGCCCACCTGAAGACCTTACTCAAAATCTCCCGTCAAAGTGGAGTTACTTACTACCTTGCTCTGCTCGTGTCTTCAGGGATCATCATCATCATCGAAGGTTCATCATGTCATAAAATGAATCTTGATTAGAAACTCATTGACTAATTCTCAAACCTTAACTCATGCTCTATCTCATATTCTATCTCCTTACTCATCTCTACATAAACTCTCCACTCATCACACATCCTTCAGTTCAAGGATAGGTTTCAAGAAAATCATGGTTCTAAGTTTCGATTTATCTCTCATGTAAGGCTCGTCTAATCTCATTCAAACACATAGGCAACACAATCACATAAGGCACATAAGCAATCACAATCAAACATCATCAAAACATGCTCTGTTTATACACTGACTCAACGTCAAAATTTAAACTGTTCTGACTCCGACATCTCCTGGACTCGATAATTATACCAAAAGAAAGATATATGAGTCTAGTTTCATTTAAAAAAAAGTAGAGTCGAAAACTCCAAGTGGTTTGAGAGATATGACATTTTTACCATGATCTACCATTTCTGGCAGTTTTGAGCAATCGAAAGTTACAATTTTTGAAAAACAGTAAACGTTGTCAAACTGGGCTCAATCTTAGTGGATATCTAGGTAACACAATAATATTGATACCATAAAAATTTGGAAAGCTAGATCACATAGGAAGCTACTGAAATGAATGACTCTTTCCCCTGTTCTCTGAAATTCTCGGTAGTAATGTGCAGTTTAGGTTTTGCATTTTAAAGAAATATCAAACGAAGTTGAAATGGCTTAAAATTTTACCAGGGTACTCAAGACTCATGTATGGACTTGATATAAATGTTTCAAAGCTATTTGATATCGAAAACCCGTCGATCACAGTAGGTCAGTAGGCCTACGAAATTTCTCCAATTTGTACTCAAAAATCATATATCTCAAAAACATCTCTATCTTGAATACAACATCATAATTCTCAACAACAAACTCATACCAAACTCATTTCATCACTTCTAATGTAACACCCCGTTATTTCTTAGCTAAATTTAGAATTATTTTGAACTTAGAAGTCAGGATGATTCACGCCGGATATAAAGAAAATGAATTTATTTTAATTCCAACAAAAATGATTTACAAAAACAATTGTAAATTTAGTTATTAAATTTATATGCATTGCATATTTATTTAATTTAGCATTCAAAGCATTTTCACGAGCTTTTATTTAAGCAAACACTGAAGAATTATTACAGTTTTCATAGTACAACCCGAAAGACTTTTTATTTTATTATTTTATTCCTCCCACTACTCCCACCTATTTCCACTCACACGTTACTTTTGTCTTCCACCCACCCACCTATTTCCACTCACACTCTTTATTTTCCACCCACGACACTTTCCCTGCAACTTTAATTCATTCACACTCACATACTCCCTTCTTTTGCAACTCAACTTTTAGGCTGTCTTGTCTCCCAACACTGCACTATAACTTAAAGAAATATCCTTAGTAAAAACTCCTCCTAAGCAAAAACTAACTCCTCCTCATCCTTGCTGGAACGATTCTGATCCTTTAAACACCATAAGTAATCAGCCAAGGCAGGTAGAACCAGCAAAACAGCCGATCAACTCCTCAAGGTTTTATTTTAAATCCCTTGTATTGTTAATACCATCAAAGTATGTTCTTACCCTTCACAGCACCAAATCATTTCAGATTTTCAACAACATAAAAACCCATGAGATTCTGTTAAAGATTATACCTTTAATTCATTTGCATAAATTTTCTTCGAGTATTATTAAAGACAAGCAAGGAAATTCCATATAGCATTTTCAGATTATGCACATAAGAGAGTGGACAAATGACATTCATGTATTCATACTTTTACATCAGAGCATGTTTGTTTTTAAAAGAAGAGAAGAAGGAAGAGTCTTGAGTTTTGTTGGTGCTTGTCGTGTCTGTGTTGCTGTTGTTTTTGAGTCGAGGGAGGCGGCGGCAACTCCACCGCTGCCATGGGAGGAGACGGCGCAAGGGGGGGCGTCTGTGGGTGGGCGTGTGCTGTGAGGGTCTGAGCGGAGAACAGTGGAGCGGCAGCTTATCGCTGCTACTCGCCGGAGTCGGGGAAGAGAGCGGCTTCCGCTGCTCGTTGGCGGAAGTCAGAGAGGATGGAGGCACGGCACGGCAGCGGCGCTGCTGTCGCCCGGCCACGGTGAGAGAGAGGGCAGACCGACGGTGGTTGAATTCAGCTGCTATGGCCGCTAGGGTCTGTAGATAGGGGGAAGGGTGAGGAAGATGGCCGACCTCGGCACTTCGGCGGAGGGAGGCAGAGCTCGGCGGCCATGGCTGCTGTTGCTCGGCCACGGACGGAGGAAGAGAGAGGGAGTCGACGGCACTCGTCGTCGCTTCCCTGAGTCGCCGGAGATCGAGACTAGGGTGGAGGTTGAAGGAGATATAGGTTGAGGGAGATGGAGGCCGGTCGCCGGTTGTCTCGCCGGAAGGAGCCGCGGCCGTGGGATATGGCTGAGAGAGAGAGGTCGAGAGAGAGATGACAGATTTAGTTGTATGCGTGTGTGTGTTATGCGGCTGGGAAGAAGAAGAAGGGGGGGAGGGAGTGTGGGCTTTAGGTTTGGGTTTTGGGAATTGGGTTTGATTTTTGGGCTTTGAATGTTGGGCCTTTGTTTTAAATTTTCAATGGGCCGATTTTTATGAGTTTTTGGGCCGAGTCAGTTGGGCCGATATTCTTTTATTTAGCTGGGCTCGATTTATTTTATTCAGTTTGGGCCATGTGTTTTAAATGAGTAGAGTTATTTTTGTCAGTGGGCCTCTAATTATTATAAATCATGGGCTGCCCAATTATTTAATTTAATTGGATTTATGCAGATTTTTATTTAAAGGAGATACACTATTTTAATTAATTAGACTTATTAAGTTTGATTAATTATTTTTAATTTGCATAATAATATTATATTATTATTATGTGCATATTTTAAGTAAATTACTTAATAATTGCTAAGCATGACATGAAATTGCATTTATTTTGCAATAAAAGTATTTAATTGGTTTTAATTATAATTCCAATTATTAAAGAAAAATGAGTAAGAATATTGTTGGTGTTCTTAACTCAAGAGAAATGTTTTCAATTTTTTATTCATTAAATTTTGAAAACCCGGCTAAGTGAATCATAGAATATTAAGCACTACACCATGACTTAAGATTAGAATTCAAGAAGACCTATTGAGAATAGATTTCTTGTAGGCTTTGTGATGACCAGGAGGATTAGCGCTACTTTTCCAAGACAGGTTTATATGTGTATGATCTTCAGGCTTTGCCTATCCAGGTGGGCTTACTTTCCAAATGTACAAAGTATGATTGAGTTATTAAGCTCTAAATGTTTCAATGAAATGCAAATTGTTTATTTAATGTAATGAAAACTGTTTATCCAATAAAATGTTTATGTGCACTCTGCTCTGTTTAAGGCTCGCAATTCATGGATCGATCGAGGTTCTCTTATGGCCTAACACGTTATTTGAGAATTGTGTACACTTGTTAGTTGTTTCGGTGGGTTGATCTCCATCGGGCACTAATTCATGTAAGAGGCGTTATAAGGGTGCTTGGCTGGATGTGTTCCGAAGCATGTATCATGTAAGGCCTGCCTGGGTAGCGTCCCGAGGTCAATTCAACTAGTCTGAGTTACGTCCTCAGGGCAAGTGTCATGGGAGAAATGGATCCGTCGGTGGCTAAAAGGTCCGGGATCACAGCGAGTAACAGAAAGGGAGTGTGACATGTGCGCACAAATGAAAAATGTTTTAACATGCTTAGAAGTTCTTTCAATTTAAAACCTTCTAAGTCATGTCAAGTATGATTGGATAAACTGTCTTTATTAAAATATGAAATGTTTCAGAAAAATGCATGCCCACTAAGTACATTAGTACTTAGCCCAAAAATACTTTCAAATGTTTTCAGGTTGGCTGGCCGGTGCTGACGGGACGGAGCTGAGGCTAGAGTTAAATTCCTATGTTAGACTTCCGCTGTAGCAATTACTCATATCAGTCTTTTGTTTTCTCAACTTAAGATCTTCATGTTAAATTTCAAATGATATACCTGACCGAGCTTAGACTCTTCACTACTAAATTTATGCTAATAAATGTCGGTTGTCAGAAGCATGAAACAAAACTTGTGATCCAAAGGGGCATAGCCCGACTCTCTATCTTATTATTCGGGTTTTAACAAGGTTGTTCCTTGTTTATTTCTATGAATTAGTTGCACCTCGATTATATTTATTCATTCAAGAATTGGGGTGTGACATCTAATCATCAATCTAAACCATCACTTAACATCATAGCATGCTCAAGAACTCATATAACCACTCAAATCTTCAAATCAACTCAAGAACTCATATTCGTTATCAATCATCATTTTAATCCATCAACTATCATAACTACAATCTCCTAGGCTCATTTTATACTCGAATCCTCACTTTCTTCATGAACTTCAACTTGAACTAGGAGTTGTTTTAATACTCTAATCATCTATATACATGCTCATAAAGCTTAGATATAAGTAGATTCATGTGTTTAGAAGCTTACTCTTATGTTTTGTGTAGAGAAAAGTATAACTCCATCTTCATGATTCCTAGCTCAAACCTTCAACCCAGCTTTTGTAATATGGATTTAAGAGTGTTTTCAGCTAGATTTAATCGGTGGTTATGGGACACAAGTAGCTTACGAAGCTTTTACCAGCTCATCAATGGCGTTGGGTAATGACAGTCGAGATAGAAGAGAGAAAAGAGAGAGGAGAGAGAGGAAAGGGACGTCTGTTATGGGGATGAAAGAGAAAGGTGTTATTTATATAACCCCTTTTACTTAGCCATCAAGTATTGGATAATTAACACATGCTTAATTATCCACTTGCATAAAATATCTTATCCGTTAACAATGTTTATCCACTTGCTTTGACTCCACTCTCTCAAAAGTAGGTTCCGCACTAGAGCAGAGAAATGCTCGCCAGGGGAATGCATTCTCTGTCAGGGCAGAGGAATGGCTTCCCCTCTGTCTGGGCAAAGGAAAGACTTCCCCTCTGTATGGGCAGAGGAATGGCTTCCCCTCTGTCTGGGCAGACGAATGCCTTCGCCTCTGGCATAGCAGAGGACTGACTTCCCCTCTGTCTGGGCAGACGAATGCCTTCGCCTCTTTCTGGGCAAAGGAATGACTTCCCCTCTGTCTGGGCAGAGGAATGGCTTCCCCTCTGTCTGGGCAGACGAATGCCTTCGCCTCTGGCATAGCAGAGGACTGACTTCCCCTCTGTCTGGGCAGACGAATGCCTTCGCCTCTGGCATAGCAGAGGACTGACCTCGCCTCTGGCATAGCAGAGCTCGCATGCCAGAGCAAAACGCCCAGGCCATAGCAGAACTCCAAAGCCAGAGCTCGGCTACAAACCATCAAAAGAAAAGACATTTTTAACTTCATCAACGTTCATCCATCATCTCTATACATCCTTATTTCCTTATTTCATTCACTAGTTCTTCAACGAAAAATACAATAGCTCAAACTATTGAAATATCTCATCTTATCATAAACTTATATATATATATATCTCAGTAAAATATTTCTCATAAAATACTGATATGCAAAAATAATAATAGTTGTATGCTATTTCCCGATTTAAAAATAATCTCGTTCTCCAAAATCTCGAAAATAATTCGTGTTAACACAAAACAAATCATACTCACATCATTGTAACAAATAGTCACGTAGACAGTCACTCAAACCATCTCAGATAAAACACGGATACAATTCACATCAAAGCAATCAACAATCATCTCTCAGATCGACTCTCCCTTCTATAGGGTTTCTCACTCACTTATCTCAACTCTATTCTTAATCAGATGTTCCTATTAACCATAGGACAATTAATCTCACAGATACCTCTGTATCCGTCATCAGGACAATTAATCTCATAGATACCTCTGTATCCGTCATCAGGACAATTAAACTATGCTCTTTTCTCAATTCAATCAGCAACTCGTTTTCTCAAACTGCTCACTCTCTATCATCATCATTGATTCTATCAGACTCATATCTCCATCTAGAAGAATAATTCGTCTCATAAAAATAATGTAACTCTAATACTCAATATCTCTATTTATCATCATACTCCATCTTATTTGAATTATAATCTCATATCTCAGCACCGTAGTACTCTCTGTAGTGTCTCGACACTACTACTACTCATAAAAGTACGGGGTGTTACATGAATTTATATGCATTGCATATTTATTTAATTTAGCATTGAAGTATTTTCACGAGCTATTTATTTAGCGAACCCTGAAGTATTATTACCGTCCCGATATTTTATCCTAAGGGATTTTATTAGTCCAATCAACACCCACACTTTACACTCTTTATCAGCCACCCATCAGCCACCCTATTGCCAGCTAAAAGTAAGCATCCCATCAACCACCTACTCCCTCCCACACCCACCTACTCCCACCTTTTTGCAACTTAACATAGCTGGGTTGATCCGAGCTTCCATCTTCCATCCTACACAATCTCCCACACAATTTGCCATATTTCACTCTCACAAGGAAACCCAACGAACAAGTGCAGAGCTGCCATACAAATTCAAGCAAACCGACCCAGCCGGAACCTTTCTAAAGGTTTTACTTCTAAATCCTTATGCCATTTTATTGTAGTTCTTAATTGAACCAAAAGCAAGGAGGCATAAGCATACATTCATTCATCTAATCATCAGTGCATATTTTTATGCATATCAAACTGAAGCACAGAGACACAAGCATACATTCATACATCATTCGAGTAATAAAAGAATAATTTGAGAAAAAGTTTGAAGCTTTGAATCTCCTTATTTCCATACTTGTTGTGCGTGTTTTTTTGTTGTGAAGAATCCATTCTTTAAAAGAAGAGTCGTGAGCTTGTTTTACTTTTAAATCGGGGCTGAGGTGGTGGTGAGCGGCGATGGCGGGGCGAAGCTACTGCCGTCGGCTGCCGAGTCAAGTCAGGAAAGGGGCGTTTGGCTGTGAGCCGGCAGACGGCTGTAGTGGCGTGAAGCTGCTGCTATCAGTCTGGCCGAGTAAGTGGGAGAGGAATCGGCGATGGTGGCAGCATATGGCTGCTGCTATCGGCCGGAGTTGAGAGAGATCTGAGGACCTGGGGCTTCAGGCGGCGGCGGCCTCGTCGTTGCTGCCCTGAGTCGCCGGAAAACGGGGATGAGGCGGCGGCAGTGGCTTCTCGCTGCTGACTCGCCGGAGTTCCAGAGAGGAATCATGGCGGCGCGATTTGGTTAGGTCGGACGGAGATGAGGCCGGTGTCCCTTCGCCGGAGACGAAGCCGCGGCGGCGGAATTTATGGCTGAGAGAGAGGGGCGAATTTTGAGAGAGAGAGGGAGAGAGATGAAGCGGCTGTGCTAAATGAGGAAGAAGGGATAATGTGTTGGGCTTGAGTTGTGTTGTGGGCCGATTTCTTTGTTTTAATTCTTCAGTTGGGCTCCTTGTTTGGGCCGATTTTTATTTTAAAAATTTCAGCTGGGCCATTGTTTTAAATAAATGTGTTAGGCCCCTATTTTATTTAAATACTTTGGACTGCCTTCAATTAATTAAATTGCGCTTTCTTATTTTTAATTAATTGAACTATTATTAGTTTGATTAATTTATTTAAAGGATAATTTTCATAATAATATTAAATTATTATTATGTGTATATTTTAAGTAAATTACTTATTATATGCTAAGCATGACATGAAATTGCATTTTTACTTGCAATAAAAGTATTTTAATTGGTTTTAATTATAATTTCAATTATTAAAGAAAGACGAGTAAGAATATTGTTGGTGTTCTTAACTCAAGAGAAATGTTTTCAATTATTTATTAAATTTTGAAAACCCGGCTAAGTGAATCATAGAATGTTAAGCACTACACCATGACTTAAGATTAGATTCAAGGAGATCTATTGAGAATAGATTTCTTGTAGGCTTTGAGCATCAGGAGGATTAGCACTGCTATTCCGATTCAGAGATAAGGTTAAATGACAGGCTTTGCCTATACAGGTGGGCATTACTTTCATATATATCAAATAAATTTAATGTTACATTTGAACAAGATATTTCATTACAAAATCATTGATCTGAAAATTATTTCAATTGTCGTCTTGCCATAAATGTTTCAATTTTAGTATGATATCTATCTGATGTGGCTTTGCCAGTTATGTAATCGAATTCGGGTCTTGAGCAGTTGATAGCTATCCTGCCAGGGCTAGTGTACACCAGTGACCGTGAGTCATCTAGCGGGTTAGCCGGTCAAGAGTTCGTGAGAGGTGGCCACCTCTCCGGCACAAAGTTCCAGATATGATAGATTACAAGAGAACTTAGTCTGCAGACGAACTTTAAGAATCACAAATGAACTTAGTAAGCTTGGGCCTTTTTAGCGAAAAACTCCGTTGCTGTACTGTTTATGATGGCATGACAATTTACAGTTTTGAAGCATGTATTTTTATACTTAGGCATACGTGCCCACTGAGTACTTTTGTACTCAGCCCTGCATATATTTCTAAATGTGCAGATTGAGTAGCTGCCGATGGTGATGAAGTGACGAGCGAGACTCTTTTGTCTTATTATGTATTAATGAACTCTAGGGATACATGTCTTCATACATGTAATCAGAACCTTATTCCGCTGCGTACTCAGAAGTTTTATGTTATTTTGGCTAAGTCGGAGTTATCCGAACTTATTAGTTATTTGAGTCTATACGACTAAACCTCCGTTATATTATAAATATCCCTTTTGTTAACAATGATGAAATGCGATCCTTCCTTGTTTGATTATTCCCCTTTCTACCCCACTTCTAATCTCCCTCCATTAGTCACGGTTTCCCCGGCTTAATTATCCTTAATTAGGGCCGGTCGTGACAGGGTCCAAATTTTTTGGAATGGAAGCGCAATCTGGGATATGTCCTTGACGCAGAGGAGTATAAGTTTGTTCTTACTACTCCAGCTCCCGCGAACCCAACTGCTCGGATTACTGATGAGCAAAGGGAGGTTCACAAGCGGTGGCATAGGGCGAATAATATGGCAAAAGCCTATATTATGACCACTATGTCTTCCACATTGCAGCTACAACATCAGTCCTTCGAGACTGCGGCTGCAATAATGGTGAACCTTGAGGAGCTCTTCGGGGAAACTGACCGTTCAGTCCGTTTTAAAATCATGACGAAACTTATGGCTTCGAGGATGACGGAGGGTTCACCTGTGCACGAGCATGTGCTCGAAATGATTAATCATTTCAATGAGCTGGAAATGCTCGGTGGAGGTATCGAAGATGATATCAAGGTTGATATGGTACTCCACACTCTCCCCAAGTCCTATGAAAACTTCCGTCTCAATGCAATCATGGGCAAGAAAAAGTTCACCCTAAATGAACTGCTCAATGAATTGGTTGCTGCAGAGGTTAACTATCAAGCCTGTGGACTCTTCCCCATAACTCCCTCTGCAGCAACCAATTCATTGAGCAGTTCATTTAGGGTGAACTTTTTCTTGCCCATGATTGCATTGAGACGGAAGTTTTCATAGGACTTGGGGAGAGTGTGGAGTACCATATCAACCTTGATATCATCTTCGATACCTCCACCGAGCATTTCCAGCTCATTGAAATGATTAATCATTTCGAGCACATGCTCGCGCACAGATGAACCCTCCGTCATCCACGAAGCCATAAGTTTCCTCATGATTTCAAAACGAACTGAACGGTCAGTTTCCTCGAAGAGCTCCTCGAGGTTCACCATTATTGCAGCCGCAGTCTCGAAGGACTGATGTTGTAGCTGCAATGTGGAAGACATAGTGGTCATAATATAGGCTTTTGCCATATTATTCGCCCTATGCCACCGCTTGTGAACCTCCCTTTGCTCATCAGTAGTCCGAGCAGTTGGGTTCGCGGGAGCTGGAGTAGTAAGCACAAACTTATACTCCTCCGCGTCAAGGACATATCCCAGATTGCGCTTCCATTCCAAAAAATTTGGACCTTGTCACGACCGGCCCTAATTAAGGATAATTAAGCCGGGGAAACCGTGACTAATGGAGGGAGATTAGAAGCGGGGTAGAAAGGGGAATAATCAAACAAAGAAGGATCGCATTTCATCATTGTTAACAAAAGGGATATTTATAATATAACGGAGGTTTAGTCGTATAGACTCAAATAACTAATAAGTTCGGATAACTCCGACTTAGCCAAAATAACATAAAACTTCTGAGTACGCAGCGGAATAAGGTTCTGATTACATGTATGAAGATATGTATCCCTAGAGTTCATTAATACATAATAAGACAAAAGAGTCCCGCTCGTCACTTCATCACCATCGGCAGCTACTCAACCTGCACATTTAGAAATATATGCAGGGCTGAGTACAAAAGTACTCAGTGGGCACGTATGCCTAAGTATAAAAATACATGCTTCAAAACTGTAAATTGTCATGCCATCATAAACAGTACAGCAACGGAGTTTTTCGCTAAAAAGGCCCAAGCTTACTAAGTTCATTTGTGATTCTTAAAGTTCGTCTGCAGACTAAGTTCTCTTGTAATCTATCATATCTGGAACTTTGTGCCGGAGAGGTGGCCACCTCTCACGAACTCTTGACCGGCTAACCCGCTAGATGACTCACGGTCACTGGTGTACACTAGCCCTGGCAGGATAGCTATCAACTGCTCAAGACCCGAATTCGATTACATAACTGGCAAAGCCACATCAGATAGATATCATACTAAAATTGAAACATTTATGGCAAGACAACAATTGAAATAATTTTCAGATCAATGATTTTGTAATGAAATATCTTGTTCAAATCTAACATTAAATTCATTTTATATATATGAAAGTAATGCCCACCTGTATAGGAAAAACCTGTCGTTTAACCTTATCTCTGAATCGGAATAGCAGTGCTAATCCTTCTGATGCTCAAAGCCTACAAGAAATCTATTCTCAATAGATCTCCTTGAATCTAATCTTAAGTCATGGTGTAGTGCTTAACATTCTATAATTCACTTAGCCGGGTTTTCAAAATTTAATAAATAAATAATTGAAAACATTTCTCTTGAGTTAAGAACACCAACAATATTCTTACTCATCTTTCTTTAATAATTGGAATTATAATTAAAACCAATTAAATACTTAAATACTCTTATTGCAAAAATAAATGCAATTTCATGTCATGCTTGGCATATAATAAGTAATTACTTAAAATATGCACATAATAATAATTTAATATTATTATGAAAACTAGTCTTTGAAAATAATTAATTAAACTCAAAGAAGTCTAATTAATTAAAATATGGACTGCCCAAAATAAATAAATGTAAGGCCAACTTCAAAAATTTCGCAGCCCACATAAATAAAACAAAGGCCCAATACTTGAATAAAACTAAGCCCAAGCATGTAAATAAATAAATGACTACAGCCCAAGCCACGGCCCAAAACTCAAGCCCAAATAATTAAAACCTAAAGCCCATCTTCTCTTTTAAACAAACCGACACACACACACACACAAACACAAACGCAGCTGCACACTCCTATCTTCTCTCTCTCTCTCTCTCGGACGATTTGTCCGCCGCCGCTGCCGTTCGCCGTCGCCGCCGGCGAGCGGCGCGGCTCTCCCTTCTTCGGCATCTCTCCTCTCCCTGACCCCTGGTCCTCTCTCACCCTCTCGCCTCTATCTGTCTATCTGCCATAAACAGGACGCACGCCGTCGTTAAAGCGGTGCGCCGCCGCCGCCTCCGTCGTCTTCCTCCTTGGAAACGGCGAGATCGTTGCTCCTTCCCTCGTTCTCAGATCCGAAGACCCACCCTTCTCTCTCTCTGAATCAGTCCGGCGACTGCAGCAGCGATAAGCCGCCTCGCCGTTCTCCCTCACTGAACTCTCTCTGTGACTCCCGCCGACGAGCAGCAGCCGGAGCCGCCCGCCGGAGCCCTAGGCTCAGCCTCTTCTCCTCGGCTCTCCCTTCAAGCTCTTGCCGGAGCAACGGCGATGAGCCGCCTCACAGCCTTCGACTCTCTATCTTTCCAGCCAGACCGACAGTGGAGCCGAGCCACCGCCGTCGACCTTCCAGCCCAAAATCGACAGATATAAACAAGGCTCAAACTTTTCTTTCTTCTTTTGTAAATCATGCTTTACATATATGTATATACAAGAACAGGTTGTATGCATATGTATATGTGGACACGTTTATGAATGAGTGAGTCGTCTATTGCTTTTGAAATCAAAGTGAGAAAATTAGACAAGAAAGTTTGAGGTGGAACCTTGAGTTTGAATATATGGCTGACAGTTGGGGTTTGATTTTCTGCTGCGTTGCTGAATCTCAGTGGATTGAGAGCTCTTGCATTTTGAGTTGCTTGCTAGATATAGTTATTAGTGTGTGATGGAAGGAGGACTTTGGCTGATGAGATAAAGAGTGAACCTCCTACTTCTTGCGAGAATGGGGTGAGTGAAATTGTAGGAGAGGTGCAAGAATAGATTTGCTGTTATGTAGTTCAGTTTGCAGGGGAGTTGGTGGCTGCCAACTGCCAAGTATGGCTTAAAGCTTAAAGCAAGGGAATTTGATTGACTCCAGCATGGTTTAAAGCTGGAAAGAGAGTAAGTACAGGGTGGCTTGTAGGAAGTAGGGTATGGGTGTAATAATAGGTATTGATGGTAAGGGTTGAAAAAGTCATGATGATGATGGCAGTAGAGTGGCGGATAGGAGTTGTAGGGTGTAGGTGATTTGACAATTAAAAAGTCTTCAGGGTTGCTAATTGAAACTCGTGAAAATGCTTGAATGCTAAATTAAATAAATATGCAAAGCATATAAATTTAATAACTAAATTTACAAATGCTTTTGTAAATCATTTTTGTTGGAATTAAAATAAATTTATTTCTCATTCCGGCGTGAATCATCTTAAATCTAAGTTCAAAATGAATTCTAAACTTAATATAAATGGGCGGGGTGTTACATTGAGTAAATATAAAAATAAAATCTAGTTCCATCTCGCTTAAATAAATAACATGACTTCGCTAAGTCAGTTATAACTTTTGAAAAACATCACTGACTGCTTCAACAAAATAAATTCAGGATCATAAGCTGAATTCATATCAAGATAATAACCGGGTTTCATTCCCTGATGATTAATAATAAACACGCATTACTGAATTAATATATATATATATATATAAAAGAGCGGGTCACTACATACTACCCCTCTTAACAAAAATTTCGTCCCAAAATTTGCATACCTCTGCTAAAACAGTTCGGGGTATTTCTCCTTCATCTTGTCTTCAAGTTCCCACGTGGCTTCTTCCTGTCCGTGATGTCTCCATAAGATTTTCACTGATGTGATTGCCTTATTTCTGAGCTGTTGTACTTTTCGGTCTAGAATGGCTTCAGGTCTTTCTTCGTAGCTCAAGTCTGGGCTAAGGATCATCTCTTCTTGGTGGATTATGTGCTTTGGATCGAAAACGTATTTTCTGAGTTGTGATACGTGGAAAACGTTGTGAACGTTTCCAAAACTTGGCGGTAACGCCAACTTATAGGCTACTGGGCCTATCCTCTCTAAAATCTCATAAGGTCCTACAAACCGAGGTCTGAGCTTTCCCTTGACACCAAACCTAGTTATCCCCTTGGTAGGAGATACCTTTAGGAAGACCTTGTCTCCTATTTCAAAACGTAACTCAGTTCGACGTGCATCAGCGTAAGATTTCTGTCTATCTTGTGCCTCCTTTATTCGTCCTCTGATCTGGCGGACTATCTCAATCATCTCATTGACCATGTCCAGTCCTAAAACTTTTCTCTCACCCACTTCATCCCAGTAAAGTGGGGATCTGCACTTCCATCCATACAGCGCCTCGTAAGGTGCCATATCAATGGTCGCCTGATAACTATTATTGTAGGCAAACTCGATCAATGGCAGCATTCATTCCCAATTTCCGCCTCTGTCTAACACAACTGTTCTTAACATGTCTTCGAGGGTCTGAATTGTCTTTTCAGATTGTCCATCTGTCTATGGGTGGAAGGCGGTGCTAAAATTTAGCCTCGTGTCTAACTCCTTCTGTAAGCTCATCCAAAATTTAGAGTAAACTTTGAGTCTCGGTCTGAAGTGATCGACACGGGCACGCCGTGTGAGCGCACAATCTCTCGAACATACAACTGAACTAGCTTGTCTGACCCGTAGGTGATTGGTATTGGTATAAAATGAGCACACTTCGTGAGTCGATCCACTATTACCCAAATGGCAGTGTTTCATTTCCTTGTCTTGGGCAAACTGATCACAAAATCCATTGCAATGTGCTCCCACTTCCATTCCGGGATTTCCAATGGTTGTAGCTTTCCATATGGCCTTTGGTGTAGGGCCTTCACTTGTTGGATGCTAGGCATCTCCCTACAAATGACGCTATGTCTCTCTTCATGCCTTCCCACCAAAATGCTTCTTTAGATCTTGATACATCTTTGTACTCCTGGGGTGGGCAGTATAAGGGTATATCGTGAGCTTCGCTCATGATTTTATTCTTAAGTTCATCATCGTGGGGATGCATATCCTTCCCTCGAACAAGATAGCATTATCTGATGCTTCTTGATAATTCTTGATGCCTCATTTCCTTACCATTTCTCGTAGCTTTTCCATTTTCTCATCCTTTCTTTGTGCTTCTACGATCATCTTTCTCAAGCTATGTATCATTGCAACAACGCTTGCTATCGTTCCTGGTGGTTTGACCACTTCTATGCTCATTTTTCCAAATTCTCTTATGAGCTCATTCTCTCGAGTGATAAGATATCCTAATTTAGATTGAGCCTTACGACTCAATGCATCAACCACTACATTGGCCTTGCCTGGGTGGTAGTTAATACCACAGTCATAATCTTTCACTAGTTCGAGCCATCTCCTTTGTCTCATATTAAGGTCCTTTTGCTCGAAAACGTATTTCAGGCTTTTGTGGTCCGTAAATATCTCGCACCTAACTTCATATAGGTGATGTCTCCAAATCTTCAGTGCGTGTACCACTGCAGCCAATTCTAGATCATGGGTCGGATAGTTCAGTTCATGTGGTCTAAGCTGTCGCGACGCATATGCTATCACTCTTCCTTCTTGCATCAGCACGCAACCAAGTCCATTTTTGGACGCGTCTGTGTAGATCACGTATTCCTTGTCAGCTGTTGGGACGGCTAACACTGGTGCCGTAGTTAACTTTTTCTTGAGTTCTTGGAAGCTCTTCTCGCACTCCTCTGTCCAAGAGAATTTTATTCCCTTCCTGAGTAGTTGCGTCATTGGCCTTGCAATTTTGGAAAATCCTTCTATAAACCTCCGATAGTAACCTGCCAATCCTAAAAAACTTCTTATCTCATTAGGGTTAGTAGGCGATCTCCATTCGCGCACCGCTTGCACTTTCTCAGGGTCCACTTTAATCCCTTCTGATGACACAATACGTCCTAAAAACGTGACTTCTCTGTGCCAAAACTCGCACTTGCTGAATATGGCATAAAGGCGCTCCGTCCTCAACGTTTCTATGACAATTCTCAGATGTTCCTCATGGTCTCTCTTGTCTTTCAAGTATACCAAGACATCATCTATGAATGCTAAGACAAATTTGTCTAACTACGGGTGTAACAACCCGCTCTTTTATATTTATTTAAGTCCAATATTGCGTGTTTATTTATTTTTTTTTTAGTAAATGAAACGCTTTATGAATTCCAACTATGATTCTGAATTACGTAATTTGGAAACAGATTCGCTACACTAGCAGTATACTTTTATTTATCTTCGCGTGTTTAAAACCGCGACGTGAATCTTCGAGTCGATGAATAATTATTATTCAAAGTTATAACCAACTTAGCAAAGTTGTGTTATTTATTAATCAAGATGGAGTTTATTTCATATTGTTACTTAAGTCGTGAATTATTTCAGACTTTGAAGCCAATTAAATCTACGGATTTAATTTAGGTATTAGAATGACGAACGAATTAAATCTATGGATTTAATTTAGCAATCCACTGTTTTAAGTTAGATTTTTACAAGACAATATAGATATCGGATACAAGAATTATTCGATTAATCTGTATCTGAATACAAGTGCTCGATATTAGAAAAAACTCGATACCAAAGTTTCTAATACAGAACCAATGAAAGATTTATTGTAGACACAAAACAATCAGTACCGCTACAGTACTCAAACAGTCGTGGCTACAGTGCCGCTACAGTACTCAATAGTTATTGCTACAGTACTCAACAGTGTTGCTACAGTACTCTGCCACCCCCCCTAAGTTCAAGAAAATGGGAAAAAAGAGAAAGGGGGTGGAGACATGTGCTGCACACTCCCCTATCCCCTCTTGAGCTTGCTGCACCTTTTTTTTTTCCCACGCCTATGCAGCAGGCTGCCATGCCCAAGTACACCTAAGTATACAAGCTCCCAGCCAAACCACCTCGTCATTCAAAACAGCCAACATTGTTGCATTCTCTTCATTCTTCATTTGAGGACTGCACAAGGAGAAGTGAGCCTTTAATTCATCCTACCAAGTATTCTCAAGGTAAGCTTGTCTTCAATGCTCCACCTTCTTCCCTTATTCCACCTGCATTAATGCAAGAACAACTTTATTATTTCAGTTCGATCTGCTGCTTCATTTAATCCAACCACAACAGCCAACAAACACCAAAGCAAGCATCATTCAAGGTATTTATACTACCTCAGTTATCCAATCGAGTTTGCATTCATACCAACGAGCATAATCATGTTTTACCACTACATCAAACAGTCCATGTTATGTATAGCAATAGAAAGACTTATGTGTATACTGCCACTGCACTCTAGAACACAAACCATGAGGACCTCACACATAGCACATGAATGAACGAACAAGGATAGCGATAGCATGCTCACTGACAGAGTGTTAAACCCTGATTCTTTCTTACTCATAGAAGCTTAAGCTTATCGATACTCAGACATGGTAGGAAGAAGACGAGTCAAGGATATAACTTAGCTTTAGGAGGAAGGGACGCGGCCTGTTCAGGCTGATCAAGAGACGACGAGCAGCAGCGACTCGGTGCTTGGCGGTGGGTTCAGGCGAGAAGCTCGCCTTGTTGCTCCACGACCTGCACAGTCGAGCCGCAACAACGGCAACTTCCTCGGCCTCATCGGAGCCCGAGAACGACAGCAGCGGCTGCCGAGGGTCCAGCTGGCGACGGTGGCGGCAACTCCAGACGACTGGCAGAACTACGCCGGCGTCAGAGGGACGCGAGGATGATGGTGCTGCGCCGATCTCGCTGCGACGACGGCAGACTTGTGGCAGCAGCCGGCGGACTCCTCAACGAACAGCAGCAGTCGGCGGACTCCTCGGCGACAGCAGCAGTCGAAGGCGGCTGACTCGGCGACTTCAGGCGGAGCGGGACGGCGCGGTCAAAGGCCAAGCGCCGCTGGTCGCGGCCCAGAGCAGAACAGCAGCAGTCAGCGGCAGCAGCTCCACGCGGCAGCGCGACGCCGAGTGAGAGAGCGAGAGGCGGGTCTGGGTGGTGACTGATGAGAGAAGGGAGGAGGACGAACAGCCAGCGCCGGATTCCGGAGCCACGGCGGTGGAACTCCTCGATGACGGCTGGAACGGGCGAGAGAGGGAGATGACCGATGGAGAGAAGAGAGAGGATCCTGTGTGAGAAACTTTGGGAGAGAGAGATATGCAGCGTGAGTTTTAAATTGAGAAAGAGAGAGAGATATAAAGTATGTGTGTGTGCGTGTCTTTTGCTAAAGAAAAAAAGGTGTGTGCATGTGTTTTGTGTTGAGAGAAAGGAAGAGAGAGAGAGAGATAAAGTATGTGTGTGTGCGTGTCTTTTGCTAAAGAAAAAAAGGTGTGTGCATGTGTTTTGTTTTGAGAGAAAGGAAGAGAGAGAGAGATAAAAAAAAAAGAGGGAGTGTGTGCGTGTGTTTTGTTGTTAGAAGAGAGAGAGAGATTAAAAAGTGTGTGTGAGTGTGTTTTGATAAAAGAGAGAGAGAGAACCGATGATAAGAGAAGAAATATTTGCTTTAACAAAGATAGATAGAAAGAGACGTGAGAGATTGGTTTTGTGATAGAAAATAGAGAGAGGGACCGAGATTGTCGGTAGAGAGAACCGAGAGTGAAGACTTAAGAGAGGAGTGGGTCTTTCTCAGTTGGGCCGGGTTTGGACCAATTCTTTTGGGCCGGTTTGGGCCGGGTTTGGGCGAATTTTTGGGCCCTCTTATTGGGCCTAGTTCATTTTATTTGTTGGGCCAGAGATTAATTCATTTTGGGCTTCCCATGGGCTTCTATTAATTTTCTTATGGGCTCCAAATCCATATAATTGGGCACCTATTATTTATTTATTTAGGCCCAATAAGAATTTTTATTTTAGGCCTCATTATTAATCCTAATTATATTTAATTAGTGATTAATTTTAAGACTTACTAATTATTAATTAGTAAGTGAATTAGATTATTTTTAAGATGAGTAGATTATTAAATATTAATAATCCGACCTCATAAGACGAGCTTTATTTCCTTAAATAGGATTAGCATCTCATAATATTATTAAAGGAATATGAGTCATGCATAATCATTTCACGCATCCTCATTTATTGAGATTTTTCGAGAATTAGAATCTTATTTTATTTTCTCGGATTAAAGGTCAAGCACCAGAGTTAGAGCTAAACCGTGAGTCTGCTATTCAGGTGGGCTTTCTTACGTATAAACTAAAACCATATAGTAGAATTGTTAAGACCTTATGCTTATGAATTTAAATGATATTGTCAATGCCTAAATGCTTTATGTTTTGTTGTTAATTGCCTATCTGATGTTAATCGAATTCGGATTCTGGATGGGACCGCAAATCCCTTCGGAATTAGTGTACACCTTGTGATCGTGAGTCATCTAGCGGGTTGGCCGATCATAGTGTCCGTAGAGGGAGGCCTCCCTCTCGGCACGAGTTACTGATATGGTGATTAATGATATTAAAATGCCTGCGCGGGTTATTGATGAAAGAAATGATATTATTTTTGGTAAATACGAGTCTTTAAAGGAAAACCCTCGTATCTTACTACTGTTGAAAGGCTTGACAATAAAATATTATGCATGTATGTAAATTTCGGCAAGTGTCCACTAAGTACTTTCGTACTTAGCCCTGTATGTATTTATAAATGTGCAGGTTGAGCTGTGATCGAGGATGTAGTGTGCAAGCGGAGCTTTTGTCAATCTAGGATGAGTACCTCAGAGTAGAGTATATGTCTTCATACATATACTCAAAATGTTATTCCGCTGCGAACACTGATTTCGTTATGATATTATGTTATTTGTCAAACAATATGTATTAGTTAACAATGTTCTCAAACTCATTGAGCACCCTTTTTCTGGATATTATTATGTACGGTCCCCTTGTGGCCTTCTTGATATCTAGATATTTCGATTGATTTCCTTATACAAGTCGAGTCATTAAGAGACTGAATATACCCCTTTCTAAATCCCGCTCCTAAATTCCCTCCCTTAGTCGCGGTTTCCCCGAATTTGCTATCCTTAGCAAGTGCGGTCGTGACAGAATGGTATCAGAGCCTTTCTTTTGCTCTGAGTACTAATCATTCCTTCTAAGTTGAGTCTAGATTAAGTAAGTCAATACACTTTTGAACTAGTTGACAAAAGCTTGGCACTACATCTCGTCACGCTCAACAGAGGTTATGGTAAGTACTTTCAAGTTTTAATTAAGTTAATTTCTTGAAATGTATGAAGCATGAATAAGTATGACTATTGTATGAATCACAAGAACTTAGAACTGTTAAGTTATATATGCTCACTCACACAACGGAACATAGAAGAGAACTTAGGGAGATGCCTTAACTTTCCTTCATGTTACGATGACATCAATAATGACGGTTGAAATAGAGAAAGGGGAATCACACGAAGAGTCGCATGATGAAACCACGAGCATGAAGATTGAGTAGCGTAACGGACGCCATTAATACGTTGATGGCGTGGGCATAGCTTCAATATTCGAGTGTTTTTCCACGATGAGATCTCGAATTGGCTTGTTTTTTTTAACTTACTTTGTTGAAACTTTTAGTGCTCGTTGCTAGATCTAAGAGTGTATCATCATCGCATAACAAACCCTAAGATCGGTAAACAATAACACTAGAACTATATGATAGTCGAATTCTTAATCGGTGATTAAGTATTAAGAACTTGTATGGCATGTGCATAAATACTAGATTTAGATGATGTTGTGATTTTGTACGAACCGAACTTGTTTTCCGATTTTAGAGCCTTATCGCTTTAAGTTACTTGTCGTGTGTTACTTTTGACGATAAAACTTCCTTTGTTAGATGGCGAGAACTGTTTTCACCCGACGACGACCACTGCCCCGATGGGCTAGTCCAGAGGAGATTGAGCGGTCCTACCGCACCTATGCTCCATGTCACGGGGATAACCTCGGACAATTTCTCGCAGGTTTTCACAGACACTGGGTGGAAGCGAGTGCACATGGAGTATCAGGGTATGACGGTATCCAGAGGTTGATCTTACTGTTACCTTCCGAATGGCAGGGATGGGCTAGGATGATCTCTGCTCATTACATCTTTCGCCGGGAGAATTACCACGATCTCGTAGGAGACTTCCCTAGCTTCATGGCGGAGCTTCAGGCCTGTTTCACCTTGTGGGGCCGCGCCCCTCTAGGGCCCTACATCCTGCCGGGAGACTACGTACAGGTGGGGACGCCTTTGCCAGCGGAAGCACCCACTACTGCTCCCGAGCCCTCGATGGCCTTGCCCCGAGATCCTCCACCACGAGCCTCAGTTCTAGGGCGCCGTGGTAGGCACGATGACGAGGCAGGCCCTTCTCGTCCACGGGCTCGCAGGGATTTCCCATCGCCTCCTGACTCATCAGCTCGGGCTGCTACTCCTCCACCACCAATGATACCTACGATAGACGCAAGGTTTGAGGCTGCCATGGCAGAGGTCGACAGGGTCATGGCCAACATGAGGGAGTTCCTGGATAGGGGCAAATACCCTATGCAGGAGGATGATGATACAGCACCGCAGGGTACGATGAGGATTTCTCGTCCCGAGCCCGTGCCACCTCCAGCTCCGATCAAGCCTCGCACCACGGTCAGGATCAGTACCAGAGATGATCCGATCCGTGAGATTGTGGACGACATCTTCCGCTCAGCCCAGATCATGCGGGAGACAGGCGAGGGCCAGGGAGAGACTCCGTTGCCCATCTGGGAGCCGAGCGAGGATAAGGAGGAGGACCCCGAGGAGGATCCTGAGGAGGACCCCGAGGAGGATCCTGAGGAGGACCCCGAGGAGGATCAGGAGGAGGATCCCGAGGAGGATCCGGAGGAAGACCCCCTAGCGTCACCGAGGAGCAGCAGTACCGCGACTCAGGGTTCGCGGATTTGATAATTGTTAAGCTTGTTGATATTTTTCCAGAAACGATGATTCGTCCGATATTTTTTTGTAATCTATGACTATGATTTTATTTGTGTTGTCTCTAGCTAGCATTAGTACGAAAACGTTGACGTTCCATGATTAAGTACCATTTTGAGGTTGCATAGCTAGTAAGCCGGTACACCATAGGGAGTACTCGGATCGACTTTACTTACATTTTGGTTGACGATGTAAAAGCCCTCGATGAGGCAATTTTCCAGGATATCTATATATATATGACCCTAGCATGGGCTTTCTACGACGATCTCGTGTATGTTTTATGTTTCTCTACGGGTTTTATTCTTCACAAGTCAGTTAAGAATGTAGTAACTTTGAATAATGTGACTTGTGTATGCAACGGTTCCTGTTAAAATCTTAGTTTTGGAGTTATGATATTTTTAGATTTTGACCAACAATTCTTTATTAATTGCCTTAGAGATTCCTGTATAGAATGTAATAAAAAGGGTGTTTGTAAATTGCAGAATGCCGCCTAAACGAGGTCGCCCCCCCTAGAAGAAACGTTAACAATGATGGAAATCGCAATGAAATACCTGAAGAGCGGCGAAACGACAGGGAACCTACCCCACCCCCTCCACCCCCTGCTAGAAGGACTGAAGAACTTTTTCTTCGACAGAATCCGCCCACGTTCACTGGGACAGGCGACCCAGCCGAGGCCGAAGCTTGGATACGCGCCTTGGAGCGTATCTTCACCTTCCTACACTGCACGGAAGAGGAGCGACTCTCGTGCATGTCTTTCCAACTAGCCGGATCGGCTGACTTTTGGTGGGAAGCCCGCCGAAAGACTCTGACTCCCGAACAATGGGCAGCATACACTTGGGAAGACTTTAAGACGGGATTATACGATAAGTATATTCCCAAGAGCTACAGAAAGAAGAAGGAGGCCGAGTTCTATAGCCTGAAACAAGGGAAGAAGACGGTGACGGAGTATGACAGAGAGTTCTGCGATCTGTCGCGTTATGCTCCGCAGCAGGTGGATACTGATGAGAAAATGGCGGAGAAATTTTGTGCCGGTCTGAGGCACGAGATTCGGATGACTCTAGCTAGTCATGGTGGACTCTCATACACTGAGTCTTTGAATAGGGCACTGGACATCGAAGCTGCAATGCCAGTAGAAAGATTGGCCCCGCCACAGACCTCAGCACCAGCCAATCCACCTGCACGCCCTCAGAACTTTAAAGGGAAGCGCAGTTGGAACGACCGTGGGGGAAATGAAAACCAGACTAACAAGAGGCCATGGCAAGGAAATGCGCCGTTGAGACATTATCAGCAACAAGGACAAGGGAAGCAACAGGGTCCTGCCCCGGCTGGAGGCAGCCAAAGACAAAATGAAGTTCCCCTTTGTCCAAAATGCCACAAACCACATCGTGGTATCTGTAAGGCTGGAACTGACAGTTGCTACACGTGTGGCCAGAAGGGCCACTACTCCTCACAATGCCCCAACAAACAGCAGGGCGCGGCAATCAGGGCCACTTATGCCCAGCCCCTGCAAGCAGTTCAAGGGCAACACCAGCCCCGCCAACAACAGCCATACCAACAGCAATACCAATACCAGCCCCGCCAACAACAGCCACACCAGCAGCAATACCAACAGCGCCAACAGCAACAGAGGCGGCCGCAACCATTGCCGCAGCAGGCGAGAGCCTTTGCTCTCACCCAAAACCAGCCCGAGAAAAATCAGGGAAACCTGGCAGGTATGGGCAAGCTTAAAGGTTTTTCCGTTATGATTCTGTTCGATACCGGTGCCTCGCATTCTTTTATATCTGCCCCTTGCGTAGATACCTTAGAAATCGAATCAGAACGAGCTAAGTGTGCCTTAAGAATCACTACACCCTCAGGAGGAAAATCTACCACCACACATGTTTGCTCGAACGTAGAATTTGAAATAGGAGAACTTAAGATGGTAGCGAACAATCTTAATATTCTGCTCATGTGGGACGTAGATATGATCTTAGGAATGGACTGGCTAGCTGAGAATCACGCCACCATCCTTTGTAGTGAACGAAAAATTTCTCTTCGACCACCTGGAAAGGAACCGACGGAATTTCACGGCATAGGTATGAAGAAAAGAGTACCAGTGATATCCGCGTTACAAGCCAGAAAGGAGATGATGAAGGAAGGAAGCACAGCTTATCTCGTCTACCTAAACGGGGAAGCTAGTGAAGACAAGAAGGTGGAAGATGTGGCAATAGTACGAGACTTTCCAGAAGTTTTTCCTGAAATATTGCCGGGACTACCTCCAGACAGGCAACTAGATTTCACCATTGATCTAGAACCTGGATCTGCCCCAGTATCAAAGGCACCATACAGGATGGCCCCAAAGGAACTACAAGAATTGAAGGTGCAACTACAGGAACTCTTGGACTTGGGTTTCATCAGGCCCAGTGTCTCACCTTGGGGAGCGCCTGTGCTCTTTGTCAAGAAGAAAGATGGAACCATGAGGATGTGCATTGATTATCGAGAATTGAACAAACTGACGCTTAAAAACAAATACCCTCTTCCAAGGATAGATGATTTGTTCGATCAACTCAAGGGAGCCAGTGTATTCTCAAAAATAGATTTAAGGTCTGGGTATCACCAGCTGAAGATCAGACCAGAGGATATACCCAAGACCGCTTTCCGCACAAGATATGGTCACTATGAATTCGTTGTCATGCCATTTGGTCTAACCAATGCACCGGCAGTATTCATGGACCTCATGAATCGAGTTTTCCATCCATACTTAGACAAATTTGTCTTAGTGTTTATAGATGATATCCTCATCTATTCTAAGAATGACCAAGGGCATGAAAATCATTTGAGAATCATCCTGGAGACATTAAAGACGGAGAAGTTGTTCGCCAAATTCAGCAAGTGCGAATTTTGGCTGAAAGAAGTAATGTTTCTAGGACACATCGTATCAGCAGATGGAATTAAGGTGGACCCCGCCAAGGTGCAAGCAGTGCGCGAGTGGAAATCACCAACCACACCTAATGAAATCCGGAGTTTCTTAGGTTTGGCGGGATACTACCGGAGATTCATCGAAGGATTCTCTAAAATAGCGAGACCAATGACGCAATTACTTCGCAAAGGAATCAAGTATAAGTGGAACGAAGAGTGTGAAGCCAGCTTCCAAGAGCTGAAGAAGAAATTGACAACTGCACCAGTGCTAGCAGTTCCAGCAGCTGATAAGGAGTACGTGATCTTCACGGACGCGTCCAAAAATGGGCTAGGTTGTGTGTTGATGCAAGAAGGAAAGGTCATCGCCTATGCCTCACGGCAACTAAGGCCACACGAATTGAACTACCCCACTCATGATCTGGAACTAGCAGCAATTGTGCATGCATTGAAAATTTGGAGACACCATCTATACGGAGTTAGATGTGAAATCTTCACTGATCACAAAAGCCTTAAGTACTTTTTCGAGCAGAAAGACTTGAACATGAGACAGAGGAGATGGCTCGAGCTCGTGAAGGATTACGATTGCGGTATCAACTACCACCCGGGAAAAGCTAATGTAGTAGCTGATGCTTTAAGTCGTAAAACTCAATCCGAGTTAGGACTTCTTCTCACTCAAGAGGACATGCTTGTAAGGGATTTTGACAGATTGAAGATAGAAGTGGTTCAGCCACCGGCAACGACAAGAGCAATTATTGCAACTCTGGTAGCCGTCCCAGACCTCAGAGAAAGGATCGTCAGTGCCCAGAGAGCGGATGAGAGCTTGGAAAAAGTTCGTCTCAAGATCCGAACAGGCACGCCAGGAGGCTATCAAGAGGCAACGGATAACGCCGTTCTTTTTGAAGGAAGATTGTGTGTTCCCCATAACGAGGAACTCAGAAACGAGATCATGAGTGAAGCTCATGACACGCCCTATACCGCTCATCCCGGGAGTACCAAAATGTACCAAGATCTGAAACAGAAGTTTTGGTGGGACGGGATGAAACGAGATATAGCCTCGTTTGTAGAGCGTTGCCTTGCATGCCAGCAAGTGAAAGCTTTACATCAAAGACCATATGGGAAATTGCAGCCATTGGAAATCCCAGAATGGAAGTGGGAGCACATAGCAATGGATTTTGTGACGGGTCTACCCAAGACAAATAGGGGCAACACAGCTATTTGGGTAATAGTAGACCGTCTCACGAAGAGCGCTCATTTTATACCGATTCCAATTACCCATGGATCGGAGAAACTAGCCCAACTGTACATCCGTGAGATTGTACGGCTACATGGAATACCAATATCCATTACTTCAGACAGAGATTCAAAATTTACTTCTAGATTTTGGATCAGTTTGCAGAAAGAGTTGGGAACAAGATTAAACTTTAGCACCGCCTTTCATCCTCAAACAGATGGACAATCAGAAAGGACAATTCAGACCCTTGAAGATATGTTGAGGACAGTGGTGCTAGACCGAGGAGGAAGTTGGGAATCAGTGCTACCGTTGATCGAATTCGCCTACAACAACAGTTACCAGGCGACCATTGATATGGCACCCTATGAGGCGCTGTATGGAAGGAAGTGTAGATCACCACTTTACTGGGATGAGGTGGGTGAAAGAAAAATCCTTGGGCCAGATGCAGTAAGCGAGATGATCGAGACCATCCGCCAGATTAGAGCAAGAATTAAAGAGGCCCAGGATAGACAGAAGTCTTATGCCGATACCCGACGAACCGAACTACAATTTCAAATTGGAGACAAGGTTTTCTTGAAAGTGTCACCCTCGAAAGGGATCGTTAGATTCGGTGTTAAGGGTAAGTTGAGACCCCGTTTTGTAGGACCTTATGAGATCCTTGAAAGAATAGGTCCCGTAGCGTATAGGTTGGCGCTGCCACCTAGCTTTGGAAACGTCCACAATGTATTCCACGTGTCACAGCTGAGACGGTATGTGTTTGACCCCAAACACGTAATTCACCAAGAGGAAATGATTCTTAACCCAGACTTGACGTACGAGGAAAAACCTGAAGCTATTTTGGACCGAAAGGTGCAAGAGTTGAGGAATAAATCAATCGCGTCAGTCAAAATACTGTGGAGACACCATGGACCTGAAGAAGCGACGTGGGAACTTGAGGACCAGATGAAAGAAAAATACCCAGAACTTTTCACATAGGTATGCAAATTTCGGGACGAAATTTTTGTTAAGAGGGGTAGTATGTAACAACCCGCTCTTTTATATTTATTTAAGTCCAATATTGCGTGTTTATTTATTTTTTTTTTAGTAAATGAAACGCTTTATGAATTCCAACTATGATTCTGAATTACGTAATTTGGAAACAGATTCGCTACACTAGCAGTATACTTTTATTTATCTTCGCGTGTTTAAAACCGCGACGTGAATCTTCGAGTCGATGAATAATTATTATTCAAAGTTATAACCAACTTAGCAAAGTTGTGTTATTTATTAATCAAGATGGAGTTTATTTCATATTGTTACTTAAGTCGTGAATTATTTCAGACTTTGAAGCCAATTAAATCTACGGATTTAATTTAGGTATTAGAATGACGAACGAATTAAATCTATGGATTTAATTTAGCAATCCACTGTTTTAAGTTAGATTTTTACAAGACAATATAGATATCGGATACAAGAATTATTCGATTAATCTGTATCTGAATACAAGTGCTCGATATTAGAAAAAACTCGATACCAAAGTTTCTAATACAGAACCAATGAAAGATTTATTGTAGACACAAAACAATCAGTACCGCTACAGTACTCAAACAGTCGTGGCTACAGTGCCGCTACAGTACTCAATAGTTATTGCTACAGTACTCAACAGTGTTGCTACAGTACTCTGCCACCCCCCCCTAAGTTCAAGAAAATGGGAAAAAGAGAAAGGGGGTGGAGACATGTGCTGCACACTCCCCTATCCCCTCTTGAGCTTGCTGCACCTTTTTTTTTTCCCACGCCTATGCAGCAGGCTGCCATGCCCAAGTACACCTAAGTATACAAGCTCCCAGCCAAACCACCTCGTCATTCAAAACAGCCAACATTGTTGCATTCTCTTCATTCTTCATTTGAGGACTGCACAAGGAGAAGTGAGCCTTTAATTCATCCTACCAAGTATTCTCAAGGTAAGCTTGTCTTCAATGCTCCACCTTCTTCCCTTATTCCACCTGCATTAATGCAAGAACAACTTTATTATTTCAGTTCGATCTGCTGCTTCATTTAATCCAACCACAACAGCCAACAAACACCAAAGCAAGCATCATTCAAGGTATTTATACTACCTCAGTTATCCAATCGAGTTTGCATTCATACCAACGAGCATAATCATGTTTTACCACTACATCAAACAGTCCATGTTATGTATAGCAATAGAAAGACTTATGTGTATACTGCCACTGCACTCTAGAACACAAACCATGAGGACCTCACACATAGCACATGAATGAACGAACAAGGATAGCGATAGCATGCTCACTGACAGAGTGTTAAACCCTGATTCTTTCTTACTCATAGAAGCTTAAGCTTATCGATACTCAGACATGGTAGGAAGAAGACGAGTCAAGGATATAACTTAGCTTTAGGAGGAAGGGACGCGGCCTGTTCAGGCTGATCAAGAGACGACGAGCAGCAGCGACTCGGTGCTTGGCGGTGGGTTCAGGCGAGAAGCTCGCCTTGTTGCTCCACGACCTGCACAGTCGAGCCGCAACAACGGCAACTTCCTCGGCCTCATCGGAGCCCGAGAACGACAGCAGCGGCTGCCGAGGGTCCAGCTGGCGACGGTGGCGGCAACTCCAGACGACTGGCAGAACTACGCCGGCGTCAGAGGGACGCGAGGATGATGGTGCTGCGCCGATCTCGCTGCGACGACGGCAGACTTGTGGCAGCAGCCGGCGGACTCCTCAACGAACAGCAGCAGTCGGCGGACTCCTCGGCGACAGCAGCAGTCGAAGGCGGCTGACTCGGCGACTTCAGGCGGAGCGGGACGGCGCGGTCAAAGGCCAAGCGCCGCTGGTCGCGGCCCAGAGCAGAACAGCAGCAGTCAGCGGCAGCAGCTCCACGCGGCAGCGCGACGCCGAGTGAGAGAGCGAGAGGCGGGTCTGGGTGGTGACTGATGAGAGAAGGGAGGAGGACGAACAGCCAGCGCCGGATTCCGGAGCCACGGCGGTGGAACTCCTCGATGACGGCTGGAACGGGCGAGAGAGGGAGATGACCGATGGAGAGAAGAGAGAGGATCCTGTGTGAGAAACTTTGGGAGAGAGAGATATGCAGCGTGAGTTTTAAATTGAGAAAGAGAGAGAGATATAAAGTATGTGTGTGTGCGTGTCTTTTGCTAAAGAAAAAAAGGTGTGTGCATGTGTTTTGTGTTGAGAGAAAGGAAGAGAGAGAGAGAGATAAAGTATGTGTGTGTGCGTGTCTTTTGCTAAAGAAAAAAAGGTGTGTGCATGTGTTTTGTTTTGAGAGAAAGGAAGAGAGAGAGAGATAAAAAAAAAAGAGGGAGTGTGTGCGTGTGTTTTGTTGTTAGAAGAGAGAGAGAGATTAAAAAGTGTGTGTGAGTGTGTTTTGATAAAAGAGAGAGAGAGAACCGATGATAAGAGAAGAAATATTTGCTTTAACAAAGATAGATAGAAAGAGACGTGAGAGATTGGTTTTGTGATAGAAAATAGAGAGAGGGACCGAGATTGTCGGTAGAGAGAACCGAGAGTGAAGACTTAAGAGAGGAGTGGGTCTTTCTCAGTTGGGCCGGGTTTGGACCAATTCTTTTGGGCCGGTTTGGGCCGGGTTTGGGCGAATTTTTGGGCCCTCTTATTGGGCCTAGTTCATTTTATTTGTTGGGCCAGAGATTAATTCATTTTGGGCTTCCCATGGGCTTCTATTAATTTTCTTATGGGCTCCAAATCCATATAATTGGGCACCTATTATTTATTTATTTAGGCCCAATAAGAATTTTTATTTTAGGCCTCATTATTAATCCTAATTATATTTAATTAGTGATTAATTTTAAGACTTACTAATTATTAATTAGTAAGTGAATTAGATTATTTTTAAGATGAGTAGATTATTAAATATTAATAATCCGACCTCATAAGACGAGCTTTATTTCCTTAAATAGGATTAGCATCTCATAATATTATTAAAGGAATATGAGTCATGCATAATCATTTCACGCATCCTCATTTATTGAGATTTTTCGAGAATTAGAATCTTATTTTATTTTCTCGGATTAAAGGTCAAGCACCAGAGTTAGAGCTAAACCGTGAGTCTGCTATTCAGGTGGGCTTTCTTACGTATAAACTAAAACCATATAGTAGAATTGTTAAGACCTTATGCTTATGAATTTAAATGATATTGTCAATGCCTAAATGCTTTATGTTTTGTTGTTAATTGCCTATCTGATGTTAATCGAATTCGGATTCTGGATGGGACCGCAAATCCCTTCGGAATTAGTGTACACCTTGTGATCGTGAGTCATCTAGCGGGTTGGCCGATCATAGTGTCCGTAGAGGGAGGCCTCCCTCTCGGCACGAGTTACTGATATGGTGATTAATGATATTAAAATGCCTGCGCGGGTTATTGATGAAAGAAATGATATTATTTTTGGTAAATACGAGTCTTTAAAGGAAAACCCTCGTATCTTACTACTGTTGAAAGGCTTGACAATAAAATATTATGCATGTATGTAAATTTCGGCAAGTGTCCACTAAGTACTTTCGTACTTAGCCCTGTATGTATTTATAAATGTGCAGGTTGAGCTGTGATCGAGGATGTAGTGTGCAAGCGGAGCTTTTGTCAATCTAGGATGAGTACCTCAGAGTAGAGTATATGTCTTCATACATATACTCAAAATGTTATTCCGCTGCGAACACTGATTTCGTTATGATATTATGTTATTTGTCAAACAATATGTATTAGTTAACAATGTTCTCAAACTCATTGAGCACCCTTTTTCTGGATATTATTATGTACGGTCCCCTTGTGGCCTTCTTGATATCTAGATATTTCGATTGATTTCCTTATACAAGTCGAGTCATTAAGAGACTGAATATACCCCTTTCTAAATCCCGCTCCTAAATTCCCTCCCTTAGTCGCGGTTTCCCCGAATTTGCTATCCTTAGCAAGTGCGGTCGTGACAACGGGTGGAACACTCGATTCACGAGGTCCATGAACACGGGTGGTGTGCTGGTTAATCCGAATGGCTCAACTACAACTAGTAGTGGCCATATCTAGTTCGAAAGGCCGTCTTAGGTACGTTTTCTGGCCGGATCTTCAGCAGATGATATGCAGACCGCAAACCTATCTTTGAGAACATACTCGTCCCCCCCTTGAGCTGGTCAAAGAGGTCGTCTACCCTTGGTTCAGTTCTCTATAGTCTAAGCACATTCGCAATGTGTCATCCTTCTTCTTGCGATAGCTCTTGGGTATATACTTGGCATATATGCCCACCTTGAATTGTCCTCAAGTCAGATTTTCTAACTGCTCGGCTGCCATTGTTTTCATCCTTGCTTTCCACCAGGAATTAGCTGACCCAGTCAGCTAAAAAGGGCACGCAAGTTAGGCGCTCTTGGTCAGTGCAGCGAAAAAGCTGTAAATGCGCTCCATCTTTCGTACATATGTCTCAGCTTGGCCGGATCTCTTGTTCCACTGAAAACAAGTGGACTTTGTCACAGGAATAGTTCTTCTATTCTATGTTCTGGTTGTATGGGTGGTGAGGCCATGTTTTGTTCTAGCCCTGGTACTGGGCCTCTTCCATCATCCCAGGGAATTCTTTCCCCTTCTCTCGGACGCCTTTGCTTTGTTGGCATTCCGATGAGTCGACATATGGTCACCAATGTAATACACATATGCATATCGTCGATTCTGTAAATCATTTTCTTGATTCTCAAATCTCGCTCATACTCTATCTCATGAAAGTATATAAATAACATAGCAGAAGTGACTTGCCGCAAAAGACTGATAGGGTCGCTACATAGACATGGGAAATTAGTATTAATGAGGACTATTTCATCAACATTTGAATATAGATATGGTGATCTATCCAAACATTATACATGATGAACTGGCTATCTTGCAAGGTCATCATGAAAGGGCTCAGTTCCGAAATGCCCTATGAACTGGCGTTTCTGTACTAATACTAGTCAAAATAACTAAGCCAACATAGGGGCATACAAAAGCATCGAAATGATCATCATTTTCGAAATACACAAATAACGTCCTACTAAATGCACAAGAGATTGTCTGTATGCATTACAATTGTAGGAACCATATTTTGATATACGGTTCGTGTGCCCACGATCCATTTCGGATATCTAACAAGTACATACAAAAACCATAATCCTACAAGGTAGTAAAAGACGTATACATGCGAAATGAGAAGTGATCGATTCCAGAGTTCATCTTCCGAATTGTTCCCACGGCAAGATTCGACGTTGGATGGCAACGATCTTCGAATCCTATCTCAACTCCAATGAACAAACACTCTCAATCTCTTTCTTTCTCAATTTCTCTCTTTCTCAAATTGTGTCCAATTGCTACGTGATTCTTCATTCTTAAGAATGATATCACATGCTTTTCTTTTCTTTTACTTTTGATTAAAATAGCAAAAGATAAGAATAATAGCATTATCTCTAGATTCTTTCTCATAAATAATTGCTAAAGATATCACTTTGCCAAAAGTGAAATAAATAAATGGCAAACATAATAATTGCTATTATTCTTATCTTTTGCTATTTTAATCAAAAGTAAAAGAAAAGAAAAGCATGTTATATCATTCTTAAGAATGAAGAATCACGTAGCAATTGGACACAATTTGAGAAAGAGAGAAATTGAGAAAGAAAGAGATTGAGAGTGTTTGTTCATTGGAGTTGAGATAGGATTCGAAGATCGTTGCCATCCAACGTCGAATCTTGCCGTGGGAACAATTCGGAAGATCAACTCTGGAGTCGATCACTTCTCGTTTCGCAGGTATACTTCTTTTACTACCTTGTAGGATTATGATTTTTGTATGTACTTGTTAGATATCCGAAATGAATCGTGGGCACACGAACCGTATATCAAAATATGGTTCCTACGTTGGATGGCAACGATCTTCGAATCCTATCTCAACTCCAATGAACAAACACTCTCAATCTCTTTCTTTCTCAATTTCTCTCTTTCTCAAATTGTGTCCAATTGCTACGTGATTCTTCATTCTTAAGAATGATATCACATGCTTTTCTTTTCTTTTACTTTTGATTAAAATAGCAAAAGATAATAATAATAGCAATTATTATGTTTGCCATTTATTTATTTCACTTTTGGCAAAGTGATATCTTTAGCAATTATTTATGAGAAATAATCTAGAGATAATGAATTGTTTGCCCACTTGAGATTTAAGCCTTAATTTGGGCCAATCGAGGATCTACTAGCTCGATTAAAGTTTGGCCTCCCAGTGCTCGATTTTTCTTATTCAGCCCAGAATATAAATCGAGACACTAGTATTAATTTATTCCACTAGAAAATTAATACTGAATTGCCTCTTTATTCTTTAGGTGAGTCGGGGCTAGTATTAGACTTAATTAGTCTCCGTGTTTAAGATATCGAATATCCATTAATTAATTAATTCCTCTGACGGTCAATTAATTAATTAATTAGTCGTTTAATTATAAACGACATCTCGAGTGCTACCACTTAAACTTATTATCGTATCGGAACTAATTCCACCTGCAGGGTTTAATACGATAAACTTATTAAGTTCCTCAAGAGGATATTATCATCCTGTTATCAGCAGGACACAGATCCTTATTCCAATATAATCGCATATCAAATAATAATTGTTATCACTCAAAGTATCGAGTATTTTGAACTTCAACAGAGTTCTCACCCTTGATAAATCAAAGTAATAATCAATTAATTATTTACACCGATTAATTCAATTAAGGTTAAACTATTTAAGTCACCGAGATCTTGATTCTTAATTAGTCAGAATATAAGAATACATCTCACTGTGATCATGTTCAATACATAAATGTACTAGCATAAATAAATAGTCAAGATAAACTATTTATCCATTTATGCTACAGTCTAAACCAACAACTCGTCCCGTAGTTGTCTCAACTGTGAACACAATTTATATCTCAACTTCACCGATTATATGATCTTCTGTGATCTACAACACACCATATAATCTATAGTATGAGATAAATTGGACTATTATATGATTATGCAAAAACAATAATTCAGATAGGAAAATAGTAGTGAATAAGGTATCAATATATACAAGCATAAAAGTGTTGCCTTAAGTATATAACCCTTCAATTCTCCCACTTATACTAAAGCAAACTTTTAGTATACAACGTGACTAATAAACTGATAATATCCTCTAGCTATCCACTCGCTTGTAAATCTCTATTACAAATTCTCCCACTTATACTAAAGTTTAGTTTAGTATCGGGAGGTCACGAACTCCAAGGTCTTCAACATGCTTGTTGAACACCGCACCAGGAAGACTCTTCGTGAAGGGATCAGCAAGATTATCAACTCCCGCAATATGTAGTAATGCAACATCACCATGCTTGACCACTGACCGAATGTAATGATACTTGCCATCAATGTGTTTCATGGATTGATGACATCTTGAATCCTTGGTATTCACAATAGCAGCCTCATTATCACAATAAATTGTAATACATTTAGGCAAGTTAGGAATCACATCAATCTCAGCTAGAAAGTTCCTGAGCCATACAGCCTCTTTAGCAGCTTCACAAACAGCTACATACTCGGCTTCCATGGTGGATAGTGAATTGCATTTCTGCTTTACACTTCTCCACACAATGGCTCCACCTCCAAACATAAACACATAGCCAGTAGTAGACCGCCTCTTTTCCTTATCACCTTGATAATCGGCGTCTACATACCCTACTGGTGTCAGATCATGAGACTGGTAAACTAGCGCATACTCCTTAGTCCGTTTAAGGTACTTGAGTATGTGCTTTACAGCAGTCCAATGAGCTTGACCTGGATTCGCTTGATATCTAGCCACAATGCCAACGGCAAAACAGATATCAGGCCTGGTACACTGCATCGCATACATGAGACTTCCTACAGCCGAAGCATAAGGAACTGTCTTCATGCTCGCTATTTGCTCAGGTGTTGTGGGACACAAAGCTTTAGATAGCGGAACACCATGTCTGAAAGGTAGAAAACCTTTCTTAGCATTCTGCATGCTGAACCGTGCAAAAACAGTGTCAATGTAGGATGCTTGAGACAAACTCAACATTCTCTTAGATCGGTCACGACCAATCTTTATTCCGAGAATATATGCTGCCTCTCCCAGATCCTTCATTTCAAACTGTTGGGATAACCAATCCTTAATGCCAGACAATACATTCACATTATCACTAATGAGAAGTATGTCATCCACATAGAGTATAAGGAAAACCAAACTCCCATCGATACAGACCCTATAAATGCAACTATCGTTGACACACTGCTCAAAACCATAAGTTTTGACCACGTCATCAAAACGTTTATTCTAGGATCGTGAAGCTTGCTTAAGTCCATAAATAGACTTCTTAAGCTTCCAAACTAGATGCTCTTCACCTTTCTTGATGAACCCTTCTGGTTGTAGCATATAGATATCTCTATCTTCTTCAAGATACCCATTCAAGAATGCGGTCTTGACATCCATTTGCCACACCTCAAGGTTCATATGGGCTGCCATAGACAAGAGAAATCGGATAGACTTAAGCATGGCTACTGGAGAAAAAGTTTCCTCAAAATCGATACCAGGTCGTTGAGTATAACCTTTCGCCACCAGTCTCGCTTTGAAGGCCGTAACCTTACCATCCGGTCCTCTCTTGCGTTTGTATACCCATTTGCTACCAATGGCCTTTCGACCCTCAGGTAGCAAACATTTCTCGTATACATCCATGGCAGTTATGGATTCAAATTCTGAAACCATACATGCCTCCCACTCAAGAGCATCCGGATCTGCTAGTGCTTCGGAGTAAGTCCAGGGATCTTCTTCGATAAGCCCATCGTCAATTGAATCTTTAGATTCATTGACAAATGCATATCGACTGGGCAGTTTGCCCTTTGATTCCCTCTCACTTCGACGTGGCACTATTTCAGATTCGGTATCGACATTCTGTGCATTTTCTGATGAGACCTGCGGTACTACATCTTGCACAGTTTGCTGAATTGGCTGACTTGTCGTGCCAATTTCTTTGACCTCTCCGAATATAATTTTACTCTTACTTTTATGGTTATTTATGTAGTCCTCTTCCAAGAATCTTGCGTTAGTGCTAATAACGACTTTTTGATCCTTAGGACAATAAAAATAACCCCCTTTCGTTCCTCTAGGATATCATATAAACAACTTTACTTCAGTTCTAGAGCTCAACTTATCGGCATCCTTGTTCAGCACGTATGTTGGACTGCCCCAAACCCGGATGTGGTTAAGAGAAGGCTTGCGCCCTGACCACAGCTCGGACGGGGTCTTAGCAACCAACTTAGAAGGCACTAAGTTTAGAATGTAACCAGCTGTTTCTAAGGCATATCCCCAAAACGAAATGGGTAAAGTAGCAAAACTCATCATCGATCTAACCATCTCAAGAAGAGTTCTATTTCTTCTCTCTGCCACACCATTCTGTTGGGGTGTACCCGGTGTAGTCAACTGAGATGTAATCCCAGATTCTAATAAGTATGCTCTAAACTCGTTACTGAGGTATTCGCCACCGCGGTCAGATCGCAATGACTTAATACTTTTACCTTGTCGCTTTTCTACTTCCGCCTTGAATATTTGAAACTTGTCAAAGCATTCAGACTTGTAGCGCAACAAGTAAATGTACCTGTACCTTGAGTAATCGTCAATGAAAGTGACAAAGTACTCGTACTCTCCACGAGCTTGAGTGGACATAGGTCCGCACAAGTCAGAATGAACCAGTTCCAACACTTCTTTGGCCCTATACCCCTTGGCCTTGAAAGGCCGAGTCGTCATCTTTCCTTCTAGGCAGGATTCGCAGACTGGGATTGGTTCTACTTGAAGAGACTCCAAGATACCATCGGAAACCAGTCTTTGGATCCTCCTTAGATTGATGTGACCCAATCGTAGGTGCCAAAGAAGAGTTTGGTTCTCTAGAGAAGAAGCTTTTCTCTTCTTTTGGTTTGTAGTCAAAGTAAAAGCAGATGAAGAATAATCAAATGGACATGTAAAAGTATAAAGAGAATCAGCCGCACTTCTAAATAAAACTTGACCATCTTTAATGAATACTGCATTATCTTCTAAAAGAACAGAATATTCATACTTTCGTAATTGAATGGTAGAAATCAAGTTTTTCCAAAAACCCGGAACATAGAGTACATCTCTTAAAACCAAAACATGTTCATCAATTAATAAATTCACATCTCCAATTGAAACAACGGGTAAGCTTGCTTCATTTTCCATGGAGAGTGCTAGCTCGCCTTTACTAAGCTCCCTTGTCCGCAGGAACCCCTGCAAGGTGTAATAAACATGGTCAGTTGCACCCGAGTCAACAACCCATTGATGGGAAGATCTCGAAACTGAATATGTTTCCGTTACTAGAGCAATAGAAATACCTTGAGCTTTCTTCATCAAGGGACAATCGGATTTCCAATGTCCAGTTTTCTGACACTTGAAGCACTTGCCTTTCCCTTTTGGCGTTTTAATGCCTCCGGTAGGGCCTGGCTTATTGCTCCAACTCTTGCTTTGGCATTTCTTGCCATTTGGTCCTTTTTGCTATTTCACACCTTTCGGTGCAAAGCGAGGACCTTTGGCGGTGGCCAAAGCCTATGGACTCTTCCCCATAACTCCCTCTGCAGCAACCAATTCATTGAGCAGTTCATTTAGGGTGAACTTTTTCTTGCCCATGATTGCATTGAGACGGAAGTTTTCATAGGACTTGGGGAGAGTGTGGAGTACCATATCAACCTTGATATCATCTTCGATACCTCCACCGAGCATTTCCAGCTCATTGAAATGATTAATCATTTCGAGCACATGCTCGCGCACAGATGAACCCTCTGTCATCCTCGAAGCCATAAGTTTCCTCATGATTTCAAAATGGACTGAACGGTCAGTTTCCCCGAAGAGCTCCTCGAGGTTCACCATTATTGCAGCCGCAGTCTCGAAGGACTGATGTTGTAGCTGCAATGTGGAAGACATAGTGGTCATAATATAGGCTTTTGCCATATTATTCGCCCTATGCCACCGCTTGTGAACCTCCCTTTGCTCATCAGTAGTCCGAGCAGTTGGGTTCGCGGGAGCTGGAGTAGTAAGCACAAACTTATACTCCTCCGCGTCAAGCACATATCCCAGATTGCGCTTCCATTCCAAAAAATTTGGACCAGTAAGCGGCTTAGCAGTTAAAACATTCAAAAGGGGAGTAAAAGTCATATCTGAAATATTAAACAAACAAATGCAAATAAGAAACCCATTATTGCATAATTTATTCGTAACAAAAATATTGTAACCTTTTGATAAAACAATATTATTGAAACCTCCGTTAGCCCAATCGAATTACATGCAAGCCACGTTCATATGGACGTTTACGCGCTCCTCGTTTGACCAGACACCCAGTCTTTAATTTCATTCCATTGTCAAATTATCCTTATGACAAAATGAAACCAATAAACAGACCTTAACTAGACCACGCAACTTCAAGAGGGTATGGCCAGAAGCCTTTTGAGCCTTACAGACAGCAGTACCCACAACAGCCTTCACAGGCAAGAGGGCCTTCCTTGGCAGAACTTGTCCACACGATGGCGCAAGAAAACATGAAGGCACATCAAAAGCTTGAGAAATTCAAGATGGAAACTCGAGGAGAAATGCAAAATATCAACGCCCAGTTATCCCATCTTGCCCAAACGATCGCTCGGATGGAAAAGAAGCAGAGCAAGCTTCCTGCCCAGGTGGAGGTTAAGGGGGTGAATGCTGTGATGCTGATGAGTGGGGAAGATATCCTGCCCCAGAAAGCACTTCTCAACCAAATAGATGTTATGATCCAAGAAAGCCTGACAGAGGACTATGCCCAAAACGAGGATATGAGGAAGCTGCTGGAATGATGGATACCCTAAAGGAGGAAGTGGGATACACAGAAGCCCTTAATATTCCCACCATCGGACCAGAGGACAAGTTGGTGTCGTCACCCGAGAAAGCACCCAAGCTCGAATTGAAGAATTTGCCCAAGCATCTGAAGTTCATCTGTCTGGGCGAGAATGAGACTTTGCCCCAGATCATCAATTTGGAAATAAGCCCAACAGAGGAGGAGCAAGTCCGAGAGTTTTTGAGCACATACAAGGAGGCAATTGGTTGGACCCTAGCGGACATTAAGGGTATAAGCCAGACTGTGTGCATGCATCATATTCTCATGGATGAGGATGACGTTCCAGTTCGTGACCCACAACGAAAGCTCAATCCAACCGTGAAAGATGTGGTAATGAAGAGACCCTTGAAACCTCCTCTTGGGCATAACCCTCCTTATGGTTTTGTTTTTATTTTGTTTTGTTTTAAGTCTGTTTCGTCTCTACCTTCCTTTCTATTTTCGTTTTTATCTTCGTAGTGTTTGTTCTTCGACCTCCTCTACACACCCACTTTGCCCAAAGCAAAGTGTGTGTGTAGGGAGGGTTACCTTTTTTGTTTTCGTTTGTTGTTGGTATTCCTCCTTCTAACACCCTTTGCCTAAGGCAAAGTGTGTGAGTGGGGAGGAATACCTGTTTTTTATGTGTTTTGTTTGTGTTTCAGCATGGTTCTCCTGAAGGACGTACGTATCAAGGGCAAGAGAGTTAGATTCACCACCCCTGAAGAGAGGTTACGCCCACAGCAAGCTTTCAGCCATCTACCCCAACAAGTAACAACAAGGAGAAGTCAGAGAACCCTGCCCCTTTGAGAGCAAATAATGATGCCCGTATGGGCATAACAGAAGCCATGATGATGGAGACCAGAAAGGCACTCTTTGCCTACTTTTCGAGCACTAGATTCAGGTGCCCACCTGAACTCTGTTCTAGGCATAACCCTCCATAGGTCTTAGTTTCTTTTTAGTTTTCATTTTGAGTCTGTTTTTTGGCCCCCTCTACACACCTACTTTGCCCAAGGCAAAGTGTGTGTGTGGGGTGGGCTGAGCGTTGTTTCTTTGTTTCTTTGTCCTGTGGTTATGCTTTCGATTTGCAATCAATTAAGCATGATTATATTCTGAGTTTGTTGTGCAAGTAGTCTGAGATTTGAATTTCCAAGCATGTCGTATGTAGTTGAGGAAGATGGATAGGGTTGTGAGCATACCATGTGAGGTTTTGAGCTTTGATATATGTTGTCTTATGCCCATAACAACTTTTTCTTTCTTGTGTGAAAATTGACATCTTGACTAGAGTAATGCTAGAACTTGCCTTGATTCTTAGTCGAACCCTGTGTACATAGTCTAGGCGTGTTAAATGATTTAGGCAATTCTTTCTTTAGCCCACAAAGCCAAACTGACCAACCCTACATCTATCACTTGTGAACCCTTTTGAGCTTAATAATTCATTCGAATTCACTTATAAATTTGCCTAAATTTGAGCCGCCCTGGTCAAACTGAACTTAAGGGCAAAAGAAGGGAAGATAGTGTAGTGGATCCTATGGGCAGGACTAGTGCAAAAATTACAAAATGGGACATCTAATCCCAAAATAAAGAAAAGTCCAGAATAGAAAAAAAAAGTTAATGTCTTGGTTAGTATGTGCTTAAGCTCGCAAGAATAGGCATGGATCTTAAAAATATGGGAAGTCTGTTGCCCATAATGAAGTTCAGAATGACCTTAGCCTCGTACCAAAAATTCTCACCTTATGCCTTAAGCCACGTTACAACCCATAAAAGACCTAATGAGATGCGCCTAGAACTTTGACTAAAGGGGGAGACAATAGAAGATAGGCAAGCCTATGGCAAAACATAGCATGATGTCACGAGCGTAAACACTTCCCAAAAACACTTGAGAGAATGAGCGATGGGGAGGAACATCCTTACGCCCACAGACCCCTTCTTGACTCAACTGATGGCATTGCATGATTTTTTTTTCTCTGATTGCTTGCGTGTTTTTGCTTGGATATTCTCTTGCATTTTTTGTATTGCGTTTTGGTTGTGCTAACCCTTGTATCGAGTCTTGTCCGTTTTTCTTGTGTCTGTCTTCTGGGCATAATTGCATGTGCACGCTTGAGGACAATCGTGTTTAAAGTGTGTGCGTGTGATGAGCCCATGTTTGTGCTCGTTTTTCGTATCTGTTTTAGGTCTAGATAGAGTATTTTTCCTTTGTTTTGCTAGAGTCAGTCGCCTGGGAGGGCGTAGTTCCAGGGCAGGCCCGTTCTTTGGGCAGAAGGTGCTTTTAAGGCATAATGCTGTTGCATTTCGCGAAAGAGGCATGAGTTTGAAGCAGAGGAGTTTGGGACACTCAAAAGCTTATTTTGAAGACCAAAAGTCAGAGAAGCAGGATGTTGGGCAAACCGACCCTTTTGCCCATAAGTACCACGCGGGATCCTGTTGCATCGGAAGAAGGTTCTGGGCATAATGCGACTTCGGTCCAGGGGAAGAAGTATGGGCACAGCTACAGAGCCAATTGGAGATTGAAGCAGCATGTTACAAAAGCTTAGATGAAGTTTGGAGTTGCTCAAGGCAAACCGCCCATTTGCCCACAAGTACCGCGCAGGACCTAGTTGCACCAGAAGAAGATCATGGGCAGAAGGTACAGACGGGGCAGAGAAGAAGAGTGCAGGAGATGGAGTACATAAATTCGTGCTGTGGGCAAAGGCACAATCTGATCAGAAGATGTAGATAAGGAAAGATATCCAAAACCTTATCCCTTGTGGTTTGGATAAGGAAAGAATCAGCCTCCAGATCAGGATGCAATCTCTGGCAGAAGGAGCCCTAATTCCAGCCCACTCCTTTGGGCCCAGCCTAAGTAGCCCTAACTCATGCCTATAAATACCACATGGCTGTGAACCATTCAGGGGGGAGAGTAGAGAGAGGGGAGGACGAATTTTGAGAGACCATTGCTGTAGTTTTACTTTCCATAGTTAGGTAGGAGTAGTCGCCCCTTATGGGCATAGCAGTTTAATTTTTTGTTCATGTTTTCTGCGGCACTTTTGGCCGTAGGTACTTATATTTCCCTTTAAGCAATTTCAATTCCCATTATGTTTTCCTTTATATCTTTTGCTTGTGTTATTTACTTTATGGTTGGCTAAGTTTTATATTCTGATTTGGGCAAGATGATCTAGGCATGAACACTTAACTCGAGAGGTCTAATTTGGGCATAACAACTGTATGAGCATATTCCCGATACACTAGGTTTGATTCCAATAAGGTTGTAACAACTTGGTTAATTAATTGATCACTAGTTAACTAGGAAGTTCTGGCCACAAGTAATAATTTGGGCATAAGGCGAAACGCCATCGACCTCCAAAATAGTACAACGAGTGTTGGAGCCGTGACTGCTGTGAAATATCGGCGTAAGAGTCAAGTGGGTCTATCTAAATCCAAAAGCATTCTGGGCAAAGCACAACTAGCGATAGGCCATCGCAGAGAGCGTGGATGTTGCCCGGGATAGTTGATTTCCATTAGCTGAACCTTCTAAGGGATCATAAGCTGAAAGGATAGATTGGGCAAGGGGTTTTTGCGTGCGTGACGAGTGACAAAAGGGGCACAACAATTCTTATGCCTATAACCACTGGTATGCGAGTATAGTGATTTATCTTTGCACCGATGATCGAGTGTCCAGTTCATGTCTAGTGATTCGAACCCAAGTCAGAATTGTTTTGTTATTTGATTATTCTATTTTGTTATTTCAGTTTAGGTTGGAAAACCCGTTCTGCCATAAGCACGTTTTGGTCAGAACACTGCAGGATACAAAACTTTTTTAGTGACACCCTTGCAGGAGGAGTTACTGCTCAGTTCCCTGTGGATTCGACTCTGGACTTACCACTAGCTAGTCTAGTTGTGGGCACAGGATATTTTATTTGCACAAAGCTCAACGGCAGCTTCGTCAGCATTAAATGTAGAGATTTCAGGATCGTAGTTTCTCTGCAGAGGCCATTCATTTTTGGTGATTACCTTTTCAGAGATGTCATATCTCCTACTCCTTAATAGCCGTTCTCACCAAACAAAGGAACCTCTAAGGTTGAAGCCTCAGCCCAAGTTCAAATTACTCTCTAATGGAAGAATTCTTGAAGACCATTTCAGCCAATGGATCTATTCATGACATCTCCTATAAATAGAGCTCGAGGACCACTTCAATCTTCACCAATTCAACTACATAAGCTGAAATGCTGTCGAATTCGTTACTCAGCATTCAAAGCCATTCCAAAGTTTGAATCGAAGAAGATAATCACAAAGCCAAAAATCAGTCACTGCTGATTACATACATTCTCTTAGAACTTAGGCAAATATTGTATATCCAAAGCCTAGGTATAACTAATTACAGAGAACATGTTCTTTCTAATCTAGTTGGCAAGTTTTCGAATATCTTTCCAATCGACCGAATCGAGAGTTTAAGTTGTAAGGAGTTCAGACCAATGCTCTGTCTCCGAATAGATCTTAGTGCCCAGTGTGCGCTAAGAGTGAGAAATCCAAACAGGTGTGTTGGTACTGAAGATAGGATCTTCAGTTGTCCAAGTTTGTTGTGCACCCATAAGCACACGCCCAGGTTTGCTGTGCACCCGTAAGCACATGCCCAGTGAAGTTGTCAGTCGGATCAACTAACCGTGGATGTAGGAAGTGTTTTCCAAACCACGTAAAAATCTCTGTGTTGTTTACACCTTTCAGTTTTTACCTTCTTACTTCTATACTAACCTTCTCCAACTGAAAACTGATTAACTGCAAAGAGAAACTTAATTTCTGACAACGTGATTAATCTTCGGATAGTCAGTAAGATTCATAACATCTCTCTGTTCAACAAACTTGACTGAAGCTTTGCGTGTATCAGTTAAAGTTTTTGACTTAACTAATAACTATTTACTGTAGAGTATTCAGTATCAGTCGTCAACCTTGTTTTGCTAAAACTCTTTTAACTGGAAAAAGTATTGTCAATTTGTGTTTCAAGTTTCATTTTCAAAAATAGCCTATAGGTGTAACCCCCCCTATACACCTATTCGAGACCCTCCGGACCTAACACACACGTTTTTTCTATATAGTATTAAGAAAGATTTATAATAATCAATTAATTGGATGATAGTTAGAGAAAGTACGTGTACATGTTTACGAAATACTAATAAGTAAAAATATATTAAAACTAACATCTGCATTTGATATAAAAAGAAAGAAATAACAACTAAAATTAACATAACATCTAAATTTTTGAAAGAGCATACATTAGTACTCCCTCCGTCCCACTGTAAGTGAGACTATTTTTTGGGGCACGAGAATTAAGAAAGATGTATTTTGTGTGTAGGTGAAAAAGTGAAAAGGTGTTTAAAGGAAAAAACTTTTACCCAAAAAAGAAAGAGTCTCACTTACAGTGGGATGCTCAAAATAGAAAGAGTCTCAGATACAGTAGGACGGAGGAAGTAAATATTTTACCGGGAAAGTACATTTACATACATTTTTCTACAGTTTGAAGAATTCATTGATGAGAATTTGAGAAAGTTCGTGTACATCTAATTATAATTTATGGTGAGGAGCAATATATGCAGAGTAGGGAGAGAGTACAAATCAGAGGAATCACTCCCATCAGAGGAGCCGTATGGGTCAGAAGAACCATTTTTACCAGAAGGATTTCATCCATCAGAGGAATGACTCTAGCCAGAGGAGTCATCCGCACCAGAGAAGTCATTTTTGACAGAGGAGCCCTCTTCTCCAGAAGAGTCATCCGCACCAGAGAAGTCATTCTTGACAGAGGAGCCCTCTTCTTCAGAGGAGTCATCCGCGCCGGAAAAGTCACCATCGCCAGAGGAGACGCCTTTACCAGAGACGACGTGTTTACCAGAGGAGTCCTTCATGCCAGAGATGTCAACATCACCAGAGAAGACGCCTTCGCCAGAGAAGACATTTCCATCAGAGGAGCCAATAAACGCGCGGGAAGGTCTCCCGCGTACTATCGGAATTACCATTGTACCCTTCCATCACGCATGACGCATGCACCGAAGATGTTTTTACTATTTTACCCCTCTGCTTGTAAATCTATAAATAGGGCCCGAGCTCGTGTATTATTTTTTACGCTATCTCACATTTTCAAATACAACTGATATTTTCTCCTTTCGTGCAAGATTTCCGATTGTTCTTTACTCCGTCTTCTTCCAGTCATTACACTAGGTATAGTTCATGGTTTTTCTCCATAGTTTTAGGTGTTGGTTTCATTAAACACCAACTGGCGCCGTCTGTGGGAAAGCTACTGAATTAAGACGTGAGGTTACGGTCGCCGGCGTACGCAGATCTGTGAATTCAATCGGATTTGCGGGCGTTGGCATCGATTGGTCCGATAACCCGGATATCCAGCTGTGTTTAATCGTTTAATTGCGTTTTTTGGTTTAATATGTGGTTAATCTGCTGAGTTCTGCGTTGATTTATGTTTTGGGTGCATGGGGAAAGGTGGCGACGGGCGTAAAACATGAATCAGGGGAAATTTACGTTTATTTACCGTTTGTTTGGGGTAGTTATCTGCGAATAAAGGGTTCTCTTGTAGAATTGAGGTTCTCTTCGCCGATCTAATGTTTTGCATGAGGAAATTGTGATTGGGTGCTCTGTTCCGATTGTGTTCGTCATTTCCTTATGGATCCCCGATATTTTGGGTTTATGTTGCTTGTATGTGGTTGTTTTGCGCATTAGTGCGATAATTGTGGGCGATCTTCATGTTTTATCTTGTTTGCGGTGAAGCGTGTGGTTATTACTGTTAATTCATGGGTTTGCATCGATAATACGCTGATTAATACTTTGTTTGTGTTGTGCTCGGGTTCGCGTTGCTAATCTGTGGGTATTCTTTGTTTGCAATTGATAATTACCATTACTTCCTATGTTTTGGTGACTAATCCTCGCTTTATATCGCTGAATCGGGGGTGATAATCTGTTTTTGTTACGTTAGTTCTGTGCCGGGGGCTTATAGACGTTTTTCGTTTAAGGGAGGGGGTTTATGGGCATTTTCCATGTTTTGCGTGGTTGATCTTCGATTTCGATGGTTGAATTGGAAGTTCTGTTCTGTTCCTGATATATTGAGGTTTCTTGCTGTGGATCTATGGGTTTTGTGGTTAGTCTTCGATCTCAAGAGTATTTATTGTCGTCGATGCAAGGGATTTACCTCAGTAATATGATAATTAAACGCTTTGTCTTAGTTATGGTGAGATTCATATTGTTGTTTTGTGGACGATCTTCATTTATGGGAAACTGTTATTCATGTTCTCCATGTTTTCCTTGACTAATCTTCATATTATGGTAGTATTTTACATAATTCTTTTTGTTATCATGTTTAATGAATCGGGCTAACATATCTTTTGGTGGTTGCTCTGTTTGTACTTATCTCTGGGTATCTTGTGTCTGTTGAAGTTTTATTGAGGGCTCTGTTTTCTCAATCTATACTCTGGGTTTATTTCCCCGAGTGTAGAATTACTTGGAAGGGAATTTTTTAACGGTCTCTGCACCGGAAGCCGGGATTTCTTATTGGATTTCTTACATTGGAACTCCAATCGGTAATAAGGGGTTTATTCTTTCGTCGTTAGAATGGTTTCTCACTTTGTTTATGTGTAGGTACCATGGGATCATCAGATGCTCACCGCAACCTAGAAAGGGAGTTCGACTCCGCTGCTCTCACCACTGAGGTGCCACCTTCACTGTTCCCTGGCCTACAGGGCAATGCTACCTTCACTGCCCCACCAGGGTTTCAGGCTATCCCCGCCACTCCGTTGACAGGGTTGAATGCAAGCCTCCAGAGATCTGCTCTGGTGACTCCAGGATTTGACATGCCATGCTTAACTCCCGCGTCTGGAGCGGGACAGATCACGTTTGGGTCGATGGAACAGATGATGGCGCTGCTTCACTACTCCGCTGTGCGTCAGGCACTAGGAACTCCCATGTTGTCCACTGTTCCCACTGTAGCTCCACTGGTGGGAACGGCTACTTTGCAGGGCACTGAGGCCCCACCTCCCGCTGCTCAGGAGGTAAACGCTTTAGCAATCAACAAACAAGCTGCGATGCCTCTGGAAGTGCAAGGGGACCCTGCTGACAGGGAAGTGGAAAGAAGACCAGAGGGGAGCCGGGTCAGACTCAACAGTGTTGTGAGAAAGGAGAGGGTTGACGAGTCTGATAGTCAATCCGTCTCTTTGGTGTTCGAGGAAGAGAGACCGAGGGAGAAAGCTCGGCTAAAAAACCAAGTGTCTCAGCTGAAACATCAACTCCAAGATCTGGAGGAATCACTGAGGGAGAAATCCCGAAGGGAGGACAGGGAACAAAGGTTAGGAAAATCGCACCGGGTGGAGAAGTCCCATCGATCGGAAAAATCGCGCTACACAGAGAGGTCAGAGGAAAGAGAGCCGGAGTATTCCTCTGGCAGACATGAATATAGAATCCACAAGCGCCACGCTCATGAAGTACCCAGGGACAGAAGGGAACAGGGGAGGCATAAGGAGGACAAGAGAGCTAAGACATCGAGGTTCCACCCGATCAACAACCGCAGTCCTTTCTCGGACGATATTTTGGCAGATGCCTTACCTAGAAGCTACAAGCCCATCTCACTGGATTACGATGGCACTACCGATCCGGAGGTACACCTCAATCGGTTTGAAGGGTTGGTTACGTTGCACATGTACACGGAGGGCATCAAGTGCCGGATCTTCTCCACTACCCTTACTGGACCAGCTTAGTTATGGTTTGGGACGCTGCCCCCAAATTCCATTCACTCTTTCGAAGAATTACAGACTCGTTTTTTGCGTCAGTTCGCGAGTTCACGGAGGGTAGGGAAGTCAGCCCTTTCGCTGATGGATATTAAGCAGGAGCAGGGAGAAACGCTTCGAGAGTACACAGCAAGGTTTAACCTTGCCGCTCTGGAGGTGCCAAAGGCAGAATCGCAAATTAAAAACTGCGCCTATGTCAGAGGACTCAGGCCAGGGATCTTTTTTGACGAATTACAAATTCGACCAGCAAGGGATTTTGATGACATCATGGCAAGGCTGCCGGGTTATCTACAGTTGGAGGACGCCAAAATGGCGAGGAAGGTGGAAAATGAGAAACACAGAGTCAAGAAAGCTGAGGAAGCACCCGAACGACAAAGACAGCAAGATAGGGCCCCATTCAGAGGGTTGCCTCCTAGGGTACTCCCACCCCAGGGAGGAATGCCATCTAATCAACAGCGCACAGTGAATGAAGTAACGCGGTTTACCGAATACACGCCCTTGATTAAACCACAAGAAGAAATTTTTCATCTGATAAAGGATCAGCCGTTCTTTAGGGCACCGGGGACCTACCGGACTGGGCCGCCGCAGGAAGGGCCTAACAATAAGTTGTGTGAATATCACAATTCCTTCGGGCATTACACGAAATATTGTGGACACCTTAAGCACCAATTGGAGTTATTGGTGCGCCAGGGATGTCTCGACCACTTCATTGACAGGGGAAATGAAGGTCAGAGGAGGACTGATCAGAGAGATCAGCGGGATCAGAGAGATCAGCGAGATCAGAGGGATCAAAGAAATAACCGGGATCAGCGACGAGAGCAGGGGAACAACAACAGAGATCGCAGGCTCGATGATAACCAGGATAATCGCAGAGAAGGGGCAGACAGACAAGCTCTTCCTCCGCCCCCGTATAGAAGGGAAGTTCACATGATTTGTGGGGAAAATGGGATGCCCACATCAAATAGGGCTAAAAAGCAAGTCGTCAGAGCAGTCAAAACAGGGTATTATCCTAAAAGGGTCATGGAAGTCACCAGCGCGGCAGAGGAGCCGGCAATCACTTTTGGAGCAGAGGATATACGCACATTAATGTATCCGCATGATGATGCGCTGGTCATCACGACGGACATTGCCGGCTGCATTATTCACCGTATTTTCGTGGATTCGGGCAGCGCTGTAAACATCTTGTACAAGGAATGTCTCCAAAATATGGGAATTAACGCTCATGTTGAGCCGACAAATGCTCCTCTGTTTGGGTTTGGAGGAGAGATGGTCATGCCCCTGGGGTATGTAGAGCTGCCGTTGATTCTTGGCAGTACAGTGGCGGGCAACAAAACAAGGATGGTACGTTTCTTAGTGGTGGATATGCCTAAACCCTCGTACAATGTCATACTCGGCCGGCCCGCCTTGACGGCGTTCAAGGCGGTTATCTCTTTGTTTCACCTAAAAATGAAGTTTCCAATCGAGGGTGGAAGAGTGGGAGAAGTTTGTGGCAATCAAACGACATCAAAAGCATGCCACGTGCAAATGCTCACACAGTCAGCGGGGCAGAAAAGGGAAAGATGGACAGAGGGGTCGAACGCCCGGAAGAGGGGGAAAGTGGGCGAGGTGCATGCCCCAGCAGAGGAGCGCCAAGAGTTGGCGGATTTATTAAAAGACAGAGAATCCACAGAGAAAACCGCGCTGGTGTCCACTAGCGATGTTTGCAATATGATAGAGTTATTTCCAGGGAAAGAGGGTTTCCAGACTAAGATTGGATCGGCCATGAGTGATCAAGTCAGAGAAGAGCTCATTGGTTGTCTCCGACGAAATGCGGATGTGTTCGCTTTCAGCACCGCAGATTTGAAGGGAATCGATAGAGGGTTGGCGGAGCATTGCCTCAACGTGGACCCTAAGGTCAAGCCGGTAAAGTAACGGACAAGGAATTTTGGGGCTGAAAAGGACGCTGCCATCAGAGAGCAGGTCTATGAACTATTGAAAGCTGGGCATATTGTGGAAGTGCAATACCCAGAGTGGATCTCAAACGCAGTGATGGTACCCAAGAAAACAAACACCTGGAGGATGTGTGTGGACTTCCGAGATTTAAACGCTGCTTGTCCGAAGGACCACTATCCTCTGCCGAGGATTGACCAATTGGTGGACTCCACTTCAGGATGTGCCTTATTATCCATGATGGATGCGTACCAAGGGTATCATCAGGTAAAGATGAACAGGGGAGACATCGCCAAAACGGCCTTTGCCGTCTGTTGTGGAGTATATGGGTGGAAGAGTATGCCGTTCGGTCTGAAGAATGCAGGAGCCACATATCAGCGGATGATGGAGAAAATTTTCAAAGAACAGCTTGCTAAGAATATCTCAGTATACGTAGACGATATGCTCGTACGGAGTAACAGGGCAGAGGACCATGTGTCGGATCTGGAAGAAATCTTCACAGTAGTCAGAGATCACAGACTCATGTTGAACCCAGCCAAGTGCACTTTTGGGGTCACCACAGGGAAATTCTTGGGGTATAAAGTCACGCCAGCAGGGATTGAGGTCAATGCCGACAAGGTCAAAGCTATTTTAGAAATGACACCGCCCAGAGGAATCAAGGAGGTGCAGACTCTGAATGGGCGTATCACTGCTTTGAGCAGGTTTATATCGCGATCGGCAGAGCGAAGCATGCCGTTTTTCAAAGTGTTGAGGAAGGGAACCAAGTTTCTGTGGACAGAGGAATGCCGAGCGGCGTTTGAGGATCTTAAAGTATACCTAGCAAAACTCCCAACTCTGACCAAGCCAGTTCCGGGAGAAACGTTGTATCTATACATAGCTATGGGGGAGGAGTCAATCAGCTCTGTGCTAATCAGAGAGGAGGGAAGTCATCAGAGACCCATCTATTTTGTCAGCAGAATTATTCAGGGCCCTGAGCTCAACTACACAGAGATCGAAAAGGCTGCTCTGGCGGTCATGATCACGGCAAGAAAGCTGAGGCCTTATTTTCTTTCACATCGAGTGGTGGTACGCACGTCTTTACCTTTTAAACAAGTTTTGGGGCGCGCGGATTTGTCGGGAAGAATGGTTAAATGGGCTGTGGAACTAGGGGAATATGACGTAGAGTACGAGCCACGAACGGCGATCAAGGCGCAAGCATTGGCAGACTTCATACAAGAAACAACTCGTCGTCCCATACCAGAGTTCTGGGTGGCTTGTGTGGATGGGTCAGTAACAAAAGAAGGGTGTGGAATTGGGGTTTATATTACTTCGCCGGGTTATGGGACATACCAGTTCGCCATCAAATTCACCTGTCGGTTATCTAACAATGAGGCGGAGTATGAGGCCGTGGTCAGAGGGGCTCATATCCTATCAGAGCTTAAAGCTGAGTGTGTCATTATAAAGACAGACTCCCAGTTGGTTGCACAACAATTCTCGGGAAGTTACAGTGTCAAGGATCAGAGGATGAAGGCGTACCATACCAAAATTAGCGAAATGAAAGAAAAATTCATGGAGTTTAAGCTCGAACAGATTTCTCGGGAGGAGAACACGAAAGCCGACCTACTGGCGCGCATGGCTAGCGCAGTAGAGCAAACTTGGAGCGACGAGATTATTCTACTCTGTGATACCAGAGAGATGGAGGCTTCGCAGGTGTTCTCGGTAGAGATCAGGGATGATTGGCGGGCTCCGATCATACACTTCCTAAAGACAGGGGAGCGGCTAAGCAGAGAGTCCAACCAGAGGGCCCGTTATGAAAATTACTGTCTAATCAATGATCAACTCTTCAAAAGATCTTTTACTCAACCTCTGCTAAAATGTTTATCGCCAGAGGAAGCTAACTTTGCTCTGAAAGAGATTCATGCAGGTTGCTGCGGCGGACACACCGGATTTCGAGACCTTGTACGCAAGATCATCCGGGCAGGTTTTTATTGGCCTCACATCAACCAGGAAGCCAGAGAGTTTGTCCGCAAGTGTGAAGCTTGCCAGCGGCATGCCGGGAAAATCAACATACCAGGGGAGCCCATGGGTGTAATGTACGCTGCTTGTCCGTTTGATAAATGGGGCATTGATATAGTTGGGAAGCTGCCTACAGCACCTGGAGGGAAATGCTTTCTCATTGTGGCAGTGGACTATTTTTCCAAATGGGTCGAAGCTGAGGCCGTGAGCAAGATCGATGAAGTTACAGTGGAACGTTTTATCTGGAGGAATATCTGTTGCAGATTCGGAGTGCCACGCATCATCGTGTCTGATAATGGGACTCAATTTACAGGGCAACGGGTTGCGGACTTCTGCGATCGAATGGATATCACACAGCGGTTTGTCTCGGTGGCTCATCCACAGGCAAATGGACAAGTGGAATTGGCTAATAGGACCATATGTGAGGGCATCAAGAAGAGGCTAAATCAGAGCAGAGGGAAGTGGGTGGAGGAGCTGGATACCGTTCTTTGGGCTTACCGAACTAGTCCAAAAACGGTGACAGGGGAGGCACCATTCACACTGGTGTATGGATCCAATGCGGTGATACCAGCAGAGGCACGACTAGAATCATACCGGATTACCACGTATGACACTGAGCACAATGAGGAGCTCCGCCGAGCAGAGCTGGACTTGGTGGAGGCACAGAGGGAGGAAGCCCGTGTCAGAGCGGCCAAGTACAAAGGCATTATCAAAGCGGGATATGACAAACGGGTCAGAGTGAGGAAACTGTCGAAGGGAGATTTGGTTCTCAAGCGAGCTGATGCATTAAAGGCGGTGGGTAAGTTCGAAGCCAATTGGGAAGGGCCATACATCGTCACAGAGGTTTTGGGAGGCGGTGCGTACATATTGTCGGATTCAGACGGCAGAGCTCTACCCAGACCATGGAATATAAACACACTCAAAAAGTTCTATGTATAACTGCTTCTTAGCAGGAGTAATCACTTGTAGACCGGATACTCTTTTTCCCCACAGGGGTTTTAACGAGGTCCGGGGCCATAATATCAATAAAACAGATATGTGGTTCTAGGGAATTCCCTGGTGTTGTGTTTGTTTATTTCAATTCTTGTTTTCTTACATTACATATGCTACTTAACATGTTCGTGCAGAGCACTGCACATGTCACCAGAGGGGGGAGTAGGGTGTATACCCATAATCCTCAATTTTTAAATTCAAAATGCAAACTGCTTCTTAGCAGGACAAGGGAGAAACAAATACAAAAACTGCTTCTTAGCAGATCAAAGGGAAAGCAAGCATCAGGGATGGACGTCTCTTCTTCCATGATCCAACACTCCGAATTCTTCTTTGTGGCTGGGACACGCTCACCTCTCAGATCTACTTCAACTCCACTTTGTGTCTGCAGAATACCAAGAAAAACAACAAGTCAAAATGCCAAAAAGAAAGAATACAGAGGAGGAACAAACCAAAGGCCAGATCTGAGGAACCAACGCTCAGATCCGGAAACCCAACGCCCAGATCTGGGAAATCAACGTCTAGATCTGAGAAGCCTGGCTATAAAACACTCAAGCAAGGGAACTCCACTCATTACAACCACAAAGTTAGAGATCTACACCAGAAGCACAGGGGAAAAGGCGGAGCCCTCAGGGATGTGAGTGTTTAGAGGGGAAATTCCCTTACTTGAGTGCCTTACAACCGATCTAGGGAGGCAAAACATCAACAGAATCCAGGGTTTGAAGGATCGGAAGAGGATATATATAGAGGCGATTCTGGGCTTAAGAAATAGGCTAAGGGGTATTGGACCCGCATGAGCTTATGGGCCGGAGAAGGGAGTAAGAAATAATTGGGCCAACATGTTCATAACAGAGTATTGCACATGTCACCAGAGGGGGGAGTAGGGTGTATACCCGTAGGTCCCAATTTTTAAATTCAAAAATCGCTTCTCAGCAAGACTAGGGCAAATCAGAGGAATTACGCTCCACCAGAGCAGAAGGGTCACGCTCAACCAGAACAGAAGGGTTGCTGACAATCGTAAGCCGCGAAAGTTGGTTGTGCCACTCGGGCCCTCCATGCTCCGCGCAGAGGTTGCTGACAATCGTAAGCCGCGAAAGTTGGTCGTGCCATTCGGGCCTTCCATGCTCCGCGCAGAGATAGCACTTAATCGTAAGCCGCGAAAGTTGGTTGCACCCCCCGGGTTTTCCATGCTCCGCGCAGAGGTTGCTTTAACCGTAAGCCACGAAAGTTGGTCACACCCCCCGGGTTTTCCATGCTCCGTGCAGGGTGTTCCTGTCAATCGTAAGCCGCGAAAGTTGGTCGTGCCACCCGGGCCCTCCATGCTCCGCGCAGAGATAGCACTTAATCATAAGCCGCGAAAGTTGGTTGCACCCCCCGGGTTTTCCATGCTCCGCGTAGAGGTTGCTTTAACCGTAAGCCACGAAAGCTGGTCGCACCCCCCGGGTTGTCCACGCTCCGTGCAGGGTGTTCTTTCAATCGTAAGCCGCGAAAGTTGGTCGTGCCACCCGGGCCCTCCATGCTCCGCGCAGAGATAGCACTTAATCATAAGCCGCGAAAGTTGGTTGCACCCCCCGGGTTTTCCATGCTCCGCGCAGAGGTTGCTTTAACCGTAAGCCACGAAAGCTGGTCGCACGCCCCAGGTTTTCCACGCTCCGTGCAGGGTGTTCTTTCAATCGTAAGCCGCGAAAGTTGGTCGTGCCATCCGGGCCTTCCGTGCTCCGCGCAGAGGTGGCACATAATCGTAAGCCGCGAAAGTTGGTTACGCCCCCCGGGTCCTCCATGCTCCGCGCAGAGGTTGTCCTTAACCGTAAGTCACGAAAGCTGGTCGCACCCTCCGGGTTTTCCATGCTCCGTGCAGGGGGTTACTATTTAATCGTAAGCCGTGAAAGTTGGTCGTGCCATCCGGGCCTTCCATGCTCCACGCAGAGGGTTACTATTTAATCGTAAGCCGTGAAAGTTGGTCGTGCCATCCGGGCCTTCCATGCTCCACGCAGAGGGTTACTATTTAATCGTAAGCCGTGAAAGTTGGTCGTGCCATCCGGGCCTTCCATGCTCCACGCAGAGGGTTACTATTTAATCGTAAGCCGTGAAAGTTGGTCGTGCCACCCGGGCCTTCCATGCTCCACGCAGAGGGTTACTATTTAATCGTAAGCCGTGAAAGTTGGTCGTGCCACCCGGGCCTTCCATGCTCCACGCAGAGGGTTACTATTTAATCGTAAGCCGTGAAAGTTGGTTGCACCCTCCGGGTCTTCCATGCTCCGCGCAGAGTGCTCAAGCTTGAATGGGAAGCAGCTTGGATGGGAAGCAGCTTGGATGGGAAGCACGAAATCGCCAGCAAAGAAATCAACCAAATCCTCGTCAGAGGAGGCGGTGAAATCCTTTCCAGAGGAATCAACCAAATCCTCGTCAGAGGAGGCGGTGAAATCCTTTCCAGAGGAATCAACCAAATCCTCGTCAGAGGAGGCGGTGAAATCCTTTCCAGAGGAATCAACCAAATCCTCATCAGAGGAAGCGGTGAAATCCTTTCCAGAGGAATCAACCAAATCCTCGTCAGAGGAGGCGGTGAAATCCTTTCCAGAGGAATCAACCAAATCCTCATCAGAGGAAGCGGTGAAATCCTTTCCAGAAGAATCAACCAAATCCTCGTCAGAGGAGGCGGTGAAATCCTTCCCAGAGGAGTCATCACAATCCTCGACAGAGGAGTCACCACAATCCTCGACAGAGGAGTCATCACAATCCTCACCAGAGGGGTCATCAAAATTCTCGCTAGAAGAGTCAATGGAATCCTCATAGCAGAAATTAAAGCAACTCCACGGGCGGGGATCAGAGAAGCATCAACAACAATCATAACAAGTCAACTCAAATCAATAGGGGAAAGACGGAAATATAAGTCCCACCCCAACAAGCAGCGAAAACAACACAAATAACAGAGACGAAAGAAGCGGACATGGGAATGAAATTTCATTAAAGCATGCCCAAGAAGCAAAGATGTACATCAAAAACCGGCGGTAAGTGTTCAGTTGGTACAAATTAAAGAGTTACAAAATTTTCCTTTTGATAAAGTCAGGAGAAAAAGGGGGAACATCAAGAGGGAGGAACAGAAGCAGCCTGAGCGACAGCAGAGGAAACAGGAGCAAAGGCAGATGAAATTGGGGGAGGAACACCACTGGCAGAAGCACGGCCAGAAACGGCTTTCTCTGTGAACACGGGCAACAGGCCAGTTTCCTTCACTTGAGGAAGACGAACTCCCAAATCCAACAACTTTGCAGCCTCTTGCACATACAGATCCTCATTTTGGTACAGGTCGAACAGCTGTCCCACCGCAGCGGGGGAAGAGGCAGAGTCGGTGAAGACAGAAGCCGCTAAGTCAGAGGGCAGGGGAGGCTCCAGGCCGAATTGGGAAAATGTTCGGGAGCTCTCGCCAGAAGGATCCCGCAGCCGATTCACAAAGCGCGCCAAGGAAGCAGAGAACGCAGGTGCATACACGGGAGTAGAGGGCAGCGAGTCAGATCCAATCCCAAGAGAAAAATAGGGAATGGCTTTCTCTAGTACTGGGTACCACCACTCTGGCTTCTCTGGAGAATGCGCAGGGATCCCCATCCGCTTATTTATCTCCTCATCCTGGAGGTTATCCATCAGGGCTCTGAAATTCAAAGTGGCAAGTTGCTCTGGGGTGGCCCCCGCCATCTCCAATGCCTTGGAAGCTGTTTGCTCTATCACATAAGCAAAGAGGGGCCCGAGACAAATTCTCCACTTTCTCCTGGTCCTCCGAGTGGACACGAGCTAGCAGCGCATTAACTAATTCCTTACCCGATAAACTCGAAATGGGCCCAGGAACAAGATCCTCTGACTCAGCAACCGAGGGCACCACAGCTTTGCCCTTACCCTTTCCACCGGCAGAGGGGAGAACCTTGGAACCACCAGCTGACTTTTTCGCTGGCCCTTTGCCCTTGTCCCCAGCAGGAGGGAGAATCTTCACACCACCAGCAGACCTCCTCGCTGGTTCTGAGGACTTGCCAGCCTTTTTTAGGCCCTCCTGTCTCTCCTTCTCACCCACAGAGATCAGGGAACCTCTCTTCCTCTTCTTCGTAAGATCGGCAAGGGTGGCATCGGGAGCCGAATCAGGTGAAGGAACCTCATCGGTAATATCCACGACTTGGATATCCTCTTCACGGGTGCCAGCGGCATCACCAGCACTGGAGTGCCTACCTCTGTGAACAAGAGCCCCCGCATCAACTTCCTCCGCATCAAAAGGGCGCGAGGCTTCCACATTCCCCTCTGGGATTTCAACTACAGCGGGAATGGGGATCAGTTCGGACCCAGCAGGCTGCTCCGAGGGACTTGTTCCGGAAGCAGAACCGCTTGGGCCATGTGCTCCGTTGCCAGCAAGAGAAAGGGTGTCAGGCAAATTGTCCCCACATTTCGATCTCCAAGACATATCTGCAAACCAAAATTTCACATCATTAAAAGCAGGGTAACAAAAGCTAATGTGTTTTCTAATGTATATTTTTTACCTATTGATCTCTCTGGATACAGGGGAAACAGACCATTATATGCCAGAGAGGAATTGTTCTCGGCCAGGTACCTACAGTCTAGAGGCTGGGCCTTATTCATAGCATTAAGGTGAGCTATAATACTCTGGTCACGGGTAGAAGGGACTTCGGGAGAGGCTGGTTTATAAGTAGTGCGACTTGTATGCCATTCCAGCTCCGAAGCACCATAATCGCGCCAGTTGCCGAAAAGGGTGCGCACATAACAATAATATTCCAGGAAGCCCTTATCCAAGGAATTCAGGGAGGAAAGAAAAGTAGTAGGATATTTAGGGTGAGAGGCAAAACTATACAAGGGACTGCCTTGCATGCGAAGGGTCTGGGTCTGACAAAATAGCTTGGCGGTGTCCCCAACACCATTAGCCCGGCACAAAACATGGAAGGCATATAACCTCCGGATAGCAGAAGGAGCGACTTGAAAAAAGGGGATGTGAAAGTAATTACAAACGTCAACCAGCAAGGTAGGGGGAGGGATCCTTAAACCAGCCTCTATCAGGGCTTTCCAAACAACTATCAACTTGTGATGGTGAAGGCTCTCGGGAGGCGTTGAATCCTTAGAGAAGGCCTCGAACTTCAAACCTTCAGGACGCCTACATTTGCTTTTCAATTTTTCCACCTCCGCGACACCAAGGCGGGATGGAGGAACACTTTTGGGGGGTTGGCGGGGCTTTTTCCCTTTTTTCTTAGGTGGAGAAGGAGGGGGTGCAGTTTGAGATTCGTCAGAAACAGAGGGGGAAGGAAGATTTTCAAGATCTTGCCGCGATGGGGAGGAAGATGAAGGGTCTCGGGCAGAAGGAGAGGGCGAGCGAGAGGGTTGAGGGGCGGAGGTGCAGGCCATGATGGGAGATGCCAACCCTAGGGTTTCTAGCACGCTCAATCAGAGCACCAACAGTTATACCACTACACTACGATTAAACACAAAATTGCAGGGAAGAGGATACGCGAGTTACCTAGACCGGAGAAAGATGGACGGTAAAACCTGGAGCGGAAGGGTCGTGGGAGAATGCCGGAACAGTGAGGATATCGCCGGAAAATGCAGAAAATTCGCTCAGAAAACTTGGAGAAGAAGAATAGTGAAAAAAGGGGAGTTCGAATCGGCTAAGTAAGATTGTACGCGGGTAACCACCAGCACGCGGGATGAACGGCACGTGGCATACGGAAGAAATCAACGGATGAGAATTTCTACGGAAAGGCGAAAGGATGCAAAGGTTAAAAAGTAACCTCGGGGTACGGGGAAAATACTGTAGACTGGGCAGACATTTAATGCGGATGACGTCATCCACGCGGGCGAGTCCTCTGGCTGGTTGCATCTTTCCAGAGTGAACTAGCCAGACCAGGGGGCGGGAGTAACAAAAATGCCAGAGAACAATTTACAGGGCTTCTTTTTATTTTCTCATAATGTCAAAATGCTTATGTCTTTATGATTTACAGGGGTCAAGGAAAACAACAAAGTGTTAATGCTGATAACACACCACTGGTTGAACACGAAGAATACCCGGTTCAACCAGACTAGAGGGGGGAGTGGTTGGTGAGGAGCAATATATGCAGAGTAGGGAGAGAGTACAAATCAGAGGAATCACTCCCATCAGAGGAGCCGTATGGGTCAGAAGAACCATTTTTACCAGAAGGATTTCATCCATCAGAGGAATGACTCTAGCCAGAGGAGTCATCCGCACCAGAGAAGTCATTTTTGACAGAGGAGCCCTCTTCTCCAGAAGAGTCATCCGCACCAGAGAAGTCATTCTTGACAGAGGAGCCCTCTTCTTCAGAGGAGTCATCCGCGCCGGAAAAGTCACCATCGCTAGAGGAGACGCCTTTACCAGAGACGACGTGTTTACCAGAGGAGTCCTTCATGCCAGAGATGTCAACATCACCAGAGAAGACGCCTTCGCCAGAGAAGACATTTCCATCAGAGGAGCCAATAAACGCGCGGGAAGGTCTCCCGCGTACTATCGGAATTACCATTGTACCCTTCCATCACGCATGACGCATGCACCGAAGATGTTTTTACTATTTTACCCCTCTGCTTGTAAATCTATAAATAGGGCCCGAGCTCGTGTATTATTTTTTACGCTATCTCACATTTTCAAATACAACTGATATTTTCTCCTTTCGTGCAAGATTTCCGATTGTTCTTTACTCCGTCTTCTTCCAGTCATTACACTAGGTATAGTTCATGGTTTTTCTCCATAGTTTTAGGTGTTGGTTTCATTAAACACCAATTTATAATTTAAAATTAATGTAATATTCAATTAGTTACATGAGATTATTGAATTAGTGTTCCATAAAATAAATTATAATATATAATATATTATTATTTTATGAAAATTACATAATATGGTATTAATAATTTTTAGTTACAATATTGATGAGAATTTGAGAAAGTTCGTGTACATCTAATTATAATTTAAAATTTAAAATTAATGTAATATTCAATTAGTTACATGAGATTATTGAATTAGTTTTCCGTAAAATAAATTATAATATATAATATATTATTATTTTATGAAAATTACATAATATGGTATTAATAATTTTTTGTTACAAAATAAATAAAAATGCATAATTTGATAATTTGAAAAAACGGAAATGTGGTTCTAGTTTCAAGTAAAATAACACTACTTTTTGAATAAAAATGTTATTGTTTATAAATACATAAATTATTTTATGCATTGTCAATATGCATTATTAAAATGTGATTTTATTAAAAAGGAAAAGAAAAAAAATCAAGAAAACCCTTGAAAGCACAAGAAAAGCAGACTAAGGGCCGAGCCTCGTTAAAACCTTTTTACGGAAAACCCAGAGGGAAAAACCGTAAAAAGGAAAAAGAGTACCCGTCTAAAGAACGAAAACAAAAAAGAGGGTGAGAGCGGAAGGGAAAGTTTCCAAAACTCCGGCCTAACCATCATCCCCAAACAAACTCGGCTCCCACCCAACAAAAGCAACAGAACGGAGGCGAAAGGCCGGTGAGACGCCGTCGCCAAATTGCCAAGTAGAAAAAGCTACACGGCCGGTTAGACGCCGTCGTCGTTAGCACAAACAAAACAATCAAACGAAGGGAAGCTACACGGCCGGTTATACGTCGTCGCCGTGAGCTTACCACGAAACTAAACTCAAAAATCACACAAAAGGGGTAAAAATTCGGCCGGTTATACTCCGTCGCCGAAATTACCCCACCAACAAGAACAAAGGACGAGAGGCTAATAGTTTCGGCCGGTGAGACTCCGTCGCCGAAAACTAAACCACTTTGAGGAGCCTCGGTTGAACGAGCTGCCAAGAAGGCAGCAGCCTCGCAAGGCCAAAAACAAGCACCGGAGCTGTCAAAAGTATACGGGGTCGCCAGAGTATCGGAGAAACAAAAACCAGTACAACCTGCCCACCATGTGTTCGACAAAAAATGGACTAGTGCAGCAGCCACCGAGCCCCAACTGTTCGACTGAACAGCACAACCAAGAACACCCGCCAGATGTTCGATCAAAATGCTAAGAAACCAACGCCGAGCAACCATGTCTTGATTCACTCCAACAGTATTCTCAGCAAAAATCGAAAGAGGATTCAGCTTCCAGATCAAAGCAACATCCGCCACTCCCTCAAAGTCCTCCAAAGTTGACGCCGCAGCCCAGCTGCCATCCCTGGCAACATTAACGGGATGTGCGAATATATGAATGTACAGCCATATCCTGTCGGGCAGCATCTTTTATTTCTTCAATTTCATGAGGCCACCAGCCCTCCTCACGTGAAGGATTTGCCATTAAATCCGCAACCTTATTTCCTTCACGATAAATATGCGTAACGTGCAGGTGGAACGAGGCCATAGAGCTCAAGATGTCTTCCCAAGAAGCTTTAAACCGCCAAGGCGCGTTTTTAGAATTTTCACGAAGAAGACCAACAACATAAGTGGAGTCCGATTCGACCCAGAGTTTAGTCCAGTGTCTCGCCCGAGCAATACGAATGGCCATAATTACGGCTAGCAATTCAGCCTCGAAAGCATAACCCATGTTATATTTGTAGTGAAAACATCCACGAACCCATCCCCAGTGATCACGGAAGACACCTCCATAACCTATAGCACCCGGCGCACCCAGAGCCGACCCATCCGTATTGACTTTCATCCATGGCGCCGTAGGTGGCCACCAACTGATCAAAATATAAGTCGGCGGAGGCACAACTCTTCCTTTAATACCAATATTCCGTAAGACAATATAGTCCGCCCAACTATTGTCCATATGACCAAGCCTCTTAAAATTCGTCGCCGTCTCCAGCAAAGCCACTCTCACCACATGAAGGATGCGCCTCTGACAAAACTTATAATTGTCAAAGACACACTTGTTGCGTTGACTCCAAATAGCCCAGATCATAGCGATAATCCCAGCTTTCCAGAATTTACTTAGCTGAGAGCTCAGCTTCCTACCCCAAGCGAGAACCAAAAAACTGTGAATATCAGCCGAATGTAAAGCCTGCGTGAAGCAAAACCAATTGAAGAAATCATTCCAGACAGGTCGCACAAGCTCACAATCCCAGAAAATGTGCTCCGACGTCTCAGAAGCTCTATTGCAAATGGGACACCAGTTCGGCATAATCATGCCATGTCTAATAAGTCTATCATAAGTCGGCATTCTATCATGTAACAGTCGCCAGCAAACCAAAGACCTACGAACCGGAATGAAGGGTTCCCAAATCCAAGTTCCCCAAGAAACCTTAGGAAATTTATGCACATGATGAGAGAAAGCAAGGGCAGCTGTCACTTTGCCTTGCAACGAAGGCTTCCAAAACCGCGTGTCCGAATCGCCAATAGGTAACAAAAGAATGTCACGGACCACCATCGGATAAGAATTCACAAACTCCTGAGTAAAATGCCAAACGCCATCAAAGAAATAATCCGCAACGGTCTGATTGAGAGAATCTTTCATATAGAAAGGAACTCCACATTTGTCCGCAAGGCGGTACCCAAGCCAATCATCTAACCAAAAGAGAGTAGAGTCACCTTTACCAATGTAGCTTAAAGAGTCCCAGATAAGCTCACTCACTTCCTCACGAAGACCATTCCACACCGAGGAAAGAGCCACAGTTTTCGCTTTGTAGTAAGGAGTGAGATACCTGCGTTTAATGATATCATATCCAAAGCTATTCCCTTCAATTACCCTCCAAGCCATTTTCATAAGAAAACTCTTATTCATAGTCACAAAGGAGCGAATTCCAAGCCCTCCTTCTGCCTTTATAGCACAAACTCTATTCCAGTTAACTGAGCAAGAAGGATGCTTACTAACATCACCATTCCAAAGGAAATTTCTGTATTTAGCATCTAAATCTTTCAAAGAGAGCGGGGCCATCTAAACACCATCATAGAATGTGTGACCGAACTACTAATAACCGAGTTAATTAAACACAATCTACCCGCCATGGAGAGCTGTAAACCTTTCCAGCGAGCAAATTTATTAACAATACGATCATGAATCGCCTGAAGATGGGAAGCTTTGGGTTTGCCACGAAAAATCGGAACTCCCAAATAAGTGAAAGGCAGATCTCCAGTGGAAATAGCCAAAATCCGAGTTACCTGTCTCTTAGTTTCCACAACAATTCGGTCAGAGAAAATGATCTGAGATTTTGAAGGGCTGAAAATCTGACCAGAAATATTGCCATAGTAATTCAGGATTTTAAGAAGAGTTCTCGCATTAGCTTTAGTGGCCTTGCAGAAGATAAGAATGTCATCAACATAGAACAGATGCGTGGGGAAAAGCACGCCTCTACTGAATTGCATAGGAACAAGATGACCAGAGCGAACACAATTATGGAAGAGGGCGCTAAGAGCATCTTCTGCTATTCCAAACAGAATAGGTGACAACGGATCCCCTTGTCGAACACCTTTAGAACATCCAAAGAAGCCACGGAGTTCACCGTTATACAGAATAGAGAGCCAAGCCGACGAAAGAATCACCTCAATCCACCTAATAAACCGATGATTGTAACCACAGACTTTAAGAATATTTAGAAGGAAATCCCACCTCAGAGTGTCAAATGCCTTGGAAATATCAACTTTACACGCCATATTTTGACCATCGCTAGAACGTCTCAAACAATTGATTCCCTCAGAACCAAGCATAATACAATCGTGAATCGATCTGCCACTAATGAACCAGAATTGATTACTCGAAACATGTTGAGCAGCCACAACACTCAGCCGCACCGCCAAGACTTTCGAAATTATCTTGAAAAATAAATTCAAAAGAACAATTGGCCTCAAGTCAGCAACCGAGACCACAATCTTCTTTTTAGGAATCAAAATTAGAGTATTAGCATTACACCCAAGCGGAAGATAAGAGCTGGAAAAGAAAGTAATAACACCGCGCCAAATATCATTCTTGATAATATCCCAGCAGTGCTGGAAAAACTTTCCAGAGAAACCATCAGGTCCCGGTGAACTATTAGGGTCCATTTGAAAGACAGCAGCAGTGATCTCTTCTTCATTAGGAATGGCAGACAGCATAGTATTATTCTGATCCGAGATTACATGGTCCAAAACCGCCTCAACATCCACAATATCCGCCTGGGAATGAGAATTCTCAGTGAAAAGATTAGTGAAAAAATCCACAATGTGGTTCCAAATTCTATTCTGATCGACGCACGTATCCCCATCAATCATCAGGTGAGAAATGATGTGTGGTCTCTTTTTATTTATACCTGAGCATACTATGGAAGAAGGCAGAATTCTGATCCCCATCTTGCAGCCAAGCTGCACTACTTTTCTGTTGCAGTAGGGAGTTCTTCCGGGAAAGCGTAGTATTAATGCTAGCTTGTGCCATAATCTCTTTATCAAACAGCTCCTCGGTGTAGCCCTCAACAACGATTTTCTCCTGAATCTCCAAAAGATCTTGCTGCTTCTCCATAATAAAAGTATCCACATTGCCAAACGTGCTCTTATTCCAGTTGCGAATCTCCATTCTCAATCTCTTCAGCTTGGCCATAACAGTATAAATCTGTCACAGCCCGACCTAAGCTAGTGAATAGTTAAGTCGGGAAAAAGTGTGACTGAAAACGAAGTAAGAAAATGAAAAAGAAAATAGATTTCAATAAAAATCACTAACCTGCTTAAACAATAATTTACCAAAATATTTGGTAATTATAAACAATCTTTTCTAAAGCTCAAAGCAGACAACTCACAATACATAACGACAAGTTGTCAAATTTTCAAGTGACATAATTCTCAAAGCTATTAGTTTGAAATCTTTGCAACACATCAATAAAGTAAAACGCACTAAGCGTTGCAGCGGAATAGCTTAAGTGGATTACATGTATGAAGACATGGAATCCTGAGCCTAATTTAGTACTTATATATCAAAAGCTTTTGCTCTGCTCGCCTCCATCTGCATCACCAGCTTAACCTGCATATTTAGAAAACATATGCAGGGCTGAGTACTAAAAAGGTACTCAATGGTCACATGCCGAAATAACTTGAAAGCTTGCTCTTAGAGCTATATATTGAACTTGCCATTTCACGCATCACACAAGAGTTTTATTTAAATAACATGTGCATGCAAAAATGTAAAACTTCTCTGTAATCATCATATGCGTCTGCAGACATACTTCTTTGTACTCTACCATATCTGCAATGATAATTGTGTGCCGAGAAGGTGGCCACCTTCTACGGTCACTGACCGGCCGATACGCTAAACCGGCTCACGGTCCTAGACCGGCCGATACGCTAAACCAGCTCACGGACCTAGACCGGCCGATACGCTAAACCGGCTCACGGTCCTAGGCCGGCCGATATGCTAGATCGGCTCACGGTCCCTTGTGTACACTAATCCTGTCTAACATCTGGATAGAACAGGATCCGAATTCGATTAACTTCTGGTGCCAGATAGGTATCATACAAGCTCATAAAAGTTTTGGCAAGTCAATAACTTTAATATAACATTACTCATGTAAACATCATTAAATAATGTGCACTTCACATTTGAGTTTAGAAAGCCCACCTGATCGTGGTCTGACGACACTAGAAATTCTGAACTATTGCTTTACCCTTGCTTGTATCCGACCTTCAGTATAAAAACTGACTAATAAATAATCAGGAAAATGATATGGACTGATTTAGACAATACTTATGTTGGTTTTAAGGTGATGGTTTTATTGAAAATTATGGAATGAAGACTAGTTGTTTGACAACTTATCAACAAACCAACTTAGACTGAAACTGCAATAACTATAACTCTGGCGTTAATCAATTCTACTCACACTAATTTAAAAATAAATACTAACGTAGAATTATTATAAATTCCCTCTTTCTTTTTAAAGAGCTTGATTCTAAGTTGATCTAATATAGGTTTAACTACTAACTAAAATAATTATGTATTTAATGCTTTAATTAACTACTTCTAAGTATAAATAAATAGTTAATCTGATTTACATAAATTATTGGGCTCATATAATAATAATGCAGTTTGTTTGAATAAATCAAAGGTCCAATTAAAACAAATCTGGGCCATTTACAGAATTAATCCAAAGCCCAACATAATTTAACTGATCCAATAATTAGTAGCCCAATTAACTATTTTTAGACTAAATAAATTAAGAATCCTATATTCTCCCCTTTAATATAAGGAATCAAATTAACTTCTCTCTCTTATCTCCTCACGCTCACATACATCTACATTCTCTCTCTGCGTTCCTTCTCTCTCTCTCTCAACTCTGTCGTCCTCTTTCTCTCTCCCTGTCTCCGGTGAGCGTCGCCGGCCTTCGCCGCCTCCGGCGCGGCGAGGTCGGCCTCTCCTCTCCCCCCTTCCTTTCTTTCCATTTCTCCTTTCCCTATGTTTCAATCCCCAAATTATAAAATCAAAATCCTAGGGTTTCTACCTCTCTTCATCCCCTCTGGAATTCGTCTCTCCGGCGAAGCCTGCCGCCCCGCCGTCGTCTCTGTCACGCCGCCGCCTCTTCTGACTCCGGTAAGTCCCTGTCTCTCTCTCTACTTCTATCTCTGCTTTCTCCCTCGAACTCCCTCTTTCTCTGCCCTTTCTCGATCTCTCGCTCTCTCTCTCTGTCCAGGGCGCGGCGGCCGCCGCAAGCCACGACAGCGCTTGCAGCGCCGGTGCTCGCTGCCGCCTGCCCCGCTCCTCTCTCCCTCTAGCTCGTTCTGCCTTTGTCCCTTCTTCATGCTGTCTGTCTCTATCTCACTATCTCTCACTCAATCTCCCTCTTTCTTTCGACTGTCGGCAGCCACCGCGGCCGCCGTGGCGCGGGCAGCGCCGGCGGCCACCACCGCCAGCCATGCCTCCGCTGTGATGGCTTGCGGCTGCTGCTGCTACTGCTAATCCCCCCTCTCCTTCTTCCTTCCCTCTTCTCTATTTCCCAATTCAAAATCTCATTCCAGCAAACTTCCAATTTAATTTCTATTTCAGTTTTAACATCACAAACTAATAAATCTCAAATTATTTTCTGTTTCAGGAATCGACCGGCGTCGTCGTTGCGTGAGACGTCTCCGGCGCAACAGTCCTTTATCAGCTCAAGATCCTATTTTTATGATTGTTTTCCTTGTTGCTTACTGGAAAGCTAAAGTTTTGATAGAAGAAAGTATACTGTTGTTAGTTATGCTATACTTAACTTGTTTGTTGTAGTTAGGTCCATCTTTCCTATTGCTAAAAGCATTCTGTACATGTATTGAACAAAAGAAAAACTACCTTCTTTGTTGTGAACTGCTGCGGGGATGTTTGTATTCTGATGAATATTTGTTTGCTGTTGGGAATTTGCAGAATGGGGGAAAAATGGTGTCACGCTCAACTCCTCTTTTCTTATACTGTTTTAAGTCGGCAGAATGGGAAGAATGAGTCACGTATGCTACGTGTTTTTTTAAGGATCAGATATGCTCTAATGAGTTTTATATAATCAGTAAATCTTATAGAAATTAACTGGTTTGGCATTCCTACTATCATTATCAACTATTGACCCAAAACAGCTATTGGGCTCAGTTAAAAACTGAAGCTATTGGGCTCAGTTAAAAACTAGATTCATATATATAGATACTGGGCTTTGGTTTCCAAATAAGAATACTGGCCCAACAATAACATTATTGTGCCTATTCTAAAATAAAACTCTTAGCCCAATTAAAAGGTTTATTGGGATTCATAAAAGAAAATAACCTAGTTTACTTAATCAATCAACTCTACATATAGAAGCTGAATTACTACAGTCCTCTATTTGACGATTATCTATATTAGAATCTAATATAGAAATTCAATTATATAATCAACAATAGTATAAATACGGTGGGGCTATTACATCCTCTCCCCCTTAAAGAAATTTCGTCCTCGAAATTTGACTAGATCAGAAAATAATTCGAGAGTTCTTTTTCATATCGAATTTATGTACTCCTCCAGAATGTGGAATATTAAGAAAAACGTTATCGCCTACTTCAGAAATTCAATCAAATCAACGAGTATCTGCAAAAGTTTATGTCGCTCTTCAGGTTCTTTGAGCAATTGTCGAATTTGTCGGATAAGCGTAATCATTTCTTCAACTGCATTAGGTCTTAACACTTTTCGTTCAACTACCTCATCCTAACAGTGTGGGGACTTAATGAGTGACAAGGTTTGTTCTCAACCCGTTCTTCGATCTAGTACAATAGTCTATATCATATATGTGATGCCCCGCTCTTTTAAATACATATTAGATTAAATATGTGCATTAGTTATAAAATTCTTTTAATTATTTATGGTGATTATTTTGTTCAGATAATATTATTTCAGCAAAAGTCTGTATAAGAGATACAGAGCTGCGATTTAATATTCAGTCATGAATGAAACCAATAATTAAATTTATTGGTTTAACTATACGTTTGAGACTTTGTTTTACCAGTTTATTGATTTAATCAATATTATTAGAAAATTTAGATTTATAACCGATTTTATAAATCGTGTTATTTAAATCAAATTGCTAGAATTATAACTTGAGATCATATGCATAATAATTTTATTATTTCGCGTTATATGTGTTAAGGTATTAAGTCGCGAATTAATTCCGACTTTCACGTATTAAATCTCAAGATTGAGGATTTAATTTATATAAATACGACGAGTATTTATTAAACGAGAATTGGAGAATTATTACAGGAACTAGGAGAAACTAGATCACGGCACTACACGTATGTCTCGATTTTTCATCCAACACATCAATTCCTACACTATTCCCTACACTATTCCACCTTCCCCTCCAACACCTCATTACTGCAATTTTTTTTTAAAAGTTGCATTATCTTCATGCATGTGTAATTGCTCCATTTTACTACATTTTCTTCCATCTTAAACTCTTCTGCAAAAAGTTCAGTTTATCACCAACTCTCTCCTACAACTATCTCGCTACATATATGTAGGGAAAATGTTTTGACACCTCTAAAACTATACACCATTTATCCAAAATGCCCCATACTATTAATAATAGCCAAACAATATGTGAACTATCAAATGTTTAATCATATCTAACATCTTTCATAATGTTGATTGGGCATTAGTTCAGCAGATGTGTCAATACATCATGAGGTGGAATACAACTACAAAAGAGATAACAATCATGCACAATTTCTTGACAGTAACCATCTCTCTCTCTCAGTATACGGGGAAAATGTTTTGACGTCTAAAACTATACAACATTTATCCAAAATGTACAATACTATCACTAATAGCTTAACAATCAATTTTCAAAAGCTTCAGCACGCCGAGAAAGAAATTTCACGGCAAGATCACAATTGTCAAAGGATGCAAATTTCAACGATCAAATCTTCAAAAGTTGCAACTCCCGGTACCAAAATTTCCACCATTTTGATTCTGTTGTCTGCAGAAACTCCTCTATAAATTGAGGAGAGTTCTGTAGAAGGAAGAAGTGCAGCAAGAGGTGTGAGGCAAGAGATAGTTTAGGAGATTTTTTTTTTACTTGCAAGAGCTCAAGTGAGCTCCCTTCGCCGGGCCATTTCTTCGTCGACCGGCCACTAGGCTCTGAACCGAGAACGTGTACTCGTTCCTCCATCTTTAGGCTACCAAACCCAACAATTGAAAGGCCGAAACCTTCTCTATATTTTCCCGACCAAAGGCCACAATATCCTTCGGAGGCCAACGTCGAATTCCCGACTTAGCCACCGGCCAACTTACGGCCTTCGTTTCTCACTATCCTTACGACGAAAAAGGATCGAGAAACCACCGTTGTGTAGCCTGATCTATCTCGCACGAGGAAAACTAAGTCGTAGACCTTCGCGGCTAAACCCCATCGCGGAACGACGACCAGAAAAACCCCCGGCGAACAACTTCCATTAGTGCTCACTTGGACAAGGGTAAGTTGACGCCCTTATTTCGATGCATTCCCGTTTCTATTATATTATGAGAAATTTCTGGGGTATAGATGGGAGTGTGGTAAATATTCGTACAAAGTTTCATATCATTTTAACTTCGTTTACTACCCTTTTAAAATTCGAGAAGTCTACTGCCCGTATCTGCTAAAACTGTCGTCAGGCAGATGATTAGGTTAATTATTTCAGTAACCATATGTTGATATTTAGCTCTCAAATTTTTATTCTATGAAGATATATGTGTTAGCTATCTACATATAAAATTTGAGCTCATTCAGGTAACGTTTGCTATTTTTCAAAAATCTGGACTTTCAGTTGGCAGAAACTGCCGAATCTGGTAGGCGATGGGAAAATCGCTATATCTCTTAAACTACTTGGAGTTTTTCAACATACTTTTCTTTTAATTAAACTAGACTCAAAGATGTTTCGATTGATATAAAATTAGACTCCATACGAGTTCGGAGTAAAAGCAGTTTATTAGTTGAAGTTGAATATATACAGTTTTGTTGAGATGGAAATGATTCAAAATAATTCCTACTAAGGATTTTAAAGTTTTATTGTTGATAAAATATCACTTTTAGTTTATAAATGAGCTATTGAGATATATAAATATTTTGGAGAAAGATTTCATGAGAACTTGTTGGTAAAATTATATTAGATGGAATAGTTGATAAATGAAATATTAAAGATTTATTAATTAAATGGTTAAAATATTAAAATTATTAGATCTTCTCGAAAATTTCTTTTTATAGTTAACTCCTTTTATTATTTTAAAATATTTTTACAAATGTTCCTAAAATCTCACAATGAAATTTTCATCAGGAATTAATGTTTAGAATTTATTAATGACTTATTAGTTCTTTTAATAGTAGCAATATATATATATTGATTGGCATTATTAAATGGGGAAAAGGAAAATATTTTATAAATTATTCTTTATTTATAATGGATAAATAAAGGAATAATATAAAATGGGCTTTCCTACATCCTCAAAGGTACATGAAGTATTTCGATAAAAGAAGAACGATTGTATATGAGTTAGATACAGTCGTTTAAGGAAATATGGGTAGTTAGAGAAATGAGTGAATAGTGATTCACTGCATTTGTTGTTATCTTTTCTATTATTCACTCGAACACATGTTTCGTGTTATCAAAGGTTCAAATAAACAAAAGCGCCTGAGTAACCTATCGCGCTAAGGAAAGAGAATCATTGTCTTAAGTAGCAAAACACTGCAATCAGGTAGGCATTACTTTCATATATATCAAATGAGTTTAAATGTTACGTTCAAGCAAGTTATTTCATGACAAAATCTTTGAATTGATGTTATTTCAAGTATTGTCTTGCCATAAAATGTTTCAATTTCAGTATGATATCTATCTGATATGGCTTTGCCAATTATCATGTAATCGAATTCGAGTCTTGAGCAGTTGATAGCTATCCTGCCTTGGCTAGTGTACACCAGTGACCGTGAGTCATCTAGCGGGTTGGCCGGTCAAGTGACCGTGAGAGGTGGCCACCTCTCCGGCACACAGATTCAGATATGATAGATTACAAAAGAACTTAGTCTGATCAGACGAACTTTAGAATCACAAATGAATTTAGTATGCTTAGGGCCTTTTTAAGTAAAAACCCTTGGTTATACTATTGAAATGGCATGACAATTTACAGTTATTATGTATGTATATGATTTTCGGCATATGTCTACTGAGTACCTTGTACTCAGCCCTGCATGTATTTCTAAATGTGCAGGTTGAGCAGTGATGAGTGATGATGGGGTGTCGTGCGGAGCTTTGTCATATTTACTAAATAAACTCTTGGCGATACATGTCTTCATACATGTATCACGTTCTCATTTCCACTGCGAACACTCAGTTATGATGCAGTTTATCCTATTATGTTGGATTGTCAAATCAAGTTATTGTATAAACACTTAAATCGGATACTCATGACCGATTACTCGTTATTATCTATATATATGTGTGACTTATTCTCATATGATGTCTAAATCTTAATTTAATTCATTTATAATTATTTATCACCCCTTTCTGTCCCCTCTCCTAATTTCCCTTCCCTAGTCACGGTTTCCCGGCTTACCTATCCTTAGTTAAGTCCGGTCGTGACAGAATGGTATCAGAGCAGTTCGTTTGCTCTCAACCCAAGAGTTATCCCAAAATTTATTCTTTACTGAATACTAGTGTTAGAAAGGTCAGTTGACAAAAGCTCAGCACCTCATCACAACATCCTGCTCAACAGAGAAACAGAGGTAAATATTTATTAAATGTTGAGAAAGTTGTATTTTCAAATGTTTGTACAAGTGCTTAAATCTCATGCTATATGATTGAGTAGATTCCTTGATGAACTTAGATGCGTTAGAAATGTTTTATCACTCTTACAAAGAACATAGAAGCAAAACATATACATGAGTTTAGTTATCATTCACTACAGTTGAAGTGAAAAACACAATAGAAGAAAGAAAATCAGGCGTCACTCGAGGATGTATAAAGATAGAGACATGACGGAGCGTGTCACTCATGATGATACGGGCATAGTTCGAATTGTTCAAACATATCAACTATTGCCTTACCCAATAAATTTATTTATTATATAGCTCGTAGTGACAAAAGTGCATTGAATGATTTACTATTTGTGCAATGAGTTGAATCTCTTTCAACCCTTAAAATTTCAATACATATGTAAGTATTGGGATTATGACTGCACGATCTAGGACTTGTGAATTATTAATTATGCATAAGTCAGAGATTAAGACCAATATTACTTATGATATGATCACGACTTGTGTTGTTAATACATGAGAGTAATTAGAAACCTACTGCTATAATAACTTATTATGAGTTTAATTATAGAACGTCATTCTTTCAAAGATGGCAAGAACACGACGCACCGCTAGAAAGCAAATGACGAGGCGACCAAGTCCTGAAAGTATCCTCAGGGAATACCGAACCTACACACGTTGTTGGAGAGATGACCTAGGAGAGTTCCTCGCCCATTATTATCGACTGTGGAAAGCTGCACATTCCCATGGAGCCACTGGTTATGACGGGATCATGCGCTTGATCTTATTACTTCCACCAGACTGGCAGGGATGGGCTACAGAGCTCGCAGGTGACTACGTACACACTGCAGAAGAGTCGTTTGATCCAGAAGGCGATTTTCCACGGTTCATCGCAGCAATTCACTACACATATGATGCCTTTGGCAGAGCATTCAGAGGACCATATATGAGGCTAGGAGACCTTGCTCCTGTTGGAGTTCGTCCGGAAGAAAGGACCCCACTTATGCCTACTCAGGCTCCTATAACAGCAGATCCACCCATCCCAGTGCAGAGTGTTTCCCCACAACTGTCTGTTCTCGGTCATCGATGCCGAAACGACTTCGAGGCCGGGACATCACGTCCAAAAACCCAAAGGAAAGAGACGCCACCACCCCAATCACCAGTCGGTACACCCCCGATACAGCCACCTCCACCAGGGGAAGAGGACCCCATTTACAGTGCGGCCATGAAACAATTAGAAGAAGTCTTGCGTCAAGCACGCGAACTTATTAATAAGGGAAAAGCCCTGGCATACACTAACAACGATGAAGGTGAGATCTTGCGCCAGGCACTCAAGACTGCTGAAAAGGGGAAAGCTCCAGCCCACGATGACACTGGGGGAAGTAGGAAGAAAACTCCAGGCAAGGCGAGTTGGAAGTCACTACCTGCTCAGCCTCTTTCCCTTAAGAAGGGTGCTACGACCTCCGATGCAGGAACGCCCTGCAAGGATGTGGTGAAAATCCGACTTCTCAGTGGTCGTGTTCAGCTCGGGGCAGAGGGTGAGGAAACAAAGGACTACTACCTGGATATCGACTCCGAAGAGGATCCGGAGGAAGACCCAGAAGAGGATCCGGAGGAAGACCCAGAAGAGGATCCGGAGAAGGGCAAGTCTGCTAGCTTCCATGGATCGATAGTCTAGGGCAGTTGTATTTGCTTGTATGATGTATCTCGAACTCGTGGGTTGTAATATTCATCTATCTAAGAAGTTGTTACTACAGGAACGGTTACTACCTATGGACCGTTCTATAACTCCATATTATTCGAAGAGGCCTCTAGGAGGCAGAATCTTTAAGTACTTATATATAAATTCACGCCTTCAGTAAATTCGTGTGTTAAGTACTTATTATATTTCGTTGATTTAAAAGTTTTGCATACGATATAGCTAGTACAAGGAATTGAAGAAGCAATGAACGAGTGTTAGAATACATCTACCATGTACTAATAAACATATTATATTGACTTATCAGAATGCCACCAAAGAGAGGACGTCCAAGAGGTGGGAGAAGAATCCCACAAAATGATGAAAGAGGTCCAGAACCAGGGCCAGAACCAGAAATAGCTCCACAACCAATACGGCCAGAACGTAGAATAGAGGAATTGTTTTTACGTCAAAACCCACCTGTATTCAGCGGTACAGGAGATCCAGCTGAGGCTGAAACTTGGGTGCGTGCAATCGAACGCATCTTCAACTTTCTGCGCTGCACCGACCAGGAACGTTTAACCTGTGTATCTTTTCAACTGACGGGATCGGCTGACTTCTGGTGGGAAGCCAGAATGAAGACAATGACAGCTGATCAACTAGAAAACCTCACCTGGGAGCAGTTCAAGATTGGGATATATGATAAATATATACCCAAAAGTTACCGAAAGAAGAAAGAGATGCAATTCTATAACCTGAAACAAGGAAGGATGACGGTTACACAGTATGATAGGATGTTTTGCGACATGTCCAGATATGCCCCAGAACTAGTTGATACAGATGAGAAAATGGCTGAAAAATTTTGTGCCGGTCTGAGGCATGAAATCAGGATGGCTTTGGCTAGTCATGGAGGGTTGTCGTATACTGAATCCCTCAGTAGAGCTCTAGACATTGAGGCAGCAATGCCATGGGAAAGACCAGTGGCAACACCTATGCCACCACCCCCACAAGCCCAATCCCAGAACTACAAAGGGAAACGAAAATGGGAAGGCAATTACAATGGCCAAACTGAGAAGAAACCATGGCAGGGACAACCACCCCAGCAACAGGGCTTTGGAAGGCAAGTTGCTCCTAATCAAGCGGGGAACAACCAACAGAAAACTTCACCCTGCCCAAAGTGCAACAAAAACCATGGTGGAATCTGCAAGGCTGGCAGTGATAGTTGTTACATCTGTAACCAGAAGGGGCATTATGCAAATCGTTGCCCAAATAAGCAACACGGGATGAGCTTAAGGCCAAACCCACCATTCCAAGCCCCACATCTGAGAGCTATCCAAGCGCTACCCCAGCCACGTCATCTGCAATTGCCGCAGCCTCAACAATCACATCAACCACAGCTGCCACAACCACAGCCACGTCAGCAGCAACAAAAGATGCAACCGTATCACGCAAGAGCCTATGCTATCAAACAGAACCAGCCCGAGAAAAACCAGGGAAACCTGGCAGGTATGGGCATGCTACTCAACACACCTGTTGTACTTCTGTTTGATACGGGTGCTTCACATTCTTTCATTGCAAGTGCATGTGTGGACACCCTAGGACTCAAAATAGAAAGATCTAATCAGGACATGAGTATCTCTTCACCAATAGGAGGAACAATGACAGTAACGCATGTTTGCTCGAACTTAGAATTGAACATAGGATCACTAGAGGTCATAGCAAACAACGTATATGTTATACCAATGTCGGACGTTGATATAATCCTAGGAATGGATTGGCTAGCTGAAAACTACGCTACAATCTTATGCAAGGAGCGGAAGATCTCTTTCAAATTTCCAGAAAAAAATGCTTGGGAATTTCACGGGACAAGAATGGGTAGGAGAATACCAATTATATCCACCCTACAAGCAAGAAAGATGATGAATAAGAAGGACTCTCAGGCATTCCTCGTGTACCTAAACGGGAAAGCTGAGACAAAAAGAGCAATTGAAGATGTGGATATCGTACGAGAATTCCGTGATGTGTTTCCAGAAGACTTGCCAGGATTGCCACCTAATAGGCAAGTGGAATTTACCATAGACTTAGAACCGGGAGCGGCGCCAGTATCAAAGGCACCGTATAGGATGGCTCCAAAAGAATTGGAGGAACTAAAAATTCAATTGCAGGAACTACTGGACCTAGGTTTCATCAGACCTAGTGTATCCCCATGGGGAGCACCAGTTTTGTTTGTCAAAAAGAAAGATGGCACCTTGAGAATGTGCATTGACTATAGAGAGCTGAACAAGCTAACACTCAAGAACAAATATCCTTTGCCAAGGATAGATGATTTGTTTGACCAACTTAGGGGTGCGAGTGTATTTTCAAAAATCGACTTGAGATCTGGCTATCATCAACTGAAGGTCAGACAAGAAGATATACCCAAAACAGCTTTTCGAACAAGGTATGGCCACTACGAGTTCGTAGTTGTGCCATTCGGGCTAACAAATGCACCAGCTGTATTCATGGATCTCATGAATAGGGTTTTTCACCCCTACTTGGACAAGTTCGTCTTAGTGTTCATAGATGACGTCCTCATCTACTCCAAAAATGAAGAAGAACATAAAGAGCATTTGAGGACCACTCTACAAACGCTAAGGAATGAACGACTCTACGCCAAATTCAGCAAATGCGAGTTTTGGCTGAGAGAAGTCACATTTCTAGGACACATCGTATCATCAGAAGGAATCAAGGTAGATCCTGCTAAAGTGGAAGCAGTACAAGAATGGAAGTCGCCAACAAATCCAAACGAGATCAGGAGTTTCTTAGGATTGGCTGGCTATTATCGAAGGTTTATTGAAGGATTTTCGAAAATAGCAAGGCCAATGACGCAACTGCTCAAGAAGGGGATCAAGTATACTTGGACGGACGAGTGTGAGGAGAGTTTCCAAAAACTCAAGAAGATGCTAACTACTGCGCCGGTTTTAGCAGTCCCCGAACCAGACAAAGAATATGTAATCTACACGGATGCGTCCAAAAATGGACTAGGTTGCGTGTTGATGCAAGATGGCAAGGTAATAGCATATGCATCACGACAACTTAGACCTCATGAGTTGAATTATCCGACTCATGATCTGGAACTAGCTGCAGTAGTACATGCATTAAAAATCTGGAGACATCACCTATATGGAGTTAGGTGTGAGATTTTTACTGATCACAAAAGTCTGAAGTACTTTTTCGAGCAAAAAGATCTAAACATGAGACAAAGGAGATGGCTCGAATTAGTAAAGGACTATGACTGTGGTATTAACTACCACCCAGGCAAGGCAAATGTAGTAGCCGACGCATTAAGCCGAAAAGTCTCGTCAAAATTAGGACATCTTCTCACGAGAGAAGGTGAGCTTATAAAAGAATTTGACAAGATGAAGATAGAAGTGATTAAACCACCTGGAACTATAGCAGGCGTTGTTGAGACAATACCTAGTTTAAGAAAAATGGTGGTAGAAGCACAAAGAAAGGATGAGAAGATGGAAAAATTACGGGAAAAGATAAGATTAGGAGATCTCAAAGATTTCCAAGAAGCACCAGACAATGCCATACTCTTTGAAGGAAGGATATGCATTCCTCAAGATGAAGAACTTAAGAATAAAATCTTGAGCGAAGCCCATGATACCCCTTATACTGCCCACCCGGGAAGTACTAAGATGTATCAAGATCTAAAAAAGAATTTCTGGTGGGAAGGAATGAAACGAGATGTAGCCTCGTTTGTTGAACGATGTCTTGCTTGCCAGCAAGTGAAAGCCTTACACCAAAGGCCTTACGGGGAACTACAACCCTTGGAGATACCGGAATGGAAATGGGATGATATAGCAATGGACTTCGTCACAGGATTGCCAAGATCCAAGCGAGGTAACACGGCTATATGGGTCATTGTGGACAGACTTACGAAGTGTGCGCACTTTATACCAATCCCAATCACCTATGGATCCGACAAGTTAGCTCAACTTTATGTTAGAGAAATTGTGCGTTTGCACGGAGTGCCAAAGTCAATTACATCGGACAGAGATTCCAAGTTCACATCCAGATTCTGGATCAGTTTACAAAAAGAACTGGGCACAAGATTGAATTTTAGTACAGCTTTTCACCCACAGACAGATGGTCAGTCTGAAAGAACGATTCAAACATTGGAGGATATGCTGAGGACAGTAGTGTTAGACCAGGGTGAAAACTGGGAGCACATTTTGCCACTCATCGAGTTTGCATATAATAATAGTCACCAAGCGACTATCGCTATGGCACCCTACGAAGCACTGTATGGGAGAAAGTGTAGATCGCCACTTTATTGGGATGAAGTGGGCGAGAGAAAAATCCTAGGGCCAGACACAATAGGTGAAATGATTGAAATCGTTCGCCAAATCCGACAGAGGATTAAGGAGGCCCAGGATAGACAAAAGTCATATGCTGATAAACGCCGAACTGACTTACAATTTGAGAATGGAGAAAAAGTCTTTCTGAAAGTTTCTCCATCAAAAGGGATCATTAGGTTCGGAGTTAAAGGGAAACTTAGACCCCGATTTATAGGACCCTATGAGATCCTAGAAAGAATAGGCCCAGTGGCTTACAGGCTGGCATTACCGCCAAGCCTAGGAAATGTCCATAATGTTTTCCACGTATCACAACTTAGGAAGTACGTTTTCGATCCAAAGCACGTGATACACCAAAATGAGATGATCCTTAATCCAGACCTGAGCTATGAAGAAAGACCCGAAGCGATTTTAGATAAAAAGGTGCAACAACTCCGAAATAAATCAATCACCTCAGTGAAAGTTCTTTGGAGGCACCATGGACAAGAAGAAGCTACGTGGGAGCTCGAAGACAAGATGAAAGAAAAATATCCAGAGTTGTTTAACGAAGGTATGCAAATTTCGGGACGAAATTTATTTTAAGGGGGGTAGTAAGTGATGCCCCGCTCTTTTAAATACATATTAGATTAAATATGTGCATTAGTTATAAAATTCTTTTAATTATTTATGGTGATTATTTTGTTCAGATAATATTATTTCAGCAAAAGTCTGTATAAGAGATACAGAGCTGCGATTTAATATTCAGTCATGAATGAAACCAATAATTAAATTTATTGGTTTAACTATACGTTTGAGACTTTGTTTTACCAGTTTATTGATTTAATCAATATTATTAGAAAATTTAGATTTATAACCGATTTTATAAATCGTGTTATTTAAATCAAATTGCTAGAATTATAACTTGAGATCATATGCATAATAATTTTATTATTTCGCGTTATATGTGTTAAGGTATTAAGTCGCGAATTAATTCCGACTTTCACGTATTAAATCTCAAGATTGAGGATTTAATTTATATAAATACGACGAGTATTTATTAAACGAGAATTGGAGAATTATTACAGGAACTAGGAGAAACTAGATCACGGCACTACACGTATGTCTCGATTTTTCATCCAACACATCAATTCCTACACTATTCCCTACACTATTCCACCTTCCCCTCCAACACCTCATTACTGCAATTTTTTTTTAAAAGTTGCATTATCTTCATGCATGTGTAATTGCTCCATTTTACTACATTTTCTTCCATCTTAAACTCTTCTGCAAAAAGTTCAGTTTATCACCAACTCTCTCCTACAACTATCTCGCTACATATATGTAGGGAAAATGTTTTGACACCTCTAAAACTATACACCATTTATCCAAAATGCCCCATACTATTAATAATAGCCAAACAATATGTGAACTATCAAATGTTTAATCATATCTAACATCTTTCATAATGTTGATTGGGCATTAGTTCAGCAGATGTGTCAATACATCATGAGGTGGAATACAACTACAAAAGAGATAACAATCATGCACAATTTCTTGACAGTAACCATCTCTCTCTCTCAGTATACGGGGAAAATGTTTTGACGTCTAAAACTATACAACATTTATCCAAAATGTACAATACTATCACTAATAGCTTAACAATCAATTTTCAAAAGCTTCAGCACGCCGAGAAAGAAATTTCACGGCAAGATCACAATTGTCAAAGGATGCAAATTTCAACGATCAAATCTTCAAAAGTTGCAACTCCCGGTACCAAAATTTCCACCATTTTGATTCTGTTGTCTGCAGAAACTCCTCTATAAATTGAGGAGAGTTCTGCAGAAGGAAGAAGTGCAGCAAGAGGTGTGAGGCAAGAGAGAGTTTAGGAGATTTTTTTTTTACTTGCAAGAGCTCAAGTGAGCTCCCTTCGCCGGGCCATTTCTTCGTCGACCGGCCACTAGGCTCTGAACCGAGAACGTGTACTCGTTCCTCCATCTTTAGGCTACCAAACCCAACAATCGAAAGGCCGAAACCTTCTCTATATTTTCCCGACCAAAGGCCACAATATCCTGCGGAGGCCAACGTCGAATTCCCGACTTAGCCACCGGCCAACTTACGGCCTTCGTTTCTCACTATCCTTACGACGAAAAAGGATCGAGAAACCACCGTTGTGTAGCCTGATCTATCTCGCACGAGGAAAACTAAGTCGTAGACCTTCGCGGCTAAACCCCATCGCGGAACGACGACCAGAAAAACCCCCGGCGAACAACTTCCATTAGTGCTCACTTGGACAAGGGTAAGTTGACGCCCTTATTTCGATGCATTCCCGTTTCTATTATATTATGAGAAATTTCTGGGGTATAGATGGGAGTGTGGTAAATATTCGTACAAAGTTTCATATCATTTGAACTTCGTTTACTACCCTTTTAAAATTCGAGAAGTCTACTGCCCGTATCTGCTAAAACTGTCATCAGGCAGATGATTAGGTTAATTATTTCAGTAACCATATGTTGATATTTAGCTCTCAAATTTTTATTCTATGACGATATATGTGTTAGCTATCTACATATAAAATTTGAGCTCATTCAGGTAACGTTTGCTATTTTTCAAAAATCTGGACTTTCAGTTGGCAGAAACTGCCGAATCTGGTAGGCGATGGGAAAATCGCTATATCTCTTAAACTACTTGGAGTTTTTCAACATACTTTTTTTTTAATTAAACTAGACTCAAAGATGTTTCGATTGATATAAAATTAGACTCCATACGAGTTCGGAGTAAAAGCAGTTTATTAGTTGAAGTTGAATATATACAGTTTTGTTGAGATGGAAATGATTCAAAATAATTCCTACTAAGGATTTTAAAGTTTTATTGTTGATAAAATATCACTTTTAGTTTATAAATGAGCTATTGAGATATATAAATATTTTGGAGAAAGATTTCATGAGAACTTGTTGGTAAAATTATATTAGATGGAATAGTTGATAAATGAAATATTAAAGATTTATTAATTAAATGGTTAAAATATTAAAATTATTAGATCTTCTCGAAAATTTCTTTTTATAGTTAACTCCTTTTATTATTTTAAAATATTTTTACAAATGTTCCTAAAATCTCACAATGAAATTTTCATCAGGAATTAATGTTTAGAATTTATTAATGACTTATTAGTTCTTTTAATAGTAGCAATATATATATTGATTGGCATTATTAAATGGGGAAAAGGAAAATATTTTATAAATTATTCTTTATTTATAATGGATAAATAAAGGAATAATATAAAATGGGCTTTCCTACATCCTCAAAGGTACATGAAGTATTTCGATAAAAGAAGAACGATTGTATATGAGTTAGATACAGTCGTTTAAGGAAATATGGGTAGTTAGAGAAATGAGTGAATAGTGATTCACTGCATTTGTTGTTATCTTTTCTATTATTCACTCGAACACATGTTTCGTGTTATCAAAGGTTCAAATAAACAAAAGCGCCTGAGTAACCTATCGCGCTAAGGAAAGAGAATCATTGTCTTAAGTAGCAAAACACTGCAATCAGGTAGGCATTACTTTCATATATATCAAATGAGTTTAAATGTTACGTTCAAGCAAGTTATTTCATGACAAAATCTTTGAATTGATGTTATTTCAAGTATTGTCTTGCCATAAAATGTTTCAATTTCAGTATGATATCTATCTGATATGGCTTTGCCAATTATCATGTAATCGAATTCGAGTCTTGAGCAGTTGATAGCTATCCTGCCTTGGCTAGTGTACACCAGTGACCGTGAGTCATCTAGCGGGTTGGCCGGTCAAGTGACCGTGAGAGGTGGCCACCTCTCCGGCACACAGATTCAGATATGATAGATTACAAAAGAACTTAGTCTGATCAGACGAACTTTAGAATCACAAATGAATTTAGTATGCTTAGGGCCTTTTTAAGTAAAAACCCTTGGTTATACTATTGAAATGGCATGACAATTTACAGTTATTATGTATGTATATGATTTTCGGCATATGTCTACTGAGTACCTTGTACTCAGCCCTGCATGTATTTCTAAATGTGCAGGTTGAGCAGTGATGAGTGATGATGGGGTGTCGTGCGGAGCTTTGTCATATTTACTAAATAAACTCTTGGCGATACATGTCTTCATACATGTATCACGTTCTCATTTCCGCTGCGAACACTCAGTTATGATGCAGTTTATCCTATTATGTTGGATTGTCAAATCAAGTTATTGTATAAACACTTAAATCGGATACTCATGACCGATTACTCGTTATTATCTATATATATGTGTGACTTATTCTCATATGATGTCTAAATCTTAATTTAATTCATTTATAATTATTTATCACCCCTTTCTGTCCCCTCTCCTAATTTCCCTTCCCTAGTCACGGTTTCCCGGCTTACCTATCCTTAGTTAAGTCCGGTCGTGACAGAATGGTATCAGAGCAGTTCGTTTGTTCTGAACCCAAGAGTTATCCCAAAATTTATTCTTTACTGAATACTAGTGTTAGAAAGGTCAGTTGACAAAAGCTCAGCACCTCATCACAACATCCTGCTCAACAGAGAAACAGAGGTAAATATTTATTAAATGTTGAGAAAGTTGTATTTTCAATTGTTTGTACAAGTGCTTAAATCTCATGCTATATGATTGAGTAGATTCCTTGATGAACTTAGATGCGTTAGAAATGTTTTATCACTCTTACAAAGAACATAGAAGCAAAACATATACATGAGTTTAGTTATCATTCACTACAGTTGAAGTGAAAAACACAATAGAAGAAAGAAAATCAGGCGTCACTCGAGGATGTATAAAGATAGAGACATGACGGAGCGTGTCACTCATGATGATACGGGCATAGTTCGAATTGTTCAAACATATCAACTATTGCCTTACCCAATAAATTTATTTATTATATAGCTCGTAGTGACAAAAGTGCATTGAATGATTTACTATTTGTGCAATGAGTTGAATCTCTTTCAACCCTTAAAATTTCAATACATATGTAAGTATTGGGATTATGACTGCACGATCTAGGACTTGTGAATTATTAATTATGCATAAGTCAGAGATTAAGACCAATATTACTTATGATATGATCACGACTTGTGTTGTTAATACATGAGAGTAATTAGAAACCTACTGCTATAATAACTTATTATGAGTTTAATTATAGAACGTCATTCTTTCAAAGATGGCAAGAACACGACGCACCGCTAGAAAGCAAATGACGAGGCGACCAAGTCCTGAAAGTATCCTCAGGGAATACCGAACCTACACACGTTGTTGGAGAGATGACCTAGGAGAGTTCCTCACCCATTATTATCGACTGTGGAAAGCTGCACATTCCCATGGAGCCACTGGTTATGACAGGATCATGCGCTTGATCTTATTACTTCCACCAGACTGGCAGGGATGGGCTACAGAGCTCGCAGGTGACTACGTACACACTGCAGAAGAGTCGTTTGATCCAGAAGGCGATTTTCCACGGTTCATCGCAGCAATTCACTACACATATGATGCCTTTGGCAGAGCATTCAGAGGACCATATATGAGGCTAGGAGACCTTGCTCCTGTTGGAGTTCGTCCGGAAGAAAGGACCCCACTTATGCCTACTCAGGCTCCTATAACAGCAGATCCACCCATCCCAGTGCAGAGTGTTTCCCCACAACTCTTCTGCAGTGCAAAGATTATGATTGTGAATAAATTATCATCCACGAAAAGCCAATAAAGTGTGGATGCTTTGAGTAGAAAAATTTAAGTTAACTAAGGATTTCTCCTTACCCATGAAGAAAAATTCTCATCAAGGATTTGAAAGTTTAATTTACAAATGGTTCTACCACAGCAAACCATAGAAGCTGTAATTCCAATGTTAACAATAAATCATGATTTGAGAATCAAAATTCTTACAGTAACAAGAGAAGATGAAAGATAGAAAAATTACGGGTAAGGAATAGAAGGGATTGATAATTATCAAGAAGCTCGGGGTAAAGTTATCTTGTTTGAGAAAAGATTATGTATACTCAACAAAGAATAGTTGAGAAATGAAATCATAAGTGAAGCTCATGTATGCTAGATACTGCATACCCAAAAATACTAAAATGTATCAAGATCTCAAACAAAACTTTGGTGGGAAAAAAAAAATTGGAAATGAGATATAGCTTTGGTTGTAGAAAAATGTTTGGCTTGCCAACAAGTAAGGCACTACCTCGAAAATCCTATGAGAAGTTACAACCATTATCTATGTCAATCTTATAAGGCGCATATCGAGATACGTCACAAAACTCTCAATCATACTCAGCTACTTCCTTGCTTTAAATTGCTAAATTTCGTCTCCTTTTTACCGACGATAGTTTCTGAAAATAAATTCTTCAAAAATACTTCTGTGAACTAACCCCAAATAAGATTCTCTAATCGCTCGAGGGTAGATATCTTTTGCTTCGTCTCCCACTCATAGTCAGTCGATCCTTGTAGTTGAAATAACATACAAGAAGACACTCTTGATCATTGCATCTATGGAAGCGAAACTCGCGAAATTCTACTATAAACAGGGGAATTTTGTAATAGCCCGCTCTTTTATTCTATGATTAAGATAAGTAAATGCGATATTTATTTATCGCATTCTTCAGTAAATGAAATCCAGTAATTATTTATGTTTAAAATTCAGCTATGATTCTAAATTGTATGTATACTATGCCTATTATTATTTTAGTTGTGCTTGTTAACTCGAGTGAGAAAAACCGCAATATAAATTATTGAGCCAGTCAATAATTTATATTTTCAGATTTATAATTGACTTAGCAAAGTCAAGTTAAAGTTGTTATTTTATATGCGATAGAGATTTTATTTCTATTAGTTACTTGAAAGTCGTGATTTAGTTCCGACTAATGAGAACGAGTTAAATTAGTTATTTAATTCGTAGAGATGTTACATCGAAGCATAGTTATTCAGCAAAACCTAGAACCAATTTTATAGATATGCGATGATACAAAGAAATTAGATTTTCAGATACAACTTTACACAATGACTGTAGGGAATTATTTACATCACCACTATTCCCTACTTACAATCAAAACCTATCACTATCACAAAACACTACAGCTACATACCTACAAGCATGCGGGAGATAACGTGTGAGAATAAAAAGAAGAAAAATGAGAGAAACCTACAAGCATGCGGGAGATAACGCGTGAGTGTAAAAAGAAGAAAAATGAGAGAAGACCAATCGGCTCCTCCCTTCAAATTCAGCCAACCACCATCTCCAATCCTTTGACTTTACAGCCAACAACTCACTTATTAAAGCACCAGCCTAACACTTCATTCCTTCTTTCATACACCAACCACCAGAAAGGGAGATGAAGAGAAGTTAATTCCTGCTGCCAACTGCCAAGTATCGAGAGGTGAGTCTTGGCCTAAGTTTCTTCATTTCATACTTGGTTCTTTCTGCATTTGTTGAGGAAACAACATTTGCAAATTTCAGTTCCTTCCCCATTGAATTCAATAATAACAGCAGCCACCAACACAAACTCATGCAAGGTATATACTATCTCAGTACTCTTCATGCTACATGATTCACACCAATAAGCATATCTTCAGATTTAATTATTTAGAGTAAAGCATGAAGTGAATGGCATAACACTAGAATTTTTATGTGAGACAAGTACCTTAAGTTCAGTTTAGCAGATTGACTCTTGAACACAAACACCCAATACAGCAATATCATTTATGAGAATCATAGAATACTAGTTTCCAAGAGATTTACTTTCACACCGAACTTAGAATTTTAAGGGGAATGGGGGGTATTTTACTGTACCTGATTCAATAAATCGAGAAGGGGGCGACTTGTCTGTTCCGTTGAACCAGAGGGCAGACGGCGGTGACTCTCTCGCCTGAGCTAAGAGGACTGAGGGTTTGGCCTTTCCCTCGTTCGTATACGCGAGTGAAAATGGGGGAGCAACGGACGCCGCCCTGCCTTAATTAACGGCCCACCGGAGGATTGAGGAAGGAGACGCTGACTCCAGGCGCGACGGTGTAGTGAGCCGGACCAGGGAGAGTGCGACGGCGGCGAAGCTCCCGCCACTCGTCGAAGGCCCAGAGAGACCAGAGGGCGAAAAAGGTATTGGCCATCGAACTGGCAGCGGCGATTTATGATGGGAGAGAGAGTACCAGCCGGCGGTTGGGCGCTGACCACGCCAGAGAACAAACTCAGGCAGCTAAGCTTCAGCCGGCCTCACCGATTCTACAACGGCGGCGGTAGATTCCAAATAAAGGAGGAGAAGGGGAACCTCCTTCGCCGGAGAGAAACCACAGCAGCAACGACGATTGTTGGTGAAGAGCTAGGGCTCAAATTTTTGCAAGAAGGGTGCAAGGTGAATCGAGAAATTAAAAGAAAAGAAGAAAATAAAGAGAGGAGGGCAGATGGAGCGACGACCTCGCCGGAAAATCAGAGTTGCGGCGGCGTGTTCTGATGGAGGAGATAGAGCTAGGGCTCGGATTGGGTGTGTGGAAAGGGACGGCGCCAGATGGTAGGCAACTACCTCGCCGGAGATGAGCAAGAGCCGACCTCGTCGAATTTCAGAAGCCGCGGTGAGAGGCGGCGGGTTTCTGGAGTGTCATGCTGAAAACGATGAGAGAGAGAGATGGCTTATTGTGTGAAGCCGTTTTTGAGGAAGAAGGAGAAGTGGGTCAAATGGGTTCCTTTAATTAATTTCAGTTGGGCCTCAATCATTTAATTTCAGTTGGACTGGAGTTGTGGGCTCATTGTTTGGGCCAAGAGAGAGATGGGCCGAATTTCATAAGATATGGGTTGTTGATTGATATATTTGGGCTCAGGTTATTTTAAGGTGGGCTGATACTATGCATAATGGGCTATCCCTATTTAAAGATTTCTAGGCCCTGTTTCTCATTTATTAATTGGACTGCCCAATGTTGCTCCCTTTTAATAATTTAGCTGCCCTATTATTTTACTTTTAGCCCGGTTAAAGACTAATCCAGATTAATCTATTAATTGGATTTAGCTAGTTCTAATTATGGATTTATTTAGAATCAGGTTATTATTTAGTAAACAATTTATAACATCCTAAGATGAGCGAATTACTTAAGATTAATAATCTGATCTCATAAGACGAGCTTTAATCATATATTTTGGATTATTATTAGAATTTCTCAGATTATTATCTTGGAATAATAATTACCAGCTTGAGAGTCACGCATAGTTATTTTACGCATTCTCAATAATTGAGGATTTTTACTCGAGCTATATCTTATTTTATGTTCTCGCAATAAAGGTTAAGGCGAGAGTAAGAGCCAGTCAAGAAGTCATTGAGCTATAGCAAAGTTTGGTAATCAGGTGGGCATTACTTTCATATATATCAAATGAGTTTAAATGTTACGTTCAAGCAAGTTATTTTCATGATAAAATCTTTGAGTTAAAGTTATTTCAAGTATTGTCTTGCCATAAAATGTTTCAATTTTAGTATGATATCTATCTGCTTTGGCTTTGCCAATGATGTTATCGAATTCGGGTCCTGAGCAGTTGATAGCTATCCTGCCAGGACTAGTGTACACCAGTGACCGTGAGTCATCTAGCGGGTTGGCCGGTCAAGTGTCCGTGAGAGGTGGCCACCTCTCCGGCACAAAAAGATATGATAGATTACAAGAGAACTTAGTCTGCAGACGAACTTTAAGAATCACAAATGAATTTAGTAAGCTTGGGCCTTTTTAGCGAAAAACTCCCTTGCTGTACTGTTTATGATGGCATGACAATTTACAGTTTTGAAGCATGTATTTTTATACCTAGGCATACGTGCCCACTGAGTGCTTTTGTACTCAGCCCTGCATATGTTTTCTAAATGTGCAGGTTGAGCTGATGTGATGATGGTGCTGCAATGAGCGGAGTCTCCAGGGTTGTTAATAAATAGTTAACCTGTCTAGAATATGTCTTCATACATATGTCTAGCTACTTTCCGCTGCAAGATGTTGTTGATGTTATAGTATGTTATGTCATACTTTGAGTCTTAAGAGAATGGTTTCATATGATGTATAACTTGATTAATGATATTAATTAAGTTTTATGCTGTCTTTCATAGACTATTTTCAAATGGGTATTAATGAATAAAAATGACGAGTTTTATTATGATGAGTAAGTTTTACGGCTATAAATGACGCCCCTTTTCTTCCCCTTCTTCTTTAACCCCATCCCTAGTCGTAGATCACTCGGCTTAACTATCCTTAGTTAGGGCGGGCTGTGACAAAGTGGTATCAGAGCGAAGGAAAGCTCTGAATTAGAAGTCTTGAGTTTAGTCTAGAATGAGTCACTAGACTAATAGTTATTAACAACCGTGAGCTCAGCGCACCATCACACCAGGCTCAACGAGGTATGTAAAATTTTAAAGTTTATTTGACGTTAAATTTTGAAGAGCATGATGTTGAGGTTATATGATGAGTTATGATGCTACACTTTGAAGGTGCATAGTTTGAGTTTGAGGATGACAACATCATTAATAATGAGTTATTATGTTGTAAGAGCATATGTTGACGTTACATGATGAATCATGAGAGCGTTTATATCATATGATGTTATATGATTGAGGATGCATAATTATGAGTTATGATGTGATGTATTTGAGATGTTTTGTAATGAGAATTGTTTGAACAGTTGTGATAAGTCACAATGATTTAGATGAAGGAATCTAATGTCATTGTTAAGAGAGATTTTCTACTAAGTAGAAGGATGAAATGAGAACTTAGAGCTAAAGCTTGAGAGAATTAGCAATTGCTTTAAGTACTTGTTGGTTTGAATTATGAGTTTGAGTTATGAGCTTGAGTATAATAGCATGATTAATGGTGAGTTATTAGCATGCTGCAATGAGATATTGTACGATATGTTGAGTTGTTTTGTGACGCGAGTTTTGCTCACGCAACCTTAATGGTACTTGAGGAGGTATCATGAGCCATAGTCTTTGGAGATGGCTTTGAGAGAGAATTGTTGAGTTGTCTTACTGAGTCACGATGATTTAGATTAAGGGATCTAATATTATTGTTTAGAAAGATTCCCTACTAAGTAAAGATGGGACGAGATGAGAATTTAGATGTTTTGAGCTTGAGTTTTAAGATAACAATACCACTTAGTAGGAGTTTTGCTAAGTTATGTTTTGTTTATTTCTGTTGCTGGAGCCAAGTAGAGTTAGTTCCTAGAGTCACCTTTAAGTTCTCCTTATAGGTTGGCCAGGACTGTTGGCACTGCACGAAAGTGGACTGTTGTGAGATCGAACTCAGGGAAGATCGGATACGAGGACGAGGCGTACAGTATGTGGTACAGAGATACCCTAGCAGATTTTCAAACACATGTTCATAGACTATGAAAGGATGAGAAAGAGCCAAGGAAGGCTAGAGTTGATGAGGATGAGAAGAAACGCCGATGTAGGCTAGAGCTAAGGATGATCTTGAGAGTATGAGCGGTACACCCTTGTTTTTGATTAGTTTCGATTACATTGCGATGTATATAACTTACTTAGGAGATACTGATACTTGAGCTTTTGACATGCTGATAGATAAGCATGCGAATATAGTACCCTACTGATGTTAAATAGATGGATGTTCCTAATGTGCTAAAGTAGCAACTAGATGAGTTAACTGGTAGCAATTACCGTAGGAGGTCCAGACCGAGACATAGTACTATTAATGGTGTCGGTTTAGAAGGGACATTACGATAGATACTATGGTTTTTGTAAGGTTTATATAACCCCTTTATGTAAGTCCTCTAAAAAGAGGCATTCTACTGATGGATATATTAGGTTGACCAGACTGGTCTTTTTGTTAGCATTTCGTGAGTGCTTATTGCCTTACAGATGAATGTTAAGGTGACCGTGAGGGTTTCCTTAAAGTTGAGTTAGTAAATTGAACTTGAGTTTCGAGGATGCTTAGAGCGTTGGTCGAGTTGAGTTTTCCTTTTGTGATTTCAAAAATGCCTCAAAGATGTCATCAAGAGTGTGATGTGAAGGATAGGCGGGATAATACTCCGCCACCACCACCGCAACATGAGAGGAGAGTCGAAAAAAATATTGAACTTTTGAAACAAGAGTCTAGAACATAGGACCCTGAGTTTAAGCTTTTAGCTTGCTGGTGTGAACTTAAGTTTTGTTAAATATAGTATGTTGAGGGTTTAGAAGACACAGAATTTCCAAGTTCGGGATAGTATATCCCGTGTGACTGGGGAGTGATTATGTTGGACCTGGCCAGTCCGCATGATCCAAATCTCAGTAGACGTGTTTTGGGTTTATAAACCCATGTGTTTCAACTTTCAGTTGAAAAGCCAGATGGGTTATTACTCTAGGTCATTTTGTTCGACCTGGTAGTTACTTCATTCTACCCTCTGGTCATTCATTTGAGTCTCTTGAACAATTTGTTTTGATGTCATTCTAGGGTTGAACCCTTACAACTTTTGAGTTATCCTAGTAGATTCTTTTGATGTATAAGACTAGTGAGAGGCACGTCAGAGGACTTTAACACCCGAGCAACTGGTAAACTACACCTGAGAACAATTCAAGGCTACTCTTGAGAAATATGTACCAAGGAGTACAGTAAGCAGCGAGAGGCTGATTATCGAAGTTTGATGCAAGAAAAGAAATCGGTTGTAGAGTATAACCGAGAATTCTGTGAGCTATCACGATTTGCTCATCAGAAGATGGATACTGATGAAGAGATGTCTGAGTTTTATGTGCCGATTTAAGGCAGGACTTTAAGGTAGTATGGGCAAGTTATTGGATGCACCAGTTAGAATCCTGTTTAATACAGGAGCCTCGCATTCTTTAAGTGTTTGAAGCATGTTACCTTCAAACTCGAACCAAAACGGGCTAGTCCCAAGTTGAGAGTAATCACTCCTGTAGGAAGAGCTACTACAGTTTCTCACATGATTTCTAAATTAGAGTTTGAGTTAGAATCACTAAAGATGAAAACAAGAACCTTGCACTTAATGCCTATATGGAACGTAGACATTATTCTAAGGATGGACTGGTTAGCAGAGAACTTTGCCCCGATTGATTGTAAGAAGAGACAGATAACTTTCCAACCACCTGGGAATGAACATACATGTTTTCACGACATTGATAGAAAAAAGAGAATTCCAATCATTTCGGCACTTCAGGCGTCGAAATTGGTAAAAAAAGAAAGGAGCACAAGCTTACCTAGTTTACTTGAATGATGAAGGAGAATCAAGTAAAAACTTTGAGGATGTAGTAGTAGTAAGGGAATATAGAGATGTATTTCCCGAGGTCTTACCAGGATTGCCACCAACAAGACAGTTGGGAATTCACTATCGACCTAGAACCTGGATCAGCACTAGTGTCGAAGGCACCCTATGGAATGGCGCCTAAGGAGCTACAAGAGCTGAAGATTCAACTACAAGAATTTCTCGAGTTAGGTTTTATTAGACCTAGTGTATCCCCGTGGGGAGCACCAGTCCTTTTTGTCAAAAAGAAGGATGGCACGTTGAAAATGTGCATAGATTATCTAGAGCTGAATAAATTGACACTCAAGAACAAATATCCTTTACCAAGGATAGATGACTTGTTTGATCAATTACGAGGAGCGACTTTTTCTTGAAAGTTGACTTGAGATCATATTACCATCAGTTCAAATTTTGACAGAAGGATACACCTAAGACAGCTTTTCAAATGAGGTATGAGCACTATGGGTTCATAGTTATGCCATTCGGTTTGACGAAGGCACCAGTAGTTTTCATGGATCACATGAATCGAGTGTTCCATCAATAACTGGATAAATTTATCCTAGTTTTCATAGATGATATTCTCATCTATTCGAAGAATAAGAAGGAGCGCCAAAACATTTGAGAACGATGTTGGAAACGCTAAGAGTTGAGAAGTTTTTGCCAAATTCACCAAGTGCGAGTTTTGGTTGAACGAAGTAACTTTTCTAGGACATATTGTATCATCCGAAGGAATTAAAGTTGACCCCGCCAAGGTACCAGCTGTACATGAGTGGAGATCACCAACTACGCCTAACGAGATTCGCAACTTTTTAGGCTTAGCAGGATACTATGAGAGGTTTATTAAAGGATTTTCCATGATAGCAAGACCGAGAAAAGAAGCTAAGTACAATTGGAAAGAGGAGTGTAAAGAGAGTTTTTTTTAAAGAGCTTAAAGGAAATTGACTACAGCACCAGTGCTGCTAGTCCCGGAAATGGATAAAGAGTATACCATCTACACCGATGCGTAAAAAAAAAAATGGGCTAGGATGTGTTTTGATGCAAGAAGGAAGAGTTATAGTCTATGCATCACGACTACTTAGACCCCACGAGATAAATTATCCAACGCATGATTTAGAGCTTGCAGCCTTTGTGCATGCCCTGAAAATTTGGAGACATCATCTCTACGGAGTTAGATGTGAGATTTTCACGGACCACAAAACTTTGAAATACTTTTTCAAGCATAAGGATATTAACATGAGGCAAAGGAGATGGCTCGAATTAGTAAATGATGTTAACTGCGACATTAACTATCACCCTGGCAAGGCCAATGTAGTAGCCGATGCATTGAGCCGAAAGGTCTCGTCAAAGTTAGGATGTCTTCTCACGAGAAAGAATGAGCTTATAAAGGACTTTGACAAGATGAGGATAGAGATGATAAAACCACCAGGGACGATAGCGAGTATTGTTGCGACGATGCCTAGTTTAAGGAAAATGGTGATTGAAGCACAAGGAAAGATGAGACAATGAACAAGTTACGAGAAAGGATAAGAGCATGAGATCTCAAGAGTTACCAAAAAGCATCAGACAATGCTATCTTATTTGAGGGGAGAATATGCATTCCCCGCGATGATGAACTTAAGAATACGATCATGAGTGAGACTCATGGCACGCCTTACACCGCCCACCCAGGAGGCACCAAGATGTATCAGGTTGTGAAAAATAGATTTTTGTGGGACGAAATGAAATGAGACATAGCTTCGTTTGTAGAGCGATGCTTAGCTTGTCAGCAAGTGAAAGCATTACACCAACGACCCTATGGGAAGTTAAAACCGTTGGAGATTCCCGAGTGGAAATGGGATCACATAGCGATGGATTTTGTGATAGCTTTACCGAAAAGTCAAAGAGGAAATACAGCAATTTGGGTGATTGTAGATCGACTAACAAAATCTGCACATTTCATACCGATCCTAATCGCGTATGGACCAGATAAGTTAGCACAATTGTATGTTCGTGACATTATAAGATTGCATTGAGTACCGGTGTAGATCACCTCAAAAAAAAAAATATATATATATATATATATATATATATTACATCACGTTTTTGGATGAGTTACTGAAAGAGTTGGGTACAAGGATGAATTTTAGCATAGCAGACGATAGAAGATATGATAAGAACTACTATCCTTGATAGAGGAGTAAATCGGGAGAATGTGTTGCCACTAATTGAGTTTGCCTATAAGATGTGAGACAAAGTTTCGAGATAGGAGACAAAGTTTTCTTGAAAGTTTCACCCTCAAAGGGGATGAATAGATTTGGAGTTAAAGGACAGCTTAGACCCAGAGTTATAAGTCCTTACGAGATATTGCAAAAGATAGGTCCAATAGCGTATAGGTTGGCTTTGTCACCTAGCTTTGGAAATTGTGCGTTCCACGGTATGCTCGTGTCAATCACTTTGGACTGAGATTCAAAGTTTTCATCTAGATTCTGTATGAACTTGAAGAAGAAATTAGGCACAAGGTTAGATTTCAGTACCACCTTTTGCCCACAAACATATAGATGGTTGAGAGAATAATTCAGACTCTCGAAGACACGTTAAAAGTAGTACAAGGAAAAAGGTGAAAGTGATGAACAGTGATGTCATTGATTGAGTTTGCCTACAATAATAGTTATCAGGCAACAATCAATATGGCGCCTTATGAGGCAATGTATGGAAGAAAATATAGATCACCACTCTACTGAGATAAAGTAGGTGTAAGGAGAATTTTAGGACTAGACACGATGAATGAGATGATTGAGATAGTCTGACAGAAAGCAAGATGAGAGAAAAATATCATAACTTTTGTGATAATATGCAAATTTCGGGACGAAATTTTTGTTAAGAGGGGTAGTATGTAATAGCCCGCTCTTTTATTCTATGATTAAGATAAGTAAATGCGATATTTATTTATCGCATTCTTCAGTAAATGAAATCCAGTAATTATTTATGTTTAAAATTCAGCTATGATTCTAAATTGTATGTATACTATGCCTATTATTATTTTAGTTGTGCTTGTTAACTCGAGTGAGAAAAACCGCAATATAAATTATTGAGCCAGTCAATAATTTATATTTTCAGATTTATAATTGACTTAGCAAAGTCAAGTTAAAGTTGTTATTTTATATGCGATAGAGATTTTATTTCTATTAGTTACTTGAAAGTCGTGATTTAGTTCCGACTAATGAGAACGAGTTAAATTAGTTATTTAATTCGTAGAGATGTTACATCGAAGCATAGTTATTCAGCAAAACCTAGAACCAATTTTATAGATATGCGATGATATAAAGAAATTAGATTTTCAGATACAACTTTACACAATGACTGTAGGGAATTATTTACATCACCACTATTCCCTACTTACAATCAAAACCTATCACTATCACAAAACACTACAGCTACATACCTACAAGCATGCGGGAGATAACGTGTGAGAATAAAAAGAAGAAAAATGAGAGAAACCTACAAGCATGCGGGAGATAACGCGTGAGTGTAAAAAGAAGAAAAATGAGAGAAGACCAATCGGCTCCTCCCTTCAAATTCAGCCAACCACCATCTCCAATCCTTTGACTTTACAGCCAACAACTCACTTATTAAAGCACCAGCCTAACACTTCATTCCTTCTTTCATACACCAACCACCAGAAAGGGAGATGAAGAGAAGTTAATTCCTGCTGCCAACTGCCAAGTATCGAGAGGTGAGTCTTGGCCTAAGTTTCTTCATTTCATACTTGGTTCTTTCTGCATTTGTTGAGGAAACAACATTTGCAAATTTCAGTTCCTTCCCCATTGAATTCAATAATAACAGCAGCCACCAACACAAACTCATGCAAGGTATATACTATCTCAGTACTCTTCATGCTACATGATTCACACCAATAAGCATATCTTCAGATTTAATTATTTAGAGTAAAGCATGAAGTGAATGGCATAACACTAGAATTTTTATGTGAGACAAGTACCTTAAGTTCAGTTTAGCAGATTGACTCTTGAACACAAACACCCAATACAGCAATATCATTTATGAGAATCATAGAATACTAGTTTCCAAGAGATTTACTTTCACACCGAACTTAGAATTTTAAGGGGAATGAGGGGTATTTTACTGTACCTGATTCAATAAATCGAGAAGGGGGCGACTTGTCTGTTCCGTTGAACCAGAGGGCAGACGGCGGTGACTCTCTCGCCTGAGCTAAGAGGACTGAGGGTTTGGCCTTTCCCTCGTTCGTATACGCGAGTGAAAAGGGGGGAGCAACGGACGCCGCCCTGCCTTAATTAACGGCCCACCGGAGGATTGAGGAAGGAGACGCTGACTCCAGGCGCGACGGTGTAGTGAGCCGGACCAGGGAGAGTGCGACGGCGGCGAAGCTCCCGCCACTCGTCGAAGGCCCAGAGAGACCAGAGGGCGAAAAAGGTATTGGCCATCGAACTGGCAGCGGCGATTTATGATGGGAGAGAGAGTACCAGCCGGCGGTTGGGCGCTGACCACGCCAGAGAACAAACTCAGGCAGCTAAGCTTCAGCCGGCCTCGCCGATTCTACAACGGCGGCGGTAGATTCCAAATAAAGGAGGAGAAGGGGAACCTCCTTCGCCGGAGAGAAACCACAGCAGCAACGACGATTGTTGGTGAAGAGCTAGGGCTCAAATTTTTGCAAGAAGGGTGCAAGGTGAATCGAGAAATTAAAAGAAAAGAAGAAAATAAAGAGAGGAGGGCAGATGGAGCGACGACCTCGCCGGAAAATCAGAGTTGCGGCGGCGTGTTCTGATGGAGGAGATAGAGCTAGGGCTCGGATTGGGTGTGTGGAAAGGGACGGCGCCAGATGGTAGGCAACTACCTCGCCGGAGATGAGCAAGAGCCGACCTCGTCGAATTTCAGAAGCCGCGGTGAGAGGCGGCGGGTTTCTGGAGTGTCATGCTGAAAACGATGAGAGAGAGAGATGGCTTATTGTGTGAAGCCGTTTTTGAGGAAGAAGGAGAAGTGGGTCAAATGGGTTCCTTTAATTAATTTCAGTTGGGCCTCAATCATTTAATTTCAGTTGGACTGGAGTTGTGGGCTCATTGTTTGGGCCAAGAGAGAGATGGGCCGAATTTCATAAGATATGGGTTGTTGATTGATATATTTGGGCTCAGGTTATTTTAAGGTGGGCTGATACTATGCATAATGGGCTATCCCTATTTAAAGATTTCTAGGCCCTGTTTCTCATTTATTAATTGGACTGCCCTATGTTGCTCCCTTTTAATAATTTAGCTGCCCTATTATTTTACTTTTAGCCCGGTTAAAGACTAATCCAGATTAATCTATTAATTGGATTTAGCTAGTTCTAATTATGGATTTATTTAGAATCAGGTTATTATTTAGTAAACAATTTATAACATCCTAAGATGAGCGAATTACTTAAGATTAATAATCTGATCTCATAAGACGAGCTTTAATCATATATTTTGGATTATTATTAGAATTTCTCAGATTATTATCTTGGAATAATAATTACCAGCTTGAGAGTCACGCATAGTTATTTTACGCATTCTCAATAATTGAGGATTTTTACTCGAGCTATATCTTATTTTATGTTCTCGCAATAAAGGTTAAGGCGAGAGTAAGAGCCAGTCAAGAAGTCATTGAGCTATAGCAAAGTTTGGTAATCAGGTGGGCATTACTTTCATATATATCAAATGAGTTTAAATGTTACGTTCAAGCAAGTTATTTTCATGATAAAATCTTTGAGTTAAAGTTATTTCAAGTATTGTCTTGCCATAAAATGTTTCAATTTTAGTATGATATCTATCTGCTTTGGCTTTGCCAATGATGTTATCGAATTCGGGTCCTGAGCAGTTGATAGCTATCCTGCCAGGACTAGTGTACACCAGTGACCGTGAGTCATCTAGCGGGTTGGCCGGTCAAGTGTCCGTGAGAGGTGGCCACCTCTCCGGCACAAAAAGATATGATAGATTACAAGAGAACTTAGTCTGCAGACGAACTTTAAGAATCACAAATGAATTTAGTAAGCTTGGGCCTTTTTAGCGAAAAACTCCCTTGCTGTACTGTTTATGATGGCATGACAATTTACAGTTTTGAAGCATGTATTTTTATACCTAGGCATACGTGCCCACTGAGTGCTTTTGTACTCAGCCCTGCATATGTTTTCTAAATGTGCAGGTTGAGCTGATGTGATGATGGTGCTGCAATGAGCGGAGTCTCCAGGGTTGTTAATAAATAGTTAACCTGTCTAGAATATGTCTTCATACATATGTCTAGCTACTTTCCGCTGCAAGATGTTGTTGATGTTATAGTATGTTATGTCATACTTTGAGTCTTAAGAGAATGGTTTCATATGATGTATAACTTGATTAATGATATTAATTAAGTTTTATGCTGTCTTTCATAGACTATTTTCAAATGGGTATTAATGAATAAAAATGACGAGTTTTATTATGATGAGTAAGTTTTACGGCTATAAATGACGCCCCTTTTCTTCCCCTTCTTCTTTAACCCCATCCCTAGTCGTAGATCACTCGGCTTAACTATCCTTAGTTAGGGCGGGCTGTGACAAATTTTGACTATGAAAAACTCCCGAAATTCTTCTTTCGAGTTGATGGGGAGGAGTAGGTCTCTAAATTATTCGCATGGCAGATGGCAGATTTCCATTGCTTCTTTGAAACATCGTGCCGAGTAAATACACAAAATTCTTAAAATTGAGCTTTTATCCCATCAGTAAAGCAATCACTGCTACTTAGCTATAAATCAACTAAGTTATAAAACTAATGCCCAAAAATTAAACCATCTAAGCAATTAAAGCTCAACGGCCTAGTAAATGACCACTTTGATCATTTCATATCATGAGAAAATTTGTCTCAACGAATTCTCATACAAAAGATGAGAATATACGTTGCAAAAGCTCTTAGTACTAATTGCGATGTCCTAACTGCATAACATCACTACTAGTATTAGGTTACAGTGCCACTGACATAACTCGCTACTGTATCCTCAAACTGTCTATATCTGCATCCATCCAATGTATAGATATACGTACACACCATCATCTAAAAGATTTTCATTGCTATATAACAAATGAAAATCCCCCACATATCAAGATACAAGTATTAAAATATGAACAACACTTTATCCGTTTAAGAACTTCATACTAGTAGAGGATACTCATAAATAACACATGTTGTCCATACTCGCTCATTTTAAAATATATAAGTTTCCTTCATACTAATACTTGCAAAACTGCAACTCATATCTCAAACTTGTTTAAAAATGTAACATACTACTTTAAAACTCTGAAAATCCGTACCTGGCTTGGCTAGGCTGGATGAGATGGAGCGCAGAGCTTTTACTATATTACACATACTAGTCCAAAGATTCAAAATTAGACTAAAGGGAATATTTAGGCTCAGAGCAAATGACCTGCTCTGATACCACTTTGTCACAACCCGACCTAAGCTAGTGAATAGTTAAGTCGGGAAAAAGTGTGACTGAAAACGAAGTAAGAAAATGAAAAAGAAAATAGATTTCAATAAAATCACTAACCTGCTTAAACAATAATTTACCAAAATATTTGGTAATTATAAACAATCTTTTCTAAAGCTCAAAGCAGACAACTCACAATACATAACGACAAGTTGTCAAATTTTCAAGTGACATAATTCTCAAAGCTATTAGTTTAAAATCTTTGCAACACATCAATAAAGTAAAACGCACTAAGCGTTGCAGCGGAATAGCTTAAGTGGATTACATGTATGAAAACATGGAATCCTGAGCCTAATTTAGTACTTATATATCAAAAGCTTTTGCTCTGCTCGCCTCCATCTGCATCACCAGCTTAACCTGCATATTTAGAAAACATATGCAGGGCTGAGTACTAAAAAGGTACTCAATGGTCACATGCCGAAATAACTTGAAAGCTTGCTCTTAGAGCTATATATTGAACTTGCCATTTCACGCATCACACAAGAGTTTTATTTAAATAACCTGTGCATGCAAAAATGTAAAACTTCTCTGTAATCATCATATGCGTCTGCAGACATACTTCTTTGTACTCTATCATATCTGCAATGATAATTGTGTGCCGAGAAGGTGGCCACCTTCTACGGTCACTGACCGGCCGATACGCTAAACCGGCTCACGGTCCTAGACCGGCCGATACGCTAAACCAGCTCACGGACCTAGACCGGCCGATAAGCTAAACCGGCTCACGGTCCTAGGCCGACCGATATGCTAGATCGGCTCACGGTCCCTTGTGTACACTAATCCTGTCTAACATCTGGATAGAACAGGATCCGAATTCGATTAACTTCTGGTGCCAGATAGGTATCATACAAGCTCATAAAAGTTTTGGCAAGTCAATAACTTTAATATAACATTACTCATGTAAACATCATTAAATAATGTGCACTTCACATTTGAGTTTAGAAAGCCCACCTGATCGTGGTCTGACGACACTAGAAATTCTGAACTATTGCTTTACCCTTGCTTGTATCCGACCTTCAGTATAAAAACTGACTAATAAATAATGAGGAAAATGATATGGACTGATTTAGACAATACTTATGTTGGTTTTAAGGTGATGGTTTTATTGAAAATTATGGAATGAAGACTAGTTGTTTGACAACTTATCAACAAACCAACTTAGACTGAAACTGCAATAACTATAACTCTGGCGTTAATCAATTCTACTCACACTAATTTAAAAATAAATACTAACGTAGAATTATTATAAATTCCCTCTTTCTTTTTAAAGAGCTTGATTCTCAGATGATCTTATATAGGTTTAACTACTAACTAAAATAATTATGTATTTAATGCTTTAATTAACTACTTCTAAGTATAAATAAATAGTTAATCTGATTTACATAAATTATTGGGCTCATATAATAATAATGCAGTTTGTTTGAATAAATCAAAGGTCCAATTAAAACAAATCTGGGCCATTTACAGAATTAATCCAAAGCCCAACATAATTTAATTGATCCAATAATTAGTAGCCCAATTAACTATTTTTAGACTAAATAAATTAAGAATCCTATATTCTCCCCTTTAATAAAAGGAATCAAATTAACTTCTCTCTCTTATCTCCTCACGCTCACATTAGAGGTGGCCAAAAAAACCGGAACCGGGAACCGAAACCGGCGGTTCCGGAACCGGAACCGTTAGAGACGGTTCCGAACCGGAACCGAAACCGGCTCAAACCGGTTCGGTTACGGTTCCATTTTCTGGAACCGCCGGTTCCCGGTTCCAAACCGGAACCGGAACCGTGGAACCGTGGAACCGGCCCGGAACCGCCAGAACCGCCAGAACCGGGAGACCTCGATTTGCGTGCACTTTTGGCTGAAAATTAAAGTGTGAGATGGGCTGGCAGCATAGTGAATTGATTGGCATGCTTTGCAGAGCTTTGTCTGACTGCCATCGGAGCGTATGTTCCCATTTTTCAAATTTCAAATTCAAACACCAAATTCACCTCAAATTCACCTCAAATTCATCTCAAATTCACCTCAAATTCACCTCAACATCTTCCTATAAATACACCCCTAATTCTCTTCATTTTTCCTCACACCAACTATCATATCCTCATTATTTCTCTGCAATTCTCTCTACAAAAACTCTCTCTATATTACTTTGTTACTCTCTAAATTAGTCTCTGCACTCTCTTTCTCTCTATATTACTTTCTCTATATTACTCTCTTTCTCTCCACAAATACTCTCTCTCTGCACTACTCTCTCTACTACTCTTCTTCCTTCTTTCATCTCACTACAAAAATGGCTGCTTCCGGCTCTGGTCGTAGTGGTGGCAAGGGAAAAGCTCCCATTGACTACACTGCTACCATTGGAAATAAACCCCGTGCCCCTCGACGCCAACGTGGGGTTGTTATTCGAGATCTCGACGAAGCAACCTATATTGGGAGTGAGAATCCTACTTCTCATTTCCAAAGGGTGCCCAATCGCCGTGAACGAGAAGAAATAGAGGATGAACAAATCCGTGCCGATGCGGAAATGGCGGAGCGCCTTGCTCAACAACAATCCAATGAAGAAATTCCATCCACATACCAAGATGAACAAGCCGATGCCGAAGCCATCGATTTGGAGGACGAGATGAACGAGATGGACGAGATGGGACCGGTCCGACCTCAACGATCGACACCGAGCAAGAAAGCACGAGCTCCGCGGTCCAACGTCTTCACGGTGTACTTCAAAAAAGTACAAGTGAAAGACCCCGAAACTGGCAAAACTGTCACGAAGGCCGTGTGCAACCTTTGTGGCAAATCTTATGTTTTCAACGCGGGGAATGGTTATGGCACCTACAACAAGCATATCAACAATGTGCATCCTCCCACCAAAGGCAAAGGTAAACAAACGCAACTCACCTCTACCCTCGGCGAGCAAGGTACGCCCGAAATCTCTCTTTTTAAGTATAACGATATTGTTGCTAGGGAAGTTATGGCGAGATTTGTTAGTACGGAATCTCTTGCTTTTCAATTTGCCGATAGCATGAGGTTTGAAGGCGCCATGAAATTAGCATATATTCCCTTAGCTAGAAGAATCCCACGTACAACTATGACTAGAACCATAGTTAAATTAGCTAGAAGATATAAAATTCAATTGCGTAATATTTTGACTACTTTACCACATAGAGTTTCTGTGTGCTCCGATATTTGGACATGTGCATTTCAACATAATTCCTATATGAGTATGACTGTTCATTGGGTCGATTTGCAATGGAATTTGAACAAACGTGTTATTGCTTTCAAAAAATTCAATTGTGCTCATACCGCCGAAAATATTGCTCTTATTATCTTGAAAATTTTGCAACAATTCAAGATTACTGAAAAAATATTTTCAATTGGTTTTGACAATGCAAGCGCCAATACCGCTAGTGTGCCTTCTTTAATTTGTGCATGTAATCCTTCGCTACAAGGTAAGTATTTTCATACTCGTTGCATTGCTCATATCTTAAATTTGTGTGTTCAGGATGGCCTTAAGGCTTTGGATAAATCAATAAAACCAATTAGGCAAGCTGTTGAGATGTTACGTGATAAGCAAAAATTACATAGGTCATGGCTAAAATTTTGTAAAGCTCAAACTGGACGTAGCAAGTGCTTTAACATAGACGTATGCACTAGGTGGAATTCAACATATGATATGTTGAATTCAACATACGAATTTAAGGATTTATTAGTAAATTTTTTTACAAGTGAAGTGAGCTCTATGATTTTATTGCCATCTTATTGGGATGATTGTTATGATCTTGTACAATTACTTAAAGTTTTTGAGGCCGCTGCTAAAGATTTATCTGGTGTTTATTATCCTACTTGCTCACGTGTTCTTGTTCATTGTACAGTGATTATGGCTCAATTAAGTGTTTGTAGTAATAAAAAAAATTTACAAAGATCCGTTACTTTTATGGTTTTGAAATGGTTAAAATATTTCAAATATATTCCTAACATTTTTTTAATTGCAAAATGTTTAGACCCGTCTTTCAAATACGAAGGTGTTTGTGGCCTTTTAGAAATTTATTATCAATTTTTTAACGATATAAGATATAGCGAGGGTGTTACTTATGATGCTTTGGATATGCCGAACTTTATGGATATCAAAACTAGTCTTTATTGTGATTTACAAAACCTTTATCTAGATTTTACTTCAAAATATGGTCCAAATATTTCTCGAAAACAAACTGTGAGGAGTACCGGGTCTTCCTCTTATGGATTTGACACTAGTACTCAAGCGGGTCAAATGCTTCAAAAAATTTTCGCCAACAAAGGTCATAGTGGTGGTCATACACAATATTCTGAATTAGAAGAATACCTTTCCGAGCCAAAGGGAGGCGAATTGCTTAATGCAGGGCCAAATGACGTGGACGTGTTGAATTGGTGGTCAATTAAGCAAGGCCAATACCCTATCCTTGCAATCATGGCGAAAGAAGTCTTTTCCGTCCCCGCATCAACTGTAGCGGTCGAGCAAGCATTTAGCGAAACGGGATACATGCTCGATGAACGAAGATCCCAAATGGCACCGCATAATCTTGAAGCCCAACTATTGCTCAAAGATCATACATTAGCCGAAGCAAGAGAGCAAGAAAATAAATGGGATGATTTGTTCGTAGAGTACCCCATATCCACGACCGAAGGCGACACCACCGATGCGAGCGAGTCATCTCAATGCACCGAAGGCGAAGACTTTGACGATGACTTCGACTTCGACATGTAGAAGACTTCATGATTATGCGGTGTCACCAAAGGTAAGACGAAGGTAAGAGAACTATGTGGACTTTGATTCCTTCGGGATACGTAGGCAACTTAATTATAACTTAAACTAGGATTTTACCCGTGCATACGCACGGATACGAAATTACACAAATACATGAAATATAATTATAAATTGTAGTAGCCCACTCTTTTATTTATGATTAAGACCAGTAATGCGATAATTATTGTTGCATCCTTCACTATTTAATAATAATAAAAAAAAAAACAGTAATTATTTATGTTTAAAATTCAGCTATGATTCTAAATTGTATGTATACTATGCCTATTATTATTTCAGTTGTGCTTGTTAACTCGAGTGAGAAAAACCGCAATATAAATTATTGAGCCAGTCAATAATTTATATTTTCAGATTTATAATTGACTTAGCAAAGTCAAGTTAAAGTTGTTATTTTATATGCGATAGAGATTTTATTTCTATTAGTTACTTGAAAGTCGTGATTTAGTTCCGACTAATGAGAACGAGTTAAATTAGTTATTTAATTCGTAGAGATGTTATATCGAAGCATAGTTATTCAGCAAAACCTAGAACCAATTTTATAGATATGCGATGATACAAAGAAATTAGATTGTCAGATACAACTTTACACAATGACCGTAGGGAATTATTTACATCACCACTATTCCCTACTTACAATCAAAACCTATCACTATCACAAAACACTACAGCTACATACCTACAAGCATGCGGGAGATAGCATGCGGGAGATAACGCGTGAGTGTAAAAAGAAGAAAAATGAGAGAAGACCAATCGGCTCCTCCCTTCAACTCAGCCAACCACCATCTCCAATCCTTTGACTTTACAGCCAACAACTCACTTATTAAAGCACCAGCCTAACACTTCATTCCTTCTCTCATACACCAACCACCAGAAAGGGAGATGAAGAGAAGTTAATTCCTGCTGCCAACTGCCAAGTATCGAGAGGTGAGTCTTGGCCTAAGTTTTCTTCATTCCATACTTGGTTCTTTCTGCATTTGTTGAGGAAACAACATTTGCAATTTCAGTTCCTTTCCCATTGAATTCAATAATAACAGCAGCCACCAACACAAACTCATGCAAGGTATATACTATCTCAGTACTCTTCATGCTACATGATTCACACCAATAAGCATATCATCAGATTTAAATATTTAGAGTAAAGCATGAAGTGAATGGCATAACACTAGAATTTTTATGTGAGACAAGTACCTTAAGTTCAGTTTAGTAGATTGACTCTTGAACACAAACACCCAATACAGCAATATCATTTATGAGAATCATAGAATACTAGTTTCCAAGAGATTTACTTTCACACCGAACTTAGAATTTTAAGGGGAATGGGGGGTATTTTACTGTACCTGATTCAATAAATCGAGATGGGAGGCTGACTGGTGGCTTGTCGCTGCCACTTCGCTGGGAGTCGAGATCGAAAGAGAGAAAGAGCCGACGGTTGAGGCGGCTTATCGTCGTCTCTCCGGCGAGCTTCCGCGGCGGCGAATCTCGCCGATTCTGGAGTGCAGCGGCACGGCGAAGCCGGCCTTCCAGTAGTAGCAGCGGAGTCGGGGCTCGGCGGAAATCGAGTGACAGCGGCGGGCTCCTCAGCGGAGGACAGAGCGAGAGAAAGAGGGAGATGAACGGCGCTGCTCCCAGGCGGCGATCTCTCGCCGGATTCCAGGCAAAGGCATGACAGCAGCGGCCGCTCGACGGAGGCAGCAGACACCGACCGGAGCAAGAGGCGGCGAGACTTCTGGATGAAAGTGGCCGAGCGGTCCTAACCGGAGAAGAAGAGGCCAAGCGTCGGCCTTGAGAAAAAGAAGAGAGAGATTCGGATTGTGAATTGAGAGAGATAGCCGAGCGTGTTAAGCGTGAGAGAGAGGAGAGCGAGAGTGATTTGAGGGAAAGGCTGATGTTCAGCCATATTGAGGAAAATAGGAATGGGAATTGGGCCATCCTTTTAGTTGGAATGGGCTAAGTATTATGGGCCGACCTTGGGCTGATTGTTTTATTTAATAGTGGACTAATTTATTTCCTCAATTGGGCCTAAGGGTATTATTTTGTAGATGGACTGCTATATTTATTTTTTTTGGACTTCAATGCGGGCCCATATTTTCTATTAAATTCTTAATGAATTTGCACTATGTTGGGCTCCTATTAATAATTGGAGTGTTGTTAATATTTTATTTAGTCCGATTAAGATTATTATCAGATTAATTGGATTTAATTTTAAAACAAGGTTATGAGATTAGTAAGCGGGTTAGCAAACCCTAAGATGAGTGGATTAATTAAGATCAATAATCCAACCTCATAAGACGAGTTTTAATCCTATAGTTTGGATTATTATTAGAATTTCTCAGATTATTGTCGCAGAATAATAATTAAAGGAATATGAGCCATGCATATTTATTTTACGCATTCTCATTTATTTGAGAATTTTAATCGAGCTAAGGTTTGACCTTATGTTCTCGCATTCAAGGTTAAGCGAAAGAGTAAGAGCTAGTCAATGAGTTACTGAACTGTAGCAAAGCTTCACTATCAGGTGGGTTTACTTTCATATATATCAAATGAGTTTAATGTTATGTTTGAACAGTTATTTCACTGCAAAATCCTTGAACTGAAAATTATTTCAACTGTTGTCTTGCCATAAATGTTTCAATGTTTGGTATGATATCTATCTGATGTGGCTTTGCCAGTTATGTAATCGAATTCGGGTCTTGAGCAGTTGATAGCTATCCTGCCAGGACTAGTGTACACCAGTGACCGTGAGTCATCTAGCGGGTTGGCCGGTCAAGTGACCGTGAGAGGTGGCCACCTCTCCGGCACACAGTTCCAGATATGATAGATTACAAGAGAACTTAGACTGCAGTCGAACTCTAAGAATCACAAATGAATTTAGTAAGCTTGGGCCTTTTTAGCGAAAAACTCCCTTGCTGTACTGTTTATGATGGCATGACAATTTACAGTTTTGAAGCATGTATTTTTATACTTAGGCATACGTGCCCACTGAGTACTTTTGTACTCAAGCCCTGCATATATTTCTAAATGTGCAGGTTGAGCAATGGCTGATGAAGATGAAGTGATGAGCGGAGCTTTTGTCATGAGTTTAAAATGGACTCTTGGATACATGTCTTCATACATGTAATCAGATTATATTATTCCGCTGCATACTCTCAAGTAATATGTCTTTAAGCTAAGTCGGGTTCATCCGAACTCACGAGTTAATCGAGTCCTTGTGACTAAACAACAGTTATCTTATGATTGTCCCTCCTTAACAATGATTTGATTTCGAGCCTTCATTATTTATTCACCCCCTTTCTATCCCCGCTTCTAATCTCCCTCCCTTAGTCACGGTTTCCCCGATTTAATTATCCTTAATTAGGTTCGGTCGTGACAGAATGGTATCAGAGCAGATCGTTTGTTCTGAATCCAAGAGTTACCCAATTAGCCCTAGATTAGATATTAGTATAAAAGTGTCAGTCGACAAAAGCTCAGCACTTCATCACATCGTCATGCTCAGCAAGAAAGAAGGTGGTAATGATTTTAAAACATTGAGAAGTTCACGTTTTATATGAATGTACTGATGCTTACATTCAAGTTTTATGCTTTATTGATTGATTAGATATCTCAATGAACTTAGATGCGTTAAGAATGCATGATCACTGTTACAAGAAGAACAATACAAACTAGAAACTCAATTATCTTTCACTATAGCAATGGTGAAGAGCTAAGAAAGAGGAAGAGAATCCAATGAAAGCAGTGCAAGCGGAGTGCCACGCACGAATCACTGAAGCAGGCATAGTTCTTCATTCAGGTTGTTCACACGAGACGGAGCACCTAATCGACTATTGCCTTATTCAATGATAGTTTAAGTATGATATTGCTTATAGCGATGAGTGCGACTTATGTAATCAGTTGCTAATCCCTAATAAGCTGAGACTCGCTTCTAGCCTCGATTATCACTAGCTATAGCTTGAGGATAACCTTCATGATTCATGTATGAACTTCAGAGTTAGACTTACGAGGGGTCAAAATGCTTTGTGTATAATGTTATAATATTACGATTAAAGCTATCAGCTTATAGTTTCAGATATTCGAAACCATTCTACTTACAGTACTTATCGCAATAGATGAGGACATGACTGAGAATCCCTATTGATTACGATCACCTACTATGAATTGGAAAGACGAGATGTGATATGGGTACTAGCAGTTACCAACCATTATGATTGATCATAAAAGTTTATGCAAGTGTGTAAGACGAGAGAAGTTCTCGAAGATGGTTCAGAGTTTAATAATAGCTAGAAGCGCCGACAGTGGATCAATGCTGAAACAAATGAATTAAGATTCTAATGAGACCCTAAGGATATACTCAAGATAAGTATACATACCTTAACCTATCGAGGACAACGCCTCAGTTAAAACGTGTTGGATTAGGCATTTAGTCTGGTAGCTGGAATGAGAGCATTGACTAAGGTCATTCCATGACTTAGCATTACATATGGTGACACATACCCTATAAAGGTGCTCAGATGAGCAAAAGCTATTTCCTTATTGAATGCGTGATGATTCAGAAGGTCTTTTGCAATAACACGGAAGAGTGCTTCAAATTATATGGTTGCATTTCAAGCGCTATGTGAAGGAACACTAAGTACTAGAAGTACTACATTAAGGTCATGTAGAGGAACATTGTTGAGTAAGGTCGAGCCTACCTTATTTCGCCTATAGAAGATGTTTAAGGATTGCATTAAACTAGGAGGCAGATTCTAAGTTTGAGAAGCTCTAGAATATTGTCAAAGACATGTTCAAGATGTTAAGAAGAAAGTGGTGATTTTAGACCAAATATACCTTTTGCAGCCAAAGAATAAGAGTTGTCAAGTTCGGAAAAGTATTTCCGAGTGACTGAGAAGTAGTTATGTCGGACCTGGCCAGTCCACATGACCAAAATCTCAGTAGTCGTCATATATGGGTCTTTAAACCTATATATTTTAAACCTTCATCTGAAAAGCCAAACGGGTTCAGACTATTAGGTCATTTTGCTTCGACCTTTCAGTCAATTCATTTCTACCCTATGGTTATTCATTTTCAATTGTTTGGCAAATTATTGAAACACTTTGCCTAATTGCCATTTGTGATTTGAATCATTGCGATCTACTAACTGTTGGTAGATTTTCTGTGACCCAAGGATAAACAGATACTCATCAGATTAAATCAGTCAAACACGTATGCTTCAACCCAAGGGTCAAGTACGTAATGCATACAGACAATCTCTTGTGCATTTAGTAGGACGTTATTTGTGTATTTTGAAAACGACGATCATTTCGATGCTTTTGTATGCCCCTATGTTGGCTTAGTTATTATGACTAGTATTAGTACGGAAACGCTGGTTCATAGGGCATTTCGGAACTGAGCCCTTTCATGATGACCTTGCAAGATAGCCAGTTCATCATGTATAATGCTGGGATAGATCACCATATCTATATTCAAATGTTGATGAAATAGTCCTCATTAATACTAATTTTCCCATGTCTATGTAGTGACCCTATCAGTCTTTTGCGGCAAGTCACTTCCGCTATGTTATTTATATACTTTCATGAGAAAGAGTGTGAGCAAGATTTGAGAATCAAGAAATGGTTTACAGAAGTGATGATATACAACTGTATGTTTTGATGATTGTATGGCGACTCATTAGTATGCCACCAAAACAAGGGCATCCAAGAAGAGGGAGAAGAATTCCCTAAGGTAATGAAAGTACTAGGGCTAAAAAAAAAAAAAAAAAAAAAAAACCCACAACTAGAACATAGAATAGATGAACTATTTCACGACAAAACTCACCTGCCTTCAGTAGGACATGAGATACAGCAAAAGCTGAGACTTGGGTAAGAGCTATTGAGTGCATTTTCAATTTCATTTGCGTTTTACAGACCAGGAAGGAAAGCACAGAGAAAAATGATGACAATTGAACAATTAGAAAATCTTACGCGGGATCATTCTAAACAGAAATATATGATAAGTATATACCCCAAAGCTATCGCAAGAAGAAGAAAAGTGGATTTTACAATCTAAAGTAGGGAATAATGATCGTTACTCAGTACGATAGGATGTTCTGTGATATGTCGAGAGAAAAACCAGTAACGACGCCTATGCCAACACCTCCACAGGCACAAACTCAAAACATTTGAGTAAGAAGAAAAGAGGACAACAGTAACAGTTGTCAAGCGAAAAAGACACCATGGCAGGGGCAATCATCCCAGCAACAAGGCTACAAAAGCCAAAAGGGTACTCCTAGACAGATAGGAGATAACCAACAAAGAATCTTGCCCTGCCCAAATTGTAACAAGAACCATGGCAGATGCTGCAATAACGGAAGAGTGGAAGTGAAGGTTGTTACACAGTAGCCAGAAGGGCATTATGCAAACCGTTGTTTGAATAAGGAACAAGGGACTGGTCTATGCTGAACTTGCTTGTCCAGGCTCCGTATCTGCAAGCAATCCATCTTTTGCCCCACCACACCAAGAGTAGTAACCACGCCAACAACAACAACAATAATAACACATGTGTGCTTGAGCTTAAAGCTGAGCATAAATTCACTCAAAGCCATGGTGAATAACTCGTATGTTATACCAATGGGAGACATTGACTTAATCTTAGGAGTGGATTAGCTAGCTGTGAACCAAACTACCATCATTTGCAACAAAAGACAAATTTCTTTTCGACCATTTGGAAATGAACTGACACTTTCCCATGGAATTAGCATGAGCAAGAAGAAGGCAATCATCTCCACTCTCGACGCAATAAAGATGATAAGGAAAGAATATTCGGACTACCTTGTGTATTTTTCATGGAGAACAAGGAACCGAGAAAAGCATCAGAGATGTGACAATCGAATGAGAATTTCTTGATGTTTCATGAATATCTCGCCGATGTGCAACCATTCTTTTCGAAAGAGGAAATTGACACATTGAGAATGTGTATAAACTATAAAGAGTTGAACAAGGAGACATTCAAGAACAAGTACCCTTGCCGAGGATAAATGACCTTTTCGATCAGGTCAGATGAGTGACTGTATTCTTAAAGATAGACCTAAGGATTGGTATCATCAACTAAAGATTTGGTCAGATGATGTACCTAAAATGGCCTTCCGAATTAGATATAGCCATTATGAGTTCGTAGTGGTGTCATTCGGATTGACTAATGCACCAGTCGTGTTCATGGATCTCATGAATCGAGTGTTTCATCTATCCTTAGACAAATTTGTCATAATTTTCAGAAATGATGTCTTGATCTACTCGAAAAACAAGAAAGACCATGAGAAACACTTGAGAATTGTCTTAAAAACGTTGAGAACATAGCGTCTCTATGCCAAGTCCAACGAATGCGAATTTTGGCTCAATGAAGTCACATTTTTGGAACATATTATCTCATGAGAAGGGATCAGAGTGGGTCCTGACAACATATAAGTTGTATACAAATAGAGATCTCCTACTAACCCTAAGAAGATCAAGAGTTTCTTGGGATTAGCAAGTTACTATAGGAGGTTCGTAGAAGGATTTTTTTTCAAATAGAAAGACCAACGACGCAACTACTCAAGAAGTGAATCAAATTTTCTTGGACAGAAGGATGTGAGAAAAGATTTTAAGAGCTTAAGGAGAAGTTAACCATTGCACCAGCGTTAGCTGTTTCAAAGACTGACAAAGAATAGGTGGATTATGTATACACGTCCAAGAAAGTACTCGATTGCGTGTTAACACAAGAAGGAAGAGTGATAGCATACGCATCATGAAAGCTTAGACCACATGAATTGAACTATCCAACTCATGATCTAGAACTAGTTGTAGTAGAGACACCACCTATATGGATTTAGATGTGAGATGTTCACAAACCACAAAAGTTTGAAAAATTTTCTTCGAGCAAATGAATCTTAACATGAGATAGATGAGATGGTTCGAACTTGTCACGACCGGACTTAATTAAGGATAATTATACCGGGAAACCATGACTAAGGGAGGGAGATAAGAAGCGGGAGTAGAAAAGGGAAATAAATAAATAGAGAAGGATCGTATTTTTCATTAATAACGAAGGAAACATCTAATATATATAACGAAGGTTTAGTTGTAATGATTCGATTGAACTAGTAAGTTCGAATATTTCCAACTTAGCCAAAATAACATAAGACTTCTTTGAGTACACAGCGGAAGTAATAAGGTTTCTGATTACATGTATGAAGACATGTACCCAAGAGTTTTTCAAAATATATATATACTGTCGAGACAAAAGAAATTCCTGCTCGTCACTTCATCACCATCGGCTACTGCTCAACCTGCACATTTAGAAATACATGCAGGGCTGAGTACAAAGGTACTCAGTGGGCACATATGCCTACTATGAAATATAACATACTTCGTAAAGTTGTAAATTGTCATGCCATCATAAACAGTACAGCAAGGGAGTTTTTCGCTAAAGGCCCAAGCTTACTAAATTCATTTGTGATTCTTAAAGTTCGTCTGCAGACTAAGTTCTCTTGTAATCTATCATATCTGGAACTGTGTGCCGGAGAGGTGGCCACCTCTCACGGACACTTGACCGGCCAACCCGCTAGATGACTCACGGTCACTGGTGTACACTAGCCCTGGCAGGATAGCTATCAACTGCTCAGGACCCGAATTCGATTTCATAATAACTGGCAAAGCCACATCAGATAGATATCATACCAAACATTGAAACATTTATGGCAAGACAACAGTTGAAATAAATTTTCAGTTCAAAGATTTTGCAATGAAATAACTATTCAAACATAACATTAAACTCATTTGATATATATGAAAGTAACCCACCTGTTAGCAAAGCTTTACTACAGATTAATGACTCCTTGACGAGCTCTTATTCTTGCTCTCGACCTTTAATCCGAGAAAATAACGTAAGACTTTAAATCGAGGAAAAATTCTCAATTAAATGAGAATGCGCAATTTAACTATGCATGAATCTCGTATGCATGAACTATTATTCTGAGATAATAATCAGGGAATTCTCTATTGTTAATCCAGATTATCGGATTTAAACAAAAGCTAAGTCTCGTCTCATGAAGCCGGATAATTAACAAAAATTAATCCGTTCTCTTCGGGGTGTTCTAATCCGTCAATTAAATAAACCCCGCTCCTCGTAGTCAAAAGAAAATAAATAAATACTTCAGCTTATTCGCTTTATAACCTCATAATTAATCGGCTTAATAAATAGGAATAAGTAATGTTATAAGATTAAATAATTAAAAGGCTCAACATAAGGCAGCCTAATAATTAATTAAGTAAAAATGGGCTTGAATAATTAACATGAGAGGCCCAATTGAAAATATTCATCGGCTCAAGTAATTAAATAAATCTTGGCCCAATAAATAAATAATTAACAGTTGGGCTAAGTTTAAATCAAGTATGCAAGGCCCAACTGCAATTAAATAAATAAGGTCCAACTGAAATAATCGTTCAACCCATTCTACTCTATTAAAATCGGCCCAAATGAAACAATAACCGGCCCAACAATATACATATGGAATTTGGAAATAGAAGTCTATTAATAATAATATCTCAGCCCAATTCTTATAGAATAATTAAAGCCCATCTTTTTAAAATAATTCGGCCCAAAAACAATTACTATAGGAGCCCAAAATTAAACAAAACAGGAGCCCAATTCATACAAAAATGCAGTTGGGTTTTAAATAAAAGAATCGGCCCAGAGAGTTATATAATTCGGCCCAAAGTAAAATAAATCAAAGCCCAATTTTCGGCCCAATTACAATTAAAAGGGAAAAGCCCAAATTAAATAAATAACAAAGGCCCATTAAACTAAAGCCCAAGGAAATGGCCCAACCCTCTTATTCACCCAACTCGTCTCTCTCTTTCTCTCAATCCGTCGACCCCCTCCCTCTCTTCTCTCTCTCGTTCTCAGCCCACCAAATCCGGCCAGCACGACGTCACCACCTCCATCGTTCCCTCCGGCGGTGACACGACCGCTAGCTGCTTCTCCATCTCCCTCTGTTGGCAACGGCGAGGCGCCGCTGCCGCCCCCTTGTTCTCCTGTTCTCTCCCTCTCTTTCGGCCCTCTGGCTCAACTCCGGCAAAGCAAACTCGCCGCCGCCGCGGCATTTCTGGAGATCCGCGAGCGCCCGCCGCTGTCATTGAGCAACCGGCGAATGGTTGGCAGCGTCGTCTCGCTCTCTCCTCCGCCAGAGCCCAAAATCGTGCCCTAGACTTCTGGAAATCGTCGCCGCGTTCTGGTCTCGGCCGCCTCCTCCGAGTCATTCCGGTCCCGATTCAGTCGTCCCTTCATCTCTAGCAAAGCAGAGGCCTGCTCACGGTTGCCTATTTCTGCGTCGTCGGCTGCCTTCGAGATTTCCGCCGCCTCCGTCGATTCCCCGAGCCCCAACGCCGCTGCTGCTACTGGAATCTTCGGCTTCGCCGTGCCGCTGCACTCCAGAATCGGCGAGATTTGCCGCTGCTGCGCACGAGTCCGGCGATCTCCGCCTCTTCTTCCTTGGGGTTGAACCCGGGGTTCACCTCGGCTCCGGAAGAAGTCGTGGGCACTGTACGGCTCCGGTGAGGGGTACTCTCCCATCTCTCCGAGCCTTCGACAAGCGGTAGAACAGCGCCCTCTTCCTGAAGTCCCGCGGAGCAGGGCAGTCAGCCCCCTCCTTTTTCCTCGCGGTTAGCGTCGACATCAACCGGCATCCGTCCCCCTTCAATGAAAATCAGGTACAGCAAAATACCTTGAGTAAGCCTCTCTCTTCCCTCCTAAATGCTAAGTCCAGTAATACTCTGTTGTGAAGAAGAACTTCTAGTTTTTGGCAATTCATAGCTCAACTCTCTTGGCTCCTATATTACTAAATGTGAGAGATCAATACTAGTCATGTGATTGCATCTGTTTGATAAGAGCTCTTAATGCATTTGCCTCATGAAGAACATGTATATAAACTAACTTCCTGTGATTGCTAAGTCCCTTTATGCATACACTCATCTGTATACTCTGTATCTTATTCAAACATGGGATTGATGGTATGATGCATGCACTGGATTTGAAAAAAAAAAAAAAACTGAGATGGTGTGAATACCTTGTGTATTTCGTGCTTGATTAGCTGATGCGTTTTCCTTTAGTTCAGTGGGGATTTGCTTGGAGTTTTGGATGCAGCAATTGAAGTCTCCTCCTCTCTTTCTTTCTTCGAATTCTGGTGAACTAAGGATGGATGTTGGCTGATATATTTGAGCACTCTACGGGGATGGTACAGAGGTAGGGTGGCTGTAGTATTGGTGTCTAAGGAAATGAATGCTTAGTTTTGTTGGCTGAACATTAAATGGGTGGAGGCGTAAGGTGGCTGATGGACCTTGCGTGAATTAAGGCTGCAGAGGGGAAATGTTGCTGTTGTAGCAACCCTTTTGCACACACATTTCATCTTCCTATTTTTCTTTTCCTTCTTTTGATAAAGTTTCTTACTTTCTCTTTTCCTTCTTTTTGACAAAGTAGCACTCCTTTCCCTTTTTTTCTTTTTGCACTAGATAGTAAATAGTAGTGTGGAAATGATTGTTGATGGTATTTGTTGGAGAGCATGCGTGTAGTATGCAATAGAGTAGGAAAGAGGACTATGATTGTAAGTGTTGGAAAGTCTTGAGGTGACAAATAGAATCCCATAGTAGTTTTTGTATCAATTGAGGATCTATAAATCTAATTTTTTTTTTCGGATTCTACTAATCTTTATAAAGCCTCTGCGAATTAAATATCTAATTTAACTCGCTCTATTAGTCGGGATTAAAACCATGATTGAGTAAAGTAATAGATAGAAATAATATTTCGGTTATAAATAAAATAATAACTCGACTTCGCTAAGTCAATTATCATTTTGAAATAAATCATTGACTACTCAATAATTCAATCGTGGTCATCTCAGGTAATGGCATCTAATTCAGAACTCTGAGCTGAATTAACTGAATATTAAACACTGGATTAAATCAACTGAAATATGTAAAAATAAATATTGCATTTATTACTCTTAATCATAAAATAAAATAGCGGGCTACTACAGAACTAGTGAAAGACTATAGCGGTGCTAATAACTACCACCCAGACAAAGCTAACATGGTAGTTGATGCCTCGAGTCATAAGACTCAATTTAAGTTGGGATCTCTCCTCACTCGGGATGAGGAACTCATGAAGGATTTTTGTAAAATAAGTTTAGAAGTTGTTTAACCACCAGAATCTGTAGAAGGGATTATCGCACGATGGTAGTAATACCCAATTCTAAAGGAAAGGTGCTAGATGCACAAAGAAATGGTGAGATCTTGGAGAGAATACGTTTAGCAATAAGAATAGGCAAGCTTGCACATTACCACGAGACGTCAAATGATGCGTTAATATTTGAAGAAAGATAGTGTATCCCACATGATGAGAAACTCAAAAATGAGGTAATGAGCGAGGCTCATTCCACGTTATATACTGCCCACCAGGGAAGCACAAAAAGTACTAGGACTAGGAAGGAAAATTTTAGTGGATAGATATAAAGAAAGATATAGCTTCATTTGTTGAGAGATGCCTAACATGTTAACGAGTGAAGGCTTAACACCAAAAACCATATGATGAGTTACACCCATTGGAATTTCCAGATTGGAAGTGGGAGCACATTACAATGGATTTCGTGGCTAGTTTACAAAGTCGAAAAGAGGGAACACCGCCATTTGCGTAATAGTGTAGTGACTCACGAAATGCGCTCATTGTATAACAATACCAATTAGATACTAATCGAACAAGCTAGCTCAGTTGTATGTTCGAGAGATTGTGCGCTTACACGGCGTGCCCGTGTCGATCACTTCAGACCGAGACTCAAAATTTACTTCTAGATTTTGGATGAGCTTACAGAAGGAGTTAGGCACGAGGCTAAATTTCAGCACCGCCTTCCATCCACAGACAGATGAGCAATCTGATTGGACAATTCAGACCCTCGAAGACATGTTAAGAACAGTGGTGTTAAATAGAGGCGGAAATTGGGAATCAATGCTGCCATTGATCGAGTTTGCCTACAATAATAGTTATCAGGCGACCATTGATATGGTGCCTTACAAGGCACTGTATGGGAGGGAGTGCAGATCCCCGCTTTACTGGGATAATGTGGGTGAGAGAAAAGTTTCAGGACCAGACATGGTCAATGAGATGGTTGAGATAGTCCGCCAGATCAGAGGGCGAATAAAGGAGGCACAAGATAGACAGAAATCTTACGCTGATACGCGCCGAACTAAGTTAGATTTTAAAGTATGAGGCAAAGTCTTCCTAAAAGTATTACCCTCCAAGGGAATAACTAGGATTGACGTAAAAGAAAAGATTACACCACAACTTGTGCGACCATATGAGATTTTAGAAAATAGGCCCAATAGCCTATAGATTGGTGTTACCGCCAAGTTATGAGAATGTCCAATGTTTTTCACATATCCCAATTCAAGAAGTATGTTTTGGATCCAAATGACGTGATCCACCCAAAACGAAATGGTCCTTAGCTCAAATTTGAGCTATGAAGAAAAGCCAAAAGACATCTTAGATCGTTAAGAGCAACCGCTTAGAAACGAGTTCATCACTTTAGTGAAAATCCATGGAGACACCATAGATAAAAAGAAACTACATGAAAGCTTGAAGGTAAGATACTAGAAAGATATCAGAACTTTAGCGATGATATGCAAATTTCGGGACGAAATTTTTGTTAAGAGGGGTAGTATGTAGTAGCCCACTCTTTTATTTATGATTAAGACCAGTAATGCGATAATTATTGTTGCATCCTTCACTATTTAATAATAATAAAAAAAAACAGTAATTATTTATGTTTAAAATTCAGCTATGATTCTAAATTGTATGTATACTATGCCTATTATTATTTCAGTTGTGCTTGTTAACTCGAGTGAGAAAAACCGCAATATAAATTATTGAGCCAGTCAATAATTTATATTTTCAGATTTATAATTGACTTAGCAAAGTCAAGTTAAAGTTGTTATTTTATATGCGATAGAGATTTTATTTCTATTAGTTACTTGAAAGTCGTGATTTAGTTCCGACTAATGAGAACGAGTTAAATTAGTTATTTAATTCGTAGAGATGTTATATCGAAGCATAGTTATTCAGCAAAACCTAGAACCAATTTTATAGATATGCGATGATACAAAGAAATTAGATTGTCAGATACAACTTTACACAATGACCGTAGGGAATTATTTACATCACCACTATTCCCTACTTACAATCAAAACCTATCACTATCACAAAACACTACAGCTACATACCTACAAGCATGCGGGAGATAGCATGCGGGAGATAACGCGTGAGTGTAAAAAGAAGAAAAATGAGAGAAGACCAATCGGCTCCTCCCTTCAACTCAGCCAACCACCATCTCCAATCCTTTGACTTTACAGCCAACAACTCACTTATTAAAGCACCAGCCTAACACTTCATTCCTTCTCTCATACACCAACCACCAGAAAGGGAGATGAAGAGAAGTTAATTCCTGCTGCCAACTGCCAAGTATCGAGAGGTGAGTCTTGGCCTAAGTTTTCTTCATTCCATACTTGGTTCTTTCTGCATTTGTTGAGGAAACAACATTTGCAATTTCAGTTCCTTTCCCATTGAATTCAATAATAACAGCAGCCACCAACACAAACTCATGCAAGGTATATACTATCTCAGTACTCTTCATGCTACATGATTCACACCAATAAGCATATCATCAGATTTAAATATTTAGAGTAAAGCATGAAGTGAATGGCATAACACTAGAATTTTTATGTGAGACAAGTACCTTAAGTTCAGTTTAGTAGATTGACTCTTGAACACAAACACCCAATACAGCAATATCATTTATGAGAATCATAGAATACTAGTTTCCAAGAGATTTACTTTCACACCGAACTTAGAATTTTAAGGGGAATGGGGGGTATTTTACTGTACCTGATTCAATAAATCGAGATGGGAGGCTGACTGGTGGCTTGTCGCTGCCACTTCGCTGGGAGTCGAGATCGAAAGAGAGAAAGAGCCGACGGTTGAGGCGGCTTATCGTCGTCTCTCCGGCGAGCTTCCGCGGCGGCGAATCTCGCCGATTCTGGAGTGCAGCGGCACGGCGAAGCCGGCCTTCCAGTAGCAGCAGCGGCGTCGGGGCTCGGCGGAAATCGAGTGACAGCGGCGGGCTCCTCAGCGGAGAACAGAGCGAGAGAAAGAGGGAGATGAACGGCGCTGCTCCCAGGCGGCGATCTCTCGCCGGATTCCAGGCAAAGGCATGACAGCAGCGGCCGCTCGACGGAGGCAGCAGACACCGACCGGAGCAAGAGGCGGCGAGACTTCTGGATGAAAGTGGCCGAGCGGTCCTGACCGGAGAAGAAGAGGCCAAGCGTCGGCCTTGAGAAAAAGAAGAGAGAGATTCGGATTGTGAATTGAGAGAGATAGCCGAGCGTGTTAAGCGTGAGAGAGAGGAGAGCGAGAGTGATTTGAGGGAAAGGCTCATGTTCAGCCATATTGAGGAAAATAGGAATGGGAATTGGGCCATCCTTTTAGTTGGAATGGGCTAAGTATTATGGGCCGACCTTGGGCTGATTGTTTTATTTAATAGTGGACTAATTTATTTCCTCAATTGGGCCTAAGGGTATTATTTTGTAGATGGACTGCTATATTTATTTTTTTTGGACTTCAATGCGGGCCCATATTTTCTATTAAATTCTTAATGAATTTGCACTATGTTGGGCTCCTATTAATAATTGGAGTGTTGTTAATATTTTATTTAGTCCGATTAAGATTATTATCAGATTAATTGGATTTAATTTTAAAACAAGGTTATGAGATTAGTAAGCGGGTTAGCAAACCCTAAGATGAGTGGATTAATTAAGATCAATAATCCAACCTCATAAGACGAGTTTTAATCCTATAGTTTGGATTATTATTAGAATTTCTCAGATTATTGTCGCAGAATAATAATTAAAGGAATATGAGCCATGCATATTTATTTTACGCATTCTCATTTATTTGAGAATTTTAATCGAGCTAAGGTTTGACCTTATGTTCTCGCATTCAAGGTTAAGCGAAAGAGTAAGAGCTAGTCAATGAGTTACTGAACTGTAGCAAAGCTTCACTATCAGGTGGGTTTACTTTCATATATATCAAATGAGTTTAATGTTATGTTTGAACAGTTATTTCACTGCAAAATCCTTGAACTGAAAATTATTTCAACTGTTGTCTTGCCATAAATGTTTCAATATTTGGTATGATATCTATCTGATGTGGCTTTGCCAGTTATGTAATCGAATTCGGGTCTTGAGCAGTTGATAGCTATCCTGTCAGGACTAGTGTACACCAGTGACCGTGAGTCATCTAGCGGGTTGGCCGGTCAAGTGACCGTGAGAGGTGGCCACCTCTCCGGCACACAGTTCCAGATATGATAGATTACAAGAGAACTTAGACTGCAGTCGAACTCTAAGAATCACAAATGAATTTAGTAAGCTTGGGCCTTTTTAGCGAAAAACTCCCTTGCTGTACTGTTTATGATGGCATGACAATTTACAGTTTTGAAGCATGTATTTTTATACTTAGGCATACGTGCCCACTGAGTACTTTTGTACTCAAGCCCTGCATATATTTCTAAATGTGCAGGTTGAGCAATGGCTGATGAAGATGAAGTGATGAGCGGAGCTTTTGTCATGAGTTTAAAATGGACTCTTGGATACATGTCTTCATACATGTAATCAGATTATATTATTCCGCTGCATACTCTCAAGTAATATGTCTTTAAGCTAAGTCGGGTTCATCCGAACTCACGAGTTAATCGAGTCCTTGTGACTAAACAACAGTTATCTTATGATTGTCCCTCCTTAACAATGATTTGATTTCGAGCCTTCATTATTTATTCACCCCCTTTCTATCCCCGCTTCTAATCTCCCTCCCTTAGTCACGGTTTCCCCGATTTAATTATCCTTAATTAGGTTCGGTCGTGACATAAATATAAGAAAAAATATAATATTAAATAAAATAAAATATATATAATAAACAAAAAATTATCTTACACAAATCAATTCCATAAAATTCTATATAAGCAATATTATTGAGAATCAAAAATTTTGAAGTTTCAAATATCACAATTAGTAACCATTGATATATGAACATAAAATGAATCCAACCCATGGAATAATCAATGTGCAACCTAAAATAAATTCAACCTATGAAATAATCAATAATCAGTAACCCATAGAATAGAAAGCATGTTTATTACATAAAAAGTTAAATGTGAAAGATAACCAATTACACGATTATGTTTGTGCAAAATAATCAATGAAACTTATGGTCCCTACCCAACACAACATTATACCTTAAGAGAAATCAACTTCACTAATTACACAAAAGTATGGAAATAATTTTATTCATAAAAGCATAATTAGTATGTGAGTTGTAATTGAGACTAATAGTAAATAGGCAGATTCTAAACAAAATAAAAATAATAGTACCAAATAAAAATGTAAAAACCATGAAAATAAAAAACACAAAAAAGAATTAGAACAATCAAGAATAGAGAGACAAAGTCAGCTTTGTGAAAGTGAATTTTGAAAATCTTTTTCGAAAATGAGCTGATGTTGCTTGTATTTATAGGCAAATTTTAAGGTGAATTTTGAAATTTGAATTTTGGCTCCATGTTGGGGGCCCAAGTTTTAAAACCATCAGCTCAGTTTACCGCCCAAATTGTTTGAGGCTCAAGTTTAAGATAAAAATCCTTTGAATATTTGAAAGACTACAGTAAAGAAATATTTTTTAAACCATGTTAAAACATTAAATGGTCAAAAAAGTAAAAAAAGTTAATTATTTTTTAAATCATGCTAAAACATTAAACGGTCAAGAATATTTTTCACAAAAATAGTAAAATATGTATTTTATGTAAAGAATAAAATATTAGTTTTTATTTTTTTAATCATGAAGAAACGTCTGTATCACTTTAATTTTTTTATTATTATTATCTTACTATTTTTGTGTGAATTTTTCTTGACCATTCAATGTTTTAGCATAATTACATGGTGTTCCATTAATAATTTTTAGTATATAAAATAAATAAAAATATACTATATTTTAAAAGTTAAAATATTAGAATTGAGAAAAAAAAAAAAGGAGAATAAAAGATATTTGGAATACAATTGCAAATTTAGTAATCTACCATTTATGCGTTCTTAAGAAAACAATTGTCCGTGGCATAAAAAAAGAAAACAATTGTCTGTTGTTTTGTAGCATATCAATATACATGACCGGCAGTTTTTTTTTTTTTTTTTCATTTATAATTTTTTCCTCAATTCCAATTTATCATTCTAATTAAATTCATTTACATTTATTTCTCTCTCTCTCTCTACATATATATATAGTTAAACTATTAATTAAATAAAAAGAAGCATAACACCCTGTATGCAAACCAACATCCAATATCTTAAGAAATTAATTACTTTACAAACAATATTTTTAGATAACAAATCATTATTCTATATCAAATTATGGATTTGGCATTAGTTGCAGAATTGTTGTACGATTTTGTTCAAACAAATCACCAATATTATAAAACCAAAGCCCATAGTTAATTTGCAGCAATGTGTATTCATTTATAGCAAAATCAAAGCCCATAGTAATAGTGTAAATAAAAAAAATAAATTAAATTCAAATTTTTTGTCTTATACAAAAGTGATTTACATATTGGATAACTGAATGAATTTTAATTCACATTACTTCTTTCCCAAAAATTTATGTGCATGTGTCTTCATTAATAAAATTGAATTTGTATGATTTACATGCATTCATAATCCATGATTTAAAATAATATTTTCTTTATATTTTTCCAATTTTACCTATACTGTCTCTAACTTACAAATTAACCCATATAACATTCAGTTTTATTTGATGTTTGTAATGTATATCATTATTACATTTATCATATTTGAACCTATAATAAATAAGATCAGATATAATGGATTGAAAAAAAAAAGTTTATGAATTGTATAATTTTTTCTTGAGAGGAATTATGTTTAATTTTCAATAACTCATATTTTGTGTTTTATACAAATCAACAACCCAATTATAACAGGATTGTTTTGAAACCTTAATTAGATTAAATTAAAGGTTGTAGGCGTTAGTGGTTACATATGAAAAAACTCAACTACTATTAAATTAACCTAAAAATAGATCCAAATTTCAAGTACTAATAGATAAAAGTAATTCCCTCAAAAAAGAAGAAAAAAGAAAAAAAAGAGAAGAAGATAAAAGTAATTAAAAATATGTAAACTTAAAAAAGGATGATAAGAAAATAACATAAAATGCAATACAGATTAGGAAGCCCTAATTTTGTTCCTCAATCAGTGTGCGTCGCTTCATCTTCTCGATTCACCGCTCTCTAATTTGGTACCCGTACGTTGTACGGAGTGCAAACGCTAATTGGATTAAATTATAAAAATTTAAAATTGGCGCATTGATTTATTTTTAACTTTGAAAATGAAACCTTATAACTAAAAATTAACGCACAAACAAAAAAATTGATATCCAATACATAATAAGCAGTAAGCAATAAATAATATAAAACAATAAATTTTGTCTAAAATGATAACAACAATAATGATAAGCCCACTATAATTATACAATATGTACTATACAATAAGCAAATATATACAACAAATATTCATCTATAATTATATACAATATATTGCTCCCTCAAAGAATATAATTGGGCATAAAATAGTATAAACCCACTAAAACCTATTGTTTTTTCAATTCTCAGCCCATAAATTTTAAATTTTAAATTTTAAATTTTAATTTTTGTAAAATATTTATGACTTAAGTTGAAATATAACTATTTATTAATACATAAAAAAATATAAGAAAATATATAAAAAAGATAATTTTTCTATTTTTTTTTACTTTAAATTGTACGTATTTATTATTTGTGTACATACACAACACATCATATCTTGATTATTATATAATGTCATTAATTACTCAAATATCTTGATTATTATACATATTTTAATACAAAGTGGTCAATGTTTAGTATATATTGCAACGTGGGCACAGGTTCTCCATTTAAATTTATCTATAAATAAATGTTTGTTAATTCATGATTTAACCAATATTGCGTAAGTGAAAACCGATCGCATACTATGCGACCGGGTGTATGCAAGACCAGCCCAAAAATAAAATATGTAATGGGAACAAACAAAGTAAATGAAAAAACAATGCTAAATTTGCAATGTGATGGCACATTCAAATGCAATCTCTCGACAAATATTCGAGTTTGATCACCAAAAACCATGAAAATTATACGAAACCATGCACACCATAGGCAGTAAACTATCATTAACAGACGAAGCGAGAATCAAAACTAACCTCAAACGGGCCTTCGAAGAGGGGAGGCGGCTACCGAAGAAAGACTAAGAGCGGCCGGTGAAGCACGGCGGACCGGAGGCTCTGAGCGGCGGAAAAGCACGGCGCTGGTGTAGACCAGGCAAGAGATTGCTGATCGGAGGGCAGCGGCGAGGGAGGAGAACAACGAAATCCAACCAGATCACTGCTGAAGACACTCACCATGGTTGAAATTAATGTGAAAGCAATATATAATTAAAGGCGAAGGTTGGAACATTAGAAAGACTGATATATAAGAATATGATAGATATATGTGATTAATCTCTTCTCTGCTCCTCAATTCGTCCGACAACACAAAACAAATTGAAACATGAAGGTTTAAAGAAAAAAACTTAAAAAAGATCCCTGACCTTTGCAATTGTCTTCCTCAAACTGACAAACACAAACATGATTATCAGTATATGGTCACTCAATATTGCTACTCTCTAGAAAATTGTAACCCAAAATCGTGAGATGTGCTCCTGCCCCTCACATGAATTTTCACCTGATCTCGACTTCATGAAAATTATACGGAAACCATGAAGTTGCAGACGATGTTTTGCTATATTGGCGTACGAAAGAAGTATTCTAATGCAATAAGTAATCCTATAGTTGTAAGATATTGGATATATATCTTATTATAAAAAGTAGATCGGAACTAAAAAAAAAAAATCGAATGGGTTTCGATGATGGTGGTAGCAGTAATAGTAGTATTGGCAGTGGCATTCTAATATTTTCTTTTTCTTATCTCTTCTTCTTCTTGTGTTCTCGCTGTGGTTTTCGGTGGTGGTGCTTGCTGGTAATTTTCGGATGCTCCAATTAAAAGAGCAGCCATGATTTATGTGAGATGTCATTTGATTGTGAATCTCTAAGGGCAAAACGTGTTGGCTAAGCATACTTGTTCTCCAAGAACAAATCTCAGTTATTAATGTGAGAAGTTTTGGATGAAGAGGTGAAGGGGAGGTTGGTGGTAATAATCTGCTGGATAATACAGATTTTGTTGATTTTGCTGATGACACATACTTACACATTGGATAAAAAAGATGACGCTTTTGGCGGGAAAAGGCTCTTAACATGTTAGGGCTAAGCTTTTATATATATATAGATGTTATAATTAAGCTCAAGTCCTATTTCCTTTATTTCTTTTTTCCCCCAAATTACAAGTTGTAAATTAAGAGTTGTAATTTTATTTTAGCATCCAAAAGTTGTAATTTGTAAATTATACTAATAAGAGTTGTTATGTGTAACTTAAATTATATTTGTAAGAATTGTAATTTATAAGTAGTTGATTCAAATAAAGTAATTATGCAATATTTGTAAGAATATATTCTTAGAAATATATATTCTTACAAATATTCTATCAAATATATTTAACTTAAAAATTGCAATTGCAAATTTGTAAGAATATATTTGATAGAATATTTGTAAGAATATATTTGTACTCCTAGTTAAATATATTTGATAGAATATTTGTAAGAATATATTCTTTGTTAGAATAAATTGCAAATTTGCAATTGCAATTTTTAAGTTAAATATATTAGATAGAATATTTGTAAGAATATATATTTCTAAGAATATATTCTTTGTAAGAATATATAACTTAATTACATAACAATATAAGTTAATTAAATAAGTTAAGAATATATTCTTTGTAAGAATATATATAAGTTAATTATTTTATATTTGTAAGAATTACAACCTTTATTTTATTTAATTAAAGCATATTTAATTTGAATACAATTTAAAAAAAAAATAACGGCGGTTCGGAACCGAAACCGACGGTTCAGAACCGAACCGGAACCGCCGGTTCACGGTTCGGAACCGGAACCGTCAAAGGTGTAACTCGGTTTGGGACCCAATGCTTCGGAACACATCCCGTCGAGTACCCTTATAACGCCTCATACATGATTAGTGCCCGATGGAGATCAACCCACCAGGTCAGCTAATAGGTGTACACAATTCTCAAATAACGTGTTAGGTCAAGAGAGAACCTCGATCGATTCGTTGTTGCGAGCCTTAAACAGAGCAGAGTGCACATAAACATTTTATTGGATAAACAGTTTTCATTTCATTAAATAAACAGTTTGCATTTCATTGAAACATTTAGAGCTTAATAACTCAATCATACTTTGTACATTTGGAAAGTAAGCCCACCTGGATAGGCAAAGCCTGAAGATCATACACATATAACTTGTCTTGGGAAAGCAGCGCTAATCCCCTTGGTCCACAAAGCCTACAAGAAATTCTATTCTTAATAGGTCTCCTTAATCTTATCTTAAGTCATAGAGGACGTGCTAGACATTCTTTGATTCATCACGCCGAGTTCTCAAAATTTAATAAAGATTGAAAACTAATTTTCTTGAGTCAAGGACACCAACAATATCCTTACTCGATTTTCTTAAATAATTGGATTTATAAATAAACCAATTAAATCATAAATACTTTTATTGCATGATGCAAATGCAATGTCATGTCATGCTTAGCATATAAGTAATTACTTAAAATATGCACTTCATAATAATAATATTATTATGCTAATTATCTTTAAAATAATTAATCAAACTTTATTATAAGTCTAATTAATAAATATTGGGTAGCCCATTTAAAATAATTAAATCAAGGGTTAATTACGCCAAAAACCATGAACTTTGGGCCCATTTCCAAATTTTCCATGAACTTTGTTTTTTATCAAATTTTCCCTGAACTTAAGGGCGTGATCAATTTTTCCATGCTTTTTTGCTCCGGTGATGTCCCGAGCTGACGTGTCGCCTACATGGTATTACTAAGCTGACATGGCGCCTATTGGACTGTATGATTGACACTTGGAAAAAAAAAACAAAAAAAAGACAAAAAATAAACAAAGGTGGCTGTCCTCCACCGTGGAAGTCCATCGGAGGTCGCCGGCAGCCATGGCTCCCTCCAGCCATTACAGCCGCCACCACACAGGTGGCTGCTCCTCCACCGCCGCCGTCATCAGATAGCTTTCTCCATCGCGAGCCCACCGCCTTCCCCCACCGCGCGCCCACCGCCTTCTCCCACCCTCACAAAACCAGATCTGGCGCCACCAACCACCTCTGCGAACTTGGGCTCGACTGCTGCTGCTCGATTTCCGGCGGACTCCACCGCCCATTCTCTCTCCACCAGATCTGCCCCCACCTTCGCAAAACCATCTCTGCGAATTCCACCAGATCCGCCGCCTCCACCAACCATCTCTGCGAATTCCACCACCAAATCCCGATCTGAAAATTGGAAACTCAAACAGAAAATCCCAATCGACCACCTCCACTGCCGCCGTCCACCGCAGATCCGCCGCCCCCCTCCGCAGTACCTGGTTGCTGGCTATGCTGTTGTTAGCCAACGCCGAACAAGATGAAGTCGGAGTTCAGAGGGCAGGGGTGGTCCGGTGGGCGACGTCGTTTCTTCACATGAGTATAGGACGACGTCGTTTCTTCACATCGTCGCCGGTGCCAAGTCAGCTTTCAGGTGACTTAAATGGTGCCAAGTCAGCAGTCAAATTGGGGATTTTCGAAAATCATGGAAAAATTGATCACGCCCTTTAGTTCAGGGAAAATTTGATAAAAAACAAAGTTCATGGAAAATTTGGAAATTGGCCCAAAGTTCATGGTTTTTGGCGTAATTAACCCTTAAATCAAAGACACCCTCACATTTTTATAAAAATTTCGTAGCCCAAAATATAAGGGCAGCCCAAGTTTATTATAAATAAATCGGCCCAACTCTTTTGAATTAAAAGGTCCAACTGAAATAAAGTCAAGGCCCAAACCTAAGCCCAACACCCCAAGCCCAAACCTAGCCCAACTCTCAACCTTTTCTCCCCCTATTCTCTCTCTCGGTCGCAGACTCACATGCACACACACGTACCCAGCGCCGCCCAGCCTCCCTCTTCCTCCTTCTCTCTTCCGGCGGACGACGGCAGCCACCGCCGAACACGCCGCCGCCCCTTAACTCTCATCTCCCTCAACTGCTCCTCTCTCCCTCGACTGTTCCATCGTGCCCGGCGACAAGCGCCACCCGGAACACTTCTCCCTCGACTCCTGTCACTCCCGCCGCCTCCCTCGCAAAATCGGCGGCCGCAGCAGCCGACAAGGCCTACCGCCGCCGCCTGACGTCCCTCGAAACAGACCAGCGAACAGCAGCAGACGAAGCCCACTGCCGCCGCCGAACGCCCTCTGAAACTCCCCTCCGTCCGTCCTTGGCTGGGCAGCAGCGGCACCACCGCCGCCAAGCCCAGCCTCCCTCATCTCTCTCCGACGACGACGCAGCTACAGGCTGCGCCTCCGCCTCCGGTCTCGCCCTCCGTTAGACCGCAGCAATGGCCGCTGCTACCACCCATCTACCCCTTCACCCTGCTCAATTCTGGTCGACAGCAACTGCTCTTTGCAGCCACCGTCGCCGCCCAGACTCTACCTGACTCGAGGCAGCGGCCCGACTCAGGCATCGCAGTTTAAAAACAAGGAATAAAAATCAAAGTTTCAAACTCAACTTCTTCTCCTTTTATCTCAAACATGCATCATATATGTATGTATATATGCAGATATATATAAAGCTTGTATCTTCAGTTATGGGGCTGCTACTCATGCTTGTTGGTTTGTAAAATCTTAATGGTGTTTGAATCATGCTGCATCAATGAAAGAGATTAAAATAGGGGTTTAAAGGCAAACCTTGATTGAATGAGTTCTGCTATGTTATGTGGTGATCTTGTTTCTGTTTGAACTTCGTTGCTGGGGTGAGGAATTAGATGAATAAGGGAGATATTTAAGGGAGTAGGATGAACATGTTAAGGTAGGAAACGTGGGTGAAGGAGTCAAAAGAGTGGGCGCGCATGGTGGTGAGTTGCGCTGATAACTGTGAGTCAAAAGAGTGGGCGCGCATGGTGGGTGAAGGAGTCAAAAGAGTGGTGCTGTACTTGGCAGCTAGGAAGCGTGGGTTGGTTGGGCTTCTCTTTTAGGAAAAAATGACTCTTGGGCTTAATTATTAACAAGGAAGGCTTAATTAAAATTAGGGCCCAAAATAATATTTGTCGAAGCCCAACACATTCAAAAATTAAAGCCTAACATAGACTTAAATTAAATCATGTACAAATAAATACTAATCATATAGAATAATCACATATTCATATAATTCGATTTATGAAATGCACAAAATTTCAAAAGACTAAATTTTTATAAAGGCTTCTGAAAATAAATTTTGTTGGAATTTAAAATATAAATCATTTCTCATTTTTCCGGCGTAAATCATCCTAATCTAAGTTTAAAATAAATTCTAAACTTAATATAAATAGGCGGGGTGTTACATTCCTCCCTCCTTATAAAAATTTCGTCCTCGAAATTGCATATCTGAGTCATCTAGTTTGTGATACTAGTCATTCGTTTGCGAACTCCTTCACGCGTTTCTCATACGTGTCCACCATATTTGGAGCACGTCCCGACATTTTGTTGAAAACTCTATCATACTAGTGATCTGCTCTGGTTCTCCACTTGGGATTCCAGAAGTTGCTTTGTTTCTACCGACTGACAGTTAAAAGATAGGTTGATGCTTAGTGTATCTTTCTAACTGTGAGAATATCACATTCTAGTACTTTGAAAACTAATGACAACTAAGTAATTCTAAATTATCACTATACTTATCATGATAAAAGGAAATCTTATTGTGACAACTACATAGTGCGAGTCCATACATTGGGATGACGTTCTACTTAAACATTAAAAATCTAAATTGACAATCACCGAGATCTTAGTCATGTGGGCTGGCCAGACCCAGCACAACGAATCACTCAGTCAAATGGGAGCTTCGCCCCTAATCATGTCAACTTCTTATCTCTTATAAAGCTCTAAGTCAACTTCTAACTTAAAGCACTTACTTCTAAGTACTTAAATCATAAATCATTGGTACCATATAAATCCATTCTATGCCGTTCTAGCGGTGCTATCACGACTAACATTCTTAAGACATTCTTGGGTGGTTCTCAAACAGTTTGTAAAAGAACTCATCATTCTCATCATATAGGCAGTGAACCTAAAATGATAACATAAAACTTTCACATTCATTCATACATACATACATACATACATACATACATACATTTGCTTTCTTTAAAACTTTGAGTCATATGGACATTAAATGCCCCTTTCATGAACAATTTTGCTTATGCCGGAAAGATTCAAGGAATCTAACTCGACCATACATACATACATACATTGATTCGTTAAGGGCTCGGGTAGTCCCAAACACGACATTGAGCTTAGTTATATGAGTCAGAGACCCAAAATAACAACATGAAGAATAATTTGCATTCACATAACATCATAAACATAAGGCGCACATTTTCTTGAAAATTTTTCATAACTTTGAATATACATATATATTTTTGAAATTATTATCGTACCTTAGTTGCGGCAGTGTGACGGCGAGCTAAGGGCTACTAACATTCTTAGAAGTCTAGAGATACTATTCTAGACTCTACATCTAAAAGCTTATGGTTATCAGAAACATGAAAGAAAACTCATGCTCTGATGCCATTCTGTCACACCCCAATTCTTGAATGAATAAATATAATCGAAGTGTAACTAATTCATAGAAATAAACAAGGAACAACCTTGTTAAAACCCGAATAATAAGATAAAGAGTCAGGCTAGCCCCCTTTGGATCACAAGTTTTGTTTCATGTTTCTGACAACCGACATTCATTGGCATAAATTTAGTAGTGAAGAGTCTAAGCTCGGTCAGGTATATCATTTGAATTTTAACATGAAGATCTTAAGTTGGGAAAACAAAAGACTAATATGAGTAATTGCTACAGCGGAAGTCTAACATAGGAATTTATCTCTAGCCTCAGCTCAGTCCCATCAGCACCGGCCAGCCAACCTGAAAACATTTGAAAGTATTTTTGGGCTAAGTACTAATGTACTTAGTGGGCATGCATTTTCTGAAACATCTCATATTTTAATAAAGACAGTTTATCCAATCATACTTGACATGACTTAGAAGGTTTTAAATTGAAATAACTTCTAAGCATGTTAAAACATTTCTTTCATTTGTGCGCACATGTCACACTCCCTTTCCGTTACTCGCTGTGATCCCGGACCTTTTAGCCACCGACGGATCCATTACTCCTGCTTTACTTGGACTGAGGGCGTAACCCAGCCAAGTTTCCATTTGGGACCCAATGCTCCGGAACACATCCCGTCGAGCACCCTTATAACGCCTCATACATGATTAGTGCCCGATGGAGATCAACCCACCAGGTCAGCTAATAGGTGTACACAATTCTCAAATAACGTGTTAGGTCAAGAGAGAACCTCGATCGATTCGTTGTTGCGAGCCTTAAACAGAGCAGAATGCACATAAACATTTTATTGGATAAACAGTTTTCATTTCATTAAATAAACAGTTTGCATTTCATTGAAACATTTAGAGCTTAATAACTCAATCATACTTTGTACATTTGGAAAGTAAGCCCACCTGGATAGGCAAAGCCTGAAGATCATACACATATAACTTGTCTTGGGAAAGCAGCGCTAATCCCCTTGGTCCACAAAGCCTACAAGAAATTCTATTCTTAATAGGTCTCCTTAATCTTATCTTAAGTCATAGAGGACATGCTAGACATTCTTTGATTCATCACGCCGAGTTCTCAAAATTTAAATAAAGATTGAAAACTAATTTTCTTGAGTCAAGGACACCAACAATATCCTTACTCGATTTTCTTAAATAATTGGATTTATAAATAAACCAATTAAATCATAAATACTTTTATTGCATGATGCAAATGCAATGTCATGTCATGCTTAGCATATAAGTAATTACTTAAAATATGCACTTCATAATAATAATATTATTATGCTAATTATCTTTAAAATAATTAATCAAACTTTATTATAAGTCTAATTAATAAATATTGGGTAGCCCATTTAAAATAATTAAATCAAAGACACCCTCCCATTTTTATAAAAATTTCGTAGCCCAAAATATAAGGGCAGCCCAAGTTTATTATAAATAAATCGGCCCAACTCTTTTGAATTAAAAGGTCCAACTGAAATAAAGCCAAGGCCCAAACCTAAGCCCAACACCCCAAGCCCAAACCTAGCCCAACTCTCAACCTTTTCTCCCCCTATTCTCTCTCTCGGTCGCAGACTCACACGCACACACACGTACCCAGCGCCGCCCAGCCACCCTCTTCCTCCTTCTCTCTTCCGGCGGACGACGGCAGCCACCGCCGAACACGCCGCCGCCCCTTAACTCTCCTCTCCCTCAACTGCTCCTCTCTCCCTCGACTGTTCCATCGTGCCCGGCGACGAGCGCCGCCCGGAACACTTCTCTCTCGACTCCTGTCACTCCCGCCGCCTCCCTCGCAAAATCGGCGGCCGCAGCAGCCGACAAGGCCTACCGCCGCCGCCTGACGTCCCTCGAAACAGACCAGCGAACAGCAGCAGATGAAGCCCACTGCCGCCGAACGCCCTCTGAAACTCCCCTCCGTCCGTCCTTGGCTGGGCAGCAGCGGCACCACCGCCGCCAAGCCCAGCCTCCCTCATCTGTAGTAGCCCGCTCTTTTAATTATGATTAAAACTAGTAAATGCAATTTTTATAAATGAATCCAGTTTATGCTGTTTGTGATTAGTATAGCACCAACAGGTTTTAATGTGCTTTATATCGTATGTACTTATGTGATATATTTATGTGTATGAACATCATGAAGATTATTGACTATGATAAATCATGTGTACGTCTATTCAATATATACAATTAAGTGTCATAAATCATAGTGATGATGTGTGTATATGTGTAATATAATAACTCTACATTATTGATGTGCTAATAGATAAAGCAAAATCAAAGTTTAGATAAGTTATTTTTTTTCATCTTTTGCTAATGATGTACACGTCTCTCTCCACCAACTCTTACTTTTTCCAACTCCACCACCCTTTGCTCCACCAACTATCAGCCACCACTCCTACATCATTTGCTTTCCACCCAACAAATGCAATGCTTGGCTTCAATGCTTTCTTCTTCTTTGATTAAGTTCACCTGAAATAAAACAAGAACCATCGTTCATTACAGTTAATCTCCTATTAAAACCAATCTACTATAGCAAACAGTACAGCAACTAAGCCAAATAACTTCAAGGTGAGTTTTATATCTTTTAACTCTACCATTTCTGCCAGAGTTTTCTTCATTCGTGTAAGCAAAGGCACCTTCAATTTATTTCAGTTTCTATCCACTGATTCAATCACACAGCAGCCACCCAAGCACAAGGATCCACAGGTAAATACTAAGCACTATTATTTCGAATCCAGTACGCATATCATCCAACAAGCATGAAGTGAATAGCATAATCAGTTCCAGATGATATAAGACTCTCATAAGCATGATAGACATAACAGACGCGGGCTTTATCATGTAGAACACCAACCACTGTTGTGAACAAGTGACAGTTCATATGAAATTTTAAACGAGCATAATTTGAGATGTAAGCAAAACAAGAAAATTACACCTTATCTTTGCCTATTTCACGTTAAGAACCGATAGAAAAAGGAGCGAGATTATTTTTGACTTAGCTTTAGAAGGGAGCGGGCTGCTGCCCTGCTCTGATTTGAGGAGACGACTCGACGACGGAGTTTCCATCAACATCGGAATGGGAGAATCGCCGCTGCAGCAAGTTTTCCCCTCAACTCGCCGATTCTGGATGGAAGCAGGGGCGGCATACCTTCATCAAAACCAGCAGCAGCGTGGCTGAACCGAAGGCGAGAACGACCAGCAGTGACTGATTCGCCGGATCCCGGAGCCGCGGCGGCGGACTCCTCGGCTGAGGACGGATCGAGAGAAAGAGATGGCTGCGGTGCGTGAGTTGATGCGAAAGAGAGAGAAGAGGTGGAAGAAGCAGACGATCCCTGGATTCCGAGCGGCGGCTGCTCGCCGGCGGTTGGGACGGCCAGAGCAGCGGTAGACGAAGCCCTCGGCGGCCTGACGAGCAGCGGACGCCGCTGCGAGTGAAGCGGCACGGTGTATCTCGCCGGCCTTCTAGTTGCAGTGGCGGCAGTCTTCGTTTCTCTGGAAGAACTAGGGCTTGGTTCTAGCCCCATCATCCGTGCGCTCTAGCGACTGATCGAGACTCGAGAGGGAGAGCTGAGGTGGTGATTTCTGAATTGAGAGAAACTAGGGCACGATTTTGGGGACTTTGCGCTGAGGAGAGAGAACGGCGGTGAGGTTGGAACGCCGGTCGGAGAAGAGGCGGCGGCTGAAGTCTCGACTGATTTTGAGAGAGACCGCGATTGATTTTTGAAGAAGAGGGAGAGAAGTCTCGACTGGTTTGAGAGAGAAGGAGGAATCGGCTCCTTGAGAAAGAGAGAAGCCGAGAATTGAGAGAGAGAGAAATAGTATGGGTTGTGTTTTATTTGGGCCATTCCCTTATGTGATTTGGGCCGAATGATTTTAAAAATTTGGGCTTTCTTTTATTTTGGATGGGCTGGTAGTGATTGGGCCGAAAATTTTTGAAAGAGAAAGAATTTTGGGCCATTTTCCTTTAAATACTAATTTTGGAGCAGATTGGGCTTTATCCTTATTATTATTAGCTTGGGCTTTCACAGTTAAATTCGAATTGGGCCAGTCTTTTATTTAATTGGCCCTTCTCATTAATTCTATTGGGCTCGATTAATTTAAGGAGTTGGGCTGATGCATATATTTATGATGGGTTATTATTCTAATCCCATTTATATTTTATTGGGCCAGTTTAATTCATCACTTGGGCCGAGTTTTATTTAATTTTAAGCTCAGAATAATTCATTCTATTCTTGGGCTAATTTTAAATTATGGACTGAAATTTTATTTAGTTGGGCTTTACATGATTTATTTATTTGAGCCCAACAGACCTTATTTTAATATCGGCCTTATTATTTTATTTCTTTGGGCCGAGGCTTATTTAATTGCAGCTGGGCCTTGCGTACTTATTTAACTTAGCCCAGCTATTCATTATTTATTCATTGGGCCAAGATTTATTTAATTACTTAAGCCAATGAATTATTTCGATTGGGCTTTCGTACTATTTATTCAGGCCCACTTCTACTTAATTAATTATCAGGCTGCCTTGTTGAGCCTCTTAATTATTGAGCTTATATTATTGTTTCCTTAAGGCCAAATATTATTTTGAGCTACCATTATTTATTTGAGTTAAGCTACTCGTTTTATTTAATTAATTGGCTACTCTCTTTTGAGCCTATTAATTATTTGAGATTATATTAGTAATTATGTTTCTATCGAAAAGCCCGATAGTTTCTACAAGGTCACACCTCGTTTAAAGCCGAGTTAGTCATTTTTCAATCAAGTACAAATGCGAGATTTATTTCACAACTAGAATATTACGATGAGGAAGGAAGAAGCACAACTTTATTCGACCGCGTTAGACGAGAATTAGTTAAATCTATTAACAAGGATTAATAGTAGAATTCCCGATTATCGCTCAAAAGATTAGATCATGCATACCAGATTCATGCATAGTTAAATTACGCTTTCTCATTAATTAAGAATTTTCCTCGAGGCAATGTCTTATTTTATATTCTCGTGATTAAGGTCAAGCGCGAGAGTAAGAACTACACAAGGAGTTAGAGTACCTTAGCAAAACTTTGCTATCAGGTGGGCAATTTCTTACGCGTAAATAAAATGCTATGCATGTGTTATGCTTTATAATGCAAATTGGATCTTCAAGTATGGTATGCTTTATTATGCTTTACGCTAAATGATTTACGCTTGATTACGCTTATTTACGCTTGAATGCTTTACGCTGATAAGTTTATGCCTGTGTTTGATGCTTGCGTCTGTTGGGGGAGGCCTCCCTCAACAGTACGATGCCGTGTCCGCTGAGGAGGGCCTTCCTCACGGCGCGATGCCCGTGTCCGCTGAGGGAGGCCTCCCTAGCGGCGCGATGCCAGTATTCCAGTGTTACAGCGTCTATTGGGGGAGGCCTCCCTCAATAGTACGATGCCGTGACCGCTGAGGGAGGCCCCCTTCACGGCGCGATGCCCGTGTTCGATGGGGAAGGCCTTCTCCACGACACGATGCGTGTTGATGATTGTTAATGATGAAGAATGCGCTCATGCTGTTTATGAATATGGAAATGTTTAATGAGCAAAGGATTTGAAAGAAACTTATGCCTCTTATGCGAAGTTGTGTTTTGTTGTTGATATTATGTTATATGCTTGGCACTGCCCACTGAGTACTCTTGTACTCAGCCCTTCGTATGTTTATGTTTGTGCAGGTTGAGTTGTGATGGGCGATGAAGTGTTGCTGAGTGGAGTTTTTGTTGAACTTAAAGTAGGCTCAGAAAGGATACATGTCTTCATACATGTATCTCAGTTATGCATTCCGCTGTAAACACTGATTATTTCAGTTACACCTTCCGTTGCAAACTCTGATAATGTTTTAGCCAAGCCCCTAACGATGCCTTTTTCCTTTTAAGGAATATAACGCTTATACAAGTTCGTTGAGTACCCTTTTTATGCGAACTATGCCTTTTTCCTTTTTAAGGAATATTTCACGCATATTCAAGCTCTTTGAGTATTCTTTTATGCGCCCCTTTCTAAACCCGCTTCTTAATTTCCCTTCCCCAGTCATGGTTTTCCCGGATTAATTATCCTTAATTAAGGCCGGTCGTGACAGAGTGGTATCAGAGCAGTTCGTTTGCTCTGAGCCTAAGAGTTTATTTAAGCCAAACTTAGAATGAATCACTAAAGTGTCTAGAGTTCAATCGACAAAGCTCAGCACTTCATCGCATCACACTCAACGAAGCAGAATGGTAAGCTCTTCCATGTTTTGAGTTAATGTTTACAAAAAGTGAGAATTATCGTAATAGCAAAGTGAGTAACTGTCAATAGCTATGTTATGTTGTTGAATGAAATGATTTACGCAAGCGCGATTAAGTATGCCTATGGAATGAATCCCTATGAACATAGAGCTATTAAGATATGAGATCACCACTACGACAGAACATAGAAGCAAACATAGAAAAAAAATTAGATTGTATCTTTTGGTGGCTATAGTGAAGGAAGCAAGATAAGTGATACGTATAGAAAAATTTTCTTAAGCTGATGATATTATAGCCACTATAAATCTCCATGACTTATGCTTAAGTATCCAGTTTAGATGATGTGATATTATATGCTTAAGGATTGTTATGACTCATAGATTTGAGATGCTAAGGACCCTTAAAGCTTACTACATCAATGATCAATGATGTCATTGGAGTCATGACTTGTTTACAAGTTATATTAAGTTGACATTTACAAGAATTCTTTTGAGGTTTGTATTAGATTATGCTAGGGTGTACTAATTGGCACATCCTTGCTATCAGAATGCCACCTAAGAGAGGACGCCCTGCGAGAAACAATAACAATCGCAGAAACCGTAACGCTGTACCCGAAGAACCACAAGATGCTCGAGGACATAACCCATGCCCTCCGCCCCCAACTAGGAGAGTCGAAGAACTCTTTTTAAGGCAGAACCCACCTACGTTTGACGGAACGAGTGAACCGGCTGAAGCTGAGATTTGGGTGCGTGCAATGGAACGTATTTTCAACTTTCTACGTTGCACTGATGAAGAGCGCCTATCTTGCGTCTCTTTCCAGCTAACAGGATCAGCTGACTTCTGGTGGGAAGCACGTCGAAAAATTCTGACACCTGAACAATGGGCAAGTTATACTTGGAAAGATTTTAAGACAGGATTATATGATAAATATATTCCAAAAAGCTATAGGAAAAAGAAAGAAGCTGAGTTCTACGAGTTGAAGCAAGGAAAGAAATCTGTGGTTGAATACGATAAGGAATTCTGCAACCTGTCGAGGTTTGCTCCACAACAAGTGGACACAGAGGAGAAGATGGCAGAGAAATTTTGTGCTGGACTGCGGTACGAAATTAAGATGGCTCTAGCAAGCCACGGAGGACTCTCATACACGGAGTCTCTGAACAGGGCACTTGACATTGAAGCTGCAATGCCGTCAGACAAGTCAGCCCCACCATTGATCTCAACGCCAAACGATCCACCAGGAGCCTCACATACTCTCAAAGGGAAGCGCAAGTGGAACAACAACGAAGACAATATCAATCAGACTAGTAAGAAAGTGTGGCAAGAAAAGGAACGGGCCGAACAGTTTATTCAACCAAGGTACGAGGCACAGACTAATCTCGAGCCAACTGGAGGTAACCAAGGTCAGAAAGGATTTTCACCTTGCCCAAATTGCGGTAAGATGCATAGGGGTATCTGTCGGGCTGGAACTAACGGTTGTTACAATTGTGGCCAAAAAGGTCACTACTCCACGCAATGCCCCAACAGACAACGAGGTTCAACAATTGAGAACAACCACACCTCTTTGCCAGCAATACGCGGACACTTGCGAAATCAGCCTCAATCACATCAGTAAAAATCTTATGGAGACACCGCAGACAAGAGAAGCTACGCGGGAACTTGAAGACAAGATGAAGGAAAAATATCCCGAACTATTTTAACAGAGATATGCAAATTTCGGGACGAAATTTTTGTTAAGAGGGGTAGTATGTAGTAGCCCGCTCTTTTAATTATGATTAAAACTAGTAAATGCAATTTTTATAAATGAATCCAGTTTATGCTGTTTGTGATTAGTATAGCACCAACAGGTTTTAATGTGCTTTATATCGTATGTACTTATGTGATATATTTATGTGTATGAACATCATGAAGATTATTGACTATGATAAATCATGTGTACGTCTATTCAATATATACAATTAAGTGTCATAAATCATAGTGATGATGTGTGTATATGTGTAATATAATAACTCTACATTATTGATGTGCTAATAGATAAAGCAAAATCAAAGTTTAGATAAGTTATTTTTTTTCATCTTTTGCTAATGATGTACACGTCTCTCTCCACCAACTCTTACTTTTTCCAACTCCACCACCCTTTGCTCCACCAACTATCAGCCACCACTCCTACATCATTTGCTTTCCACCCAACAAATGCAATGCTTGGCTTCAATGCTTTCTTCTTCTTTGATTAAGTTCACCTGAAATAAAACAAGAACCATCGTTCATTACAGTTAATCTCCTATTAAAACCAATCTACTATAGCAAACAGTACAGCAACTAAGCCAAATAACTTCAAGGTGAGTTTTATATCTTTTAACTCTACCATTTCTGCCAGAGTTTTCTTCATTCGTGTAAGCAAAGGCACCTTCAATTTATTTCAGTTTCTATCCACTGATTCAATCACACAGCAGCCACCCAAGCACAAGGATCCACAGGTAAATACTAAGCACTATTATTTCGAATCCAGTACGCATATCATCCAACAAGCATGAAGTGAATAGCATAATCAGTTCCAGATGATATAAGACTCTCATAAGCATGATAGACATAACAGACGCGGGCTTTATCATGTAGAACACCAACCACTGTTGTGAACAAGTGACAGTTCATATGAAATTTTAAACGAGCATAATTTGAGATGTAAGCAAAACAAGAAAATTACACCTTATCTTTGCCTATTTCACGTTAAGAACCGATAGAAAAAGGAGCGAGATTATTTTTGACTTAGCTTTAGAAGGGAGCGGGCTGCTGCCCTGCTCTGATTTGAGGAGACGACTCGACGACGGAGTTTCCATCAACATCGGAATGGGAGAATCGCCGCTGCAGCAAGTTTTCCCCTCAACTCGCCGATTCTGGATGGAAGCAGGGGCGGCATACCTTCATCAAAACCAGCAGCAGCGTGGCTGAACCGAAGGCGAGAACGACCAGCAGTGACTGATTCGCCGGATCCCGGAGCCGCGGCGGCGGACTCCTCGGCTGAGGACGGATCGAGAGAAAGAGATGGCTGCGGTGCGTGAGTTGATGCGAAAGAGAGAGAAGAGGTGGAAGAAGCAGACGATCCCTGGATTCCGAGCGGCGGCTGCTCGCCGGCGGTTGGGACGGCCAGAGCAGCGGTAGACGAAGCCCTCGGCGGCCTGACGAGCAGCGGACGCCGCTGCGAGTGAAGCGGCACGGTGTATCTCGCCGGCCTTCTAGTTGCAGTGGCGGCAGTCTTCGTTTCTCTGGAAGAACTAGGGCTTGGTTCTAGCCCCATCATCCGTGCGCTCTAGCGACTGATCGAGACTCGAGAGGGAGAGCTGAGGTGGTGATTTCTGAATTGAGAGAAACTAGGGCACGATTTTGGGGACTTTGCGCTGAGGAGAGAGAACGGCGGTGAGGTTGGAACGCCGGTCGGAGAAGAGGCGGCGGCTGAAGTCTCGACTGATTTTGAGAGAGACCGCGATTGATTTTTGAAGAAGAGGGAGAGAAGTCTCGACTGGTTTGAGAGAGAAGGAGGAATCGGCTCCTTGAGAAAGAGAGAAGCCGAGAATTGAGAGAGAGAGAAATAGTATGGGTTGTGTTTTATTTGGGCCATTCCCTTATGTGATTTGGGCCGAATGATTTTAAAAATTTGGGCTTTCTTTTATTTTGGATGGGCTGGTAGTGATTGGGCCGAAAATTTTTGAAAGAGAAAGAATTTTGGGCCATTTTCCTTTAAATACTAATTTTGGAGCAGATTGGGCTTTATCCTTATTATTATTAGCTTGGGCTTTCACAGTTAAATTCGAATTGGGCCAGTCTTTTATTTAATTGGCCCTTCTCATTAATTCTATTGGGCTCGATTAATTTAAGGAGTTGGGCTGATGCATATATTTATGATGGGTTATTATTCTAATCCCATTTATATTTTATTGGGCCAGTTTAATTCATCACTTGGGCCGAGTTTTATTTAATTTTAAGCTCAGAATAATTCATTCTATTCTTGGGCTAATTTTAAATTATGGACTGAAATTTTATTTAGTTGGGCTTTACATGATTTATTTATTTGAGCCCAACAGACCTTATTTTAATATCGGCCTTATTATTTTATTTCTTTGGGCCGAGGCTTATTTAATTGCAGCTGGGCCTTGCGTACTTATTTAACTTAGCCCAGCTATTCATTATTTATTCATTGGGCCAAGATTTATTTAATTACTTAAGCCAATGAATTATTTCGATTGGGCTTTCGTACTATTTATTCAGGCCCACTTCTACTTAATTAATTATCAGGCTGCCTTGTTGAGCCTCTTAATTATTGAGCTTATATTATTGTTTCCTTAAGGCCAAATATTATTTTGAGCTACCATTATTTATTTGAGTTAAGCTACTCGTTTTATTTAATTAATTGGCTACTCTCTTTTGAGCCTATTAATTATTTGAGATTATATTAGTAATTATGTTTCTATCGAAAAGCCCGATAGTTTCTACAAGGTCACACCTCGTTTAAAGCCGAGTTAGTCATTTTTCAATCAAGTACAAATGCGAGATTTATTTCACAACTAGAATATTACGATGAGGAAGGAAGAAGCACAACTTTATTCGACCGCGTTAGACGAGAATTAGTTAAATCTATTAACAAGGATTAATAGTAGAATTCCCGATTATCGCTCAAAAGATTAGATCATGCATACCAGATTCATGCATAGTTAAATTACGCTTTCTCATTAATTAAGAATTTTCCTCGAGGCAATGTCTTATTTTATATTCTCGTGATTAAGGTCAAGCGCGAGAGTAAGAACTACACAAGGAGTTAGAGTACCTTAGCAAAACTTTGCTATCAGGTGGGCAATTTCTTACGCGTAAATAAAATGCTATGCATGTGTTATGCTTTATAATGCAAATTGGATCTTCAAGTATGGTATGCTTTATTATGCTTTACGCTAAATGATTTACGCTTGATTACGCTTATTTACGCTTGAATGCTTTACGCTGATAAGTTTATGCCTGTGTTTGATGCTTGCGTCTGTTGGGGGAGGCCTCCCTCAACAGTACGATGCCGTGTCCGCTGAGGAGGGCCTTCCTCACGGCGCGATGCCCGTGTCCGCTGAGGGAGGCCTCCCTAGCGGCGCGATGCCAGTATTCCAGTGTTACAGCGTCTATTGGGGGAGGCCTCCCTCAATAGTACGATGCCGTGACCGCTGAGGGAGGCCCCCTTCACGGCGCGATGCCCGTGTTCGATGGGGAAGGCCTTCTCCACGACACGATGCGTGTTGATGATTGTTAATGATGAAGAATGCGCTCATGCTGTTTATGAATATGGAAATGTTTAATGAGCAAAGGATTTGAAAGAAACTTATGCCTCTTATGCGAAGTTGTGTTTTGTTGTTGATATTATGTTATATGCTTGGCACTGCCCACTGAGTACTCTTGTACTCAGCCCTTCGTATGTTTATGTTTGTGCAGGTTGAGTTGTGATGGGCGATGAAGTGTTGCTGAGTGGAGTTTTTGTTGAACTTAAAGTAGGCTCAGAAAGGATACATGTCTTCATACATGTATCTCAGTTATGCATTCCGCTGTAAACACTGATTATTTCAGTTACACCTTCCGTTGCAAACTCTGATAATGTTTTAGCCAAGCCCCTAACGATGCCTTTTTCCTTTTAAGGAATATAACGCTTATACAAGTTCGTTGAGTACCCTTTTTATGCGAACTATGCCTTTTTCCTTTTTAAGGAATATTTCACGCATATTCAAGCTCTTTGAGTATTCTTTTATGCGCCCCTTTCTAAACCCGCTTCTTAATTTCCCTTCCCCAGTCATGGTTTTCCCGGATTAATTATCCTTAATTAAGGCCGGTCGTGACATCATCTCTCTCCGACGACGACGCAGCTACAGGCTACGCCTCCGCCTCTGGTCTTGCCCTCCGTTAGACCGCAGCAATGGCCGCTGCTACCACCCATCTACCCCTTCACCCTGCTCAATTCCGGTCGACAGCAACTGCTCTTTGCAGCCACCGTCGCCGCCCAGACTCTACCCGACTCGAGGCAGCGGCCCGACTCAGGCATCGCAGTTTAAAAACAAGGAATAAAAATCAAAGTTTCAAACTCAACTTCTTCTCCTTTTATCTCAAACATGCATCATATATGTATGTATATATGCAGATATATATAAAGCTTGTATCTTCAGTTATGGGGCTGCTACTCATGCTTGTTGGTTTGTAAAATCTTAATGGTGTTTGAATCATGCTGCATCAATGAAAGAGATTAAAATAGGGGTTTAAAGGCAAACCTTGATTGAATGAGTTCTGCTATGTTATGTGGTGATCTTGTTTCTGTTTGAACTTCGTTGCTGGGGTGAGGAATTAGATGAATAAGGGAGATATTTAAGGGAGTAGGATGAACATGTTAAGGTAGGAAACGTGGGTGAAGGAGTCAAAAGAGTGGGCGCGCATGGTGGTGAGATGCGCTGATAACTGTGAGTCAAAAGAGTGGGCGCGCATGGTGGGTGAAGGAGTCAAAAGAGTGGTGCTGTACTTGGCAGCTAGGAAGCGTGGGTTGGTTGGGCTTCTCTTTTAGGAAAAAATGACTCTTGGGCTTAATTATTAACAAGGAAGGCTTAATTAAAATTAGGGCCCAAAATAATATTTGTCGAAGCCCAACACATTCAAAAATTAAAGCCTAACATAGACTTAAATTAAATCATGTACAAATAAATACTAATCATATAGAATAATCACATATTCATATAATTCGATTTATGAAATGCACAAAATTTCAAAAGACTAAATTTTTATAAAGGCTTCTGAAAATAAATTTTGTTGGAATTTAGAATATAAATCATTTTTCATTTTTCCGGCGTAAATCATCCTAATCTAAGTTTAAAATAAATTCTAAACTTAATATAAATAGGTGGGGTGTTACAGAGCCCTAGGTTTCAAAAAGGGCAGAACGCCGTTGCCGAGCGTCCGCTGCTGCTGCGCTCGAGCCCCTGCTCGACCATGGTTCCGGTCGGCCTCATCGATTCTCCAGCTCCGACGCCTCCGTTGTCGCGCTGTCTTCCTGATTCAGAGCAGGGCAGCAGCCCACTCCTCTCTAAGCTAAGTCAAAACTCGCTTCCTTTTTTATCGATTCTAAAACGTGAACTGGATAAGGTGCAATCTATGTTTCGGTTATGCAAGTAGTAGGTATTGGTTAGGAATTGTTGTGGTTTTGCTACTGTCTGGGAAAGTTTTATAAGCAAGCTGTTGAGAAATCCTCAGTGCATCTATCATGATACGAAGTCTCTAAATGTCTTATGCCTTTTATGAAACACATATGTATAACTATATACTTGATGCATAAAGAAACTGAGATAAATATGAATAATGTTTAAGTAACTGAACTGGAAAATACCTTGATATGGTGTTGGTTGTTGTTATGGTTGGTTTAAATGAAGCTGATAGAATCTGAAATAGAATCATATGATGTTCCCCTTAATAATGCAGGAGGAATACAAGGCAGAGCTAGAGAGAGTTAAAGCATGGCTTACCCTTTGAACTTGGCAGAGTAATGAATGAAGGTTATATCTCTACTCCTTCAATTGTTGAGGTATTGAGCAAATTGAAATGGCTGAAATGATTAATAGTTGTTGCTCTCCATTAATTGCGGTTGATGTCAGGGAATAAGGTGGAAGAATGTGGTGTTGTTTGGCTGGAGTCGACAAAGTGGAGGAGGAGTTGTTGCTCCTCAATTGGCTTGACAAAGTGTAGTGGTGGGGTAGTATAAAGGGTGGATGGAGGCTGCTGCAGATTTTTCACATCCCCACACATTTCTTTTTCTTTCTTTTCCTCCATTTTTTAGCAAGTAGTGAGTAGGAAATAGGAAGTGAGTGATGATTGCGCTAGCTATGTAGTAAGAGTAAAAGTTGTATTGTAACTAGGAACAAATCCTTATGAATTGTATTCTTTATGCATCTGTAATATGAATCGTGTGCTCGTATCTGCTTGATACTGTTTATATAAATAAATCTCGTATTTCGACATGTGATTTCTCGCTAAAATCGATAAGTTATAAAATGAATCTAAATTAAATCTGTAGATTTAATTCGTTCGTTGTTCTAATATCTAAATTAAATCCGCATATTTAATTAACTCACGAGTCGGAAATAATCCACGACTTAAGTAAAAAAAAAAAATCTAGTTCCATCTCGCTTAAATAAATAACGTGACTTTGCTAAGTCGGTTATAACTCTGAAATAATATCATTGACTGCTTTAACAATATAAATTCAGGATCATAAGCTGAATTCATATCAGGATAATAACCGGTTTCTTTCACTGATGAACAATAATAAACACGCATTACTGGATTTAAAATATATAAAAGAGCGGGTCACTACAAAAACAAATTAAAAGAATTAAAAAGTTTAACATTTTAAAATTTGAAAAAACAAAATTCAAAATTAAAATAAAAAATATTGAAAAATAAAAACTAAAAACTACCCGCCCCACCCGCCACCCCGCCCCACCCCACCCCATTCTTTTTCTTTTTTTCTTCTTCCCCCAATCGCCAGCCTGTCTTCCACTTGTAATGACCCGACTTTTTATTAAGGATTATATACTTTTAATTACTGATTTAAGGATGTATTATGGTAATTAGAGTTCAGCATCCATTAATAAAATACGAACTTATATGAATTTGATAATTTATATATGTGATGATTTATCTTTTTATTTTCAATAGATGATGCACTCAAAATATATTTTGAGTCCATTAATTTATTGTGGAGAATTTAACACTGAAGTGTTAAATATGAATCTTTTATCGATTGTTTACTTAAGCCCATGAGTAATTTAATTTATGTTAGAAGCAAGCTCAAATGGATTTTATGCTTCCATAAGAATTAGGCTTATATGTCTTAATGTATTTAAATGAGTTTGGAACCATATAATTAATATATTAATCTCTTAGATTTTTTTTTAATGATTAAAGTTGAATAATCCTAGCATGCTGAAGAAATTCTTACTACGCATGCTGAAGGAAATTCTTCAGTCTTACATGCCAGCTGAAGAAATTTGGAGCGCATGCTGAAGGAAATTCTTCAGTCTTACATGCAGGCTGAAAATGTTCATACCTGTAAGCTGAAGAATTTCCATCCAAGCCACCCCATTTTTTTTCTTTTATAACCTACACCATTTTTCAGCCAATTCCCACCTCTCACATTCATCTACCATCTCTCTCGCAGCCAAGAAACGACACCACATCTTTCATCATTCAAGGTTTATATTTCTAATTTATATATTATCCTTCAATTGTATACATCAATTCCAGAATACCAACACATGCTCATTAACTCAGATTTACATATGCTTTGATAAATGAAGAAAATAAGTAGCAAATTCATAGATTTACAGTTACTAAATATGTACTTGTGAACTGAAGTTACAAGGAAAGAGTTAAAACTTTTATTTGAGCAATTACAGTATATGATTCTCGCACAAAAACCCTTTGTGTTGGCTGTTTGCGTGTGTGAGTCGAGGTCAGGGGGAGGGCAGCCTCGGTGGCTCGTCGTCGCCGGCGGTTGACGGACGGCGACGGAGCCGCGGTTGTCTCCGATCTGCCAAGAAAGGGAAAGAGGAGTTTCAGTTTTTAATTCAAATTTACGAACCTATCGTGAGTGATAAAACGAGAGAGAAAGGATGGTGGATTGTCGGAGCCCTGCGACTCACGGCGACGGCGGCTCCGGGAGAGGCGGCTGCCGGGCTCTTGCTGCCAACAGCAGCGGCCGGCGGCGGCGCTCCTCCAGCGAGCCACTGACCACCGGACGAGCCTGCAGCAACTCCAGATCCGTCGACTCTCGGCGAAGCAGCTGCAGTCGGCGGCGACTCCGTGCAAGCCAACGGCGGCGGGAGCTCCGAGCGAGACGAACGGCTGAAGGCCAGATCCGTCGACTCCCGGCGAAGCAGCAGCAGCTCCAGCGGCTCCCGTCGACCCAAGCGGTGGCCGTGGCGTTGAACGGCGGCGGCGGATCTGCCATGGAGGAGAGGCGGAGGCGACGGAGCGGCGGCGTGCTTGCGCTGCTGCGCCTGGTTCCAGCGGCCGAGGGAGCGAGGGAGTCGAGGGTGGCGACACCTGGTGGCTGGTCGCGGTGGCCGAAGGAGAGGAGGCGACGGCGAGGCGGCGCGCCGGAGGCGGCGCCGCCCTCAGCCGAACAGAGAGGGAAAGGCGAGAGAGAGAGGTCCGAGAGTTAGAGAGAGAGAGAAGCTTGAATGTGTGTGTTTAAGTGTTTGTGTGTGTATATTTAGGTTAGAAAAGGGAGCCGGGTTTGGGCCGGGTTTCAGCCGAGTTTGGGCCGGGTTTGAGCCGGGTTTGGGCCGAAAATATTGGGCTCCTTCTTGGGCCGATTTAATTAAACTCTTGGGCCGATTTAATTAAATTGTTTGGGCCGATTTAATTAATTGTTTGGGGCTTATTCAAAGAAAAACATGATAGACTTAATTTATCTAATTAATTTGGGCTTATATCTATTTAAATTATTTGAGCTCTTAATTATTAATTTAAATTGAGCTTGATTAATTTAATTATATATTGACCTTTAAATTAATTATTTAAATGGAGTTCTTTATTTCAAGTATTTATAAAGGGATTATAAAATAAAATATTTTGAGTTAAACTCTCATTTAAATTAATTCTTTTCAAACGACTTATTAATATGGATTATTTGAAAAGGATTAAACTGTTTTATGTATGAGAAAGCATGATCTATGATGATATAATTTATCTATGTAATATTATAGGTTTTGTTTTTAAATAACGGAATATTTGACTTGATGACATAAATAGAACGAGTTATGATTAATGCGCATGTTGATGTTCGAATAAATAGTTTCGAACCTAAATGATAGTATGTGATAATGTTTTGAGTCTAAGGTTTTGACGAGATAAGATTAATATTAAAATTTACTAATTATTTTAAGGATGATGATGGGCTCACTTATTGGGCTTCATGATTTTATTATCTTGGGCCTCATTTGTTGGGCTTTAGAATTTAATTGATGTTGGGCCTAATATTATTAATGCATTGGGCTTTGAATTTGTTCATTTGGGCTCGAATTAAATTCCTTTTGGGCCTAGTTTATTTTATTGGGCCAGAGATTAATTCAATTGGGCTTTGCTTATTTTATTTCCATTGGGCTAATATATATATTGTTTGGACTCTATTATTTTTATAAATGGGCTCTTATTATTTATTTTGATTGGGCTTCTATTAATTATTAATAATGAATTTATTATTTTTATTAATTGAACTCCTACTATTTTAATTGATTAAATTCAATGAAATTTATTAGTTAAGACCAATGAAATTTATTAATTTAGGCCTATTATTTAATCCTAATTATTTTAATTAGTGATAAATTTTAAGACTTACTAATTATTAATTAGTAAGTGAATTAGATTATTTTAAGATGAGTAGATTATTAAAGATTAATAATCCGACCTCATAAGACGAGCTTTAATTCCTTAAATAGGATTAACATCTCATAATTTAATTAAAGGAATATGAGTCATGCATAATCATTTCACGCATCCTCATTTATTGAGATTTTTCGAGAATTAGAATCTTATTTTATTTTCTCGAATTAAAGGTCAAGCACCAGAGTTAGAGCTAAACCGTGAGTCTGCTATTCAGGTAGGCTTTCTACGTATAAACTAAAATTATATATTAGAATTGTTAAGACTTTATGCTTATGAATTTAAATGATATTGTCAATGCCTAAATGCTTTATGTTTTATTATTAATTGCCTATCTGATGTTAATCGAATTCGGATTCTGGATGGGACCGCAAATCCCTTCGGAATTAGTGTACACCTTGTGATCGTGAGTCATCTAGCGGGTTGGCCGATCATAGTGTCCGTAGAGGGAGGCCTCCCTCTCGGCACGAGTTACTGATATGGTGATTAATAATATAAAATACCTGCGCGGGTTATTGATGAAAGAAATGATATTATGTTTGGTAAATACGAGTCTTTAAAGGAAAACCCTCGTATTTTACTACTGTTGAAAGGCTTGACAATAAAATATTATGCATGTATGTAAATTTCGGCAAGTGTCCACTAAGTACTTTTGTACTTAGCCCTGCATGTATTTTTAAATGTGCAGGTTGAGCGGTGATCGAGGATGTAGTGTGCAAGCGGAGCTTTGTCAAACTAGGATGATTACCTCAGAGTAGAGTATATGTCTTCATACATATACTCAAATTGTTATTCCGCTGCGAACACTGATTATGTTAAGATATTATGTCAAACAATATGTATTATTTAATAATGTACTAAAACTATTGAGTACCCCGTTTTGGGATAATATTATGTACGGTCCCCTTGTGGCCTTCATTGATATCTAGATATTTCGATTGATTTCCTTATACAAGTCGAGTCATCAAGAAACCGAATATGCCCCTTTCTTACTCCCGCTCCTAAATTCCCTCCCTTAGTCGCGGTTTCCCCGAATTTGCTATCCTTAGCAAGTGCGGTCGTGACAGAATGGTATCAGAGCATTTCTTTTGCTCTGAGTACTAATCATTCCTTCTAAGTTGAGTCTAGATTAAGTAAGTTAATACACTTTTGAACTAGTTGACAAAAGCTTGGCACTACATCTCGTCACGCTCAACGGAGGTTATGGTAAGTACTTTCAAGTTTTAATTAAGTTAATTTCTTGAAATGTATGAAGCATGAATAAGTATGACTATGGTATGAATCACAAGAACTTAGAACTGTTAAGTTATATATGCTCACTCTCACGACGGAACATAGAAGAGAACTTAGGGAGATGCCTTAACTTTTTCTTCATGTTACGATGACATCGACAATGATGGTCGAAATAGAGAAAGAAGAATTACACGAAGGGTCGCATGATGAAACCACGAGCATGAAGATTGAGCAGCGTAACGAACACCAATAGTACGTTGATGGCATGGGCATAGCTTAAATATTCGAGTGTTTTTCTACGATGAGATCTCGAATTAGCCTGGCCTTTTGAACTTATTTTGTTGAAACTTTTAGTGCTCGTTGCTAGATTTAAGAAAATATCATCATCACATAACAAGCCCTAAGTTCGGGAAACAACGACACTAGAACTATATGATAGTCGAATTGGTAATCTGTGATTAAGTAATAAGAACCTGTATGGCTTGTGTAAATGCTAGATTTAGATGATGAGGTGTTTTTGCACGTTATGGTTATTGAACCAAACTTGTTTTCCGATTTTAGATATTTAGAACCTTATCGCCTTAAGTTACTTGTCGTGTGCTACTTTTGACGATAGAATTTCCTTTGTTAGATGGCGAGAACTGTTTTCACCCGACGACGACCACTGCCCCCATGGGCTAGTCCAGAGGAGGTCGAGCGGTCCTACCGCACCTATGCTCCATGTCACGGGGATAACCTCGGACAGTTCCTCGCAGGTTTTCACAGACACTGGGTCGAGGCGAGCGCACATGGAGTATCAGGGTATGACGGTATCCAGAGGTTGATCTTACTGTTACCTTCCGAGTGGCAGGGATGGGCTAGGCAGATCTCTACCCAATATATCTTTCGCCGAGAAAATTACCACGACCTCATGGGAGACTTCCCTAGCTTTATTGCGGAGCTTCAGATCTGTTTCACTTTGTGGGGCCGCGCCCCTCTAGGGCCCTACATCCTTCCGGGAGACTACGTACAAGTGGGGACGCCTTTGCCAGCGGAGACACCCGCTACTGCCCCTGAGTCTCCGATGGCCTTGCCACGAGATTCTCCACCACGTGCCTCAGTTCTAGGGCGCCGTGGTAGGCACGATGACGAGACAGGCCCTTCTCGTCCACGGGCTCGTAGGGATTTCCCATCGCCTCCTGACTCAGCAATCCGAGCTACTACTACTCCACCACCACTGATACCTACGATAGACGCAAGGTTTGAGGCTTCCATGGCAGATGTCGACAGGGTCATGGCCAACATGAGGGAGTTTCTAGATAGGGGCAAATACCCTATGCAGGAGGATGACGAAACAGCACAGTATGGTACGATGAGAATTACTCGTTCCAAGCCCGTGCCACCTCCAGCTCCGATCAAGCCTCGTGCCACGGCCAGGATCAGCACCAGAGACGATCCGATCCGTGAGATTGTGGACGATATCTTCCGCTCAGCTCAGATCATGCAGGAGACAGGCGAGGGCCAGGGAGAGACTCCGTTGCCCAGCTGGGAGCCGGGCGAGGATGAGGAGGAGGACCCCGAGGAGGATGAGGAGGAGGACCCCGAGGAGGATGAGGAGGAGGACCCCGAGGAGGATCCAGAAGAGGACCCCCTGGCGTCACCGAGGAGCAGTCATACCGCGACTCAGAGTTCACAGATTTGATAGTTTTAGCTTGTGGATGTACTCCGGAAATGATAATTCGTTCCAATGACTATGTTTTTAATTATGTTGTTTCTAGCTAGCATTAGTACGGAAATGTTGGTCTCTAGGACGTTCCGTGAATAAAAACCCTTTTGTGATTGCTTAACTAGTAAGCCGATACATCATAGGGAGTACTAGATAGACTTTACTTACATTTTTGGGTTGACAATGTAAAAGCCCTCGATGAGAAAATTTTCCATGAGATATAAATGACCCTAGCATGGGCTTTCTGCGATGATCTCGTGTATGTTTTATGTTTCTCTACGGGTTTTATTCTTCACAAGTCAGTTAAGAATGTAGTAACTTTGAATAATGTGACTTGTGTATGCAACGGTTCCTGTTAATATCTTAGTTTTGGAGTTATGATAAGTTAAATTTAACAAACAGTTCTTTATTAATTGCCTTAGAGATTCCTGTATAGAATGTATTAAAAAGGGTGTTTGTAATTTGCAGAATGCCGCCTAAACGAGGTCGCCCCCCTAGGAGAAACGTTAACAATGATGGAAATCGCGATGAAATACCTGAAGGGCGGCGAAACGATAGGGAACCTACCCCACCCCCTCCACCCCCTGCTAGAAGGACTGAAGAACTTTTTCTTCGACAGAATCCGCCCACATTTACTGGGACAGGCGACCCAGCCGAGGCCGAAGCTTGGATACGCGCCTTGGAGCGTATCTTCACTTTCCTACACTGCACAGAAGAGGAGCGACTCTCGTGTATGTCTTTCCAACTAGCCGGATCGGCTGACTTTTGGTGGGAAGCCCGCCGAAAGACTCTGACTCCCGAACAATGGGCAGCATACACTTGGGAAGACTTTAAGACGGGATTATATGATAAGTATATTCCCAAGAGCTACAGAAAGAAGAAGGAGGCTGAGTTTTATAGCCTGAAACAAGGGAAGAAGACGGTGACCGAGTATGACAGAGAGTTCTGCGATCTATCGCGTTATGCTCCACAACAGGTGGATACTGATGAGAAAATGGCGGAGAAATTTTGTGCCGGTCTGAGGCACGAGATTCGGATGACTCTAGCTAGTCATGGTGGACTCTCATACACTGAGTCTTTGAACAGGGCACTGGACATCGAAGCTGCGATGCCAGTAGAAAGGTTGGCTCCATCACAGACCCCAGCGCCAGCCAACCCACCTGCACGCCCTCAGAACTTTAAAGGGAAGCGCAACTGGAACGACCATAGAGGATATGAAAACCAGACTAACAAGAGGCCATGGCAAGGAAATGCGCCGTTTGGACAATATCAGCAACAAGGACAAGGGAAGCAACAGGGTCCTGCCCCGGCTGGAGGCAGCCAAAGACAAAATGAAGTTCCCCTTTGTCCAAAATGCCACAAACCACATCGTGGTGTCTGTAAGGCTGGAACTGACAGTTGCTACACGTGTGGCCAGAAGGGCCACTACTCCTCACAATGCCCCAACAAACAGCAGGGCGCGGCAATCAGGGCCACTTATGCCCAGCCCCTGCAAGCAGTTCAAGGGCAACACCAGCCCCGCCAACAACAGTCATACCAGCAGCAATACCAATACCAGCCCCGCCAACAACAGCCATACCAGCAGCAATACCAACACAAGAACCAACAGCGCCAACAGCAACAGAGGCGGCAACAACCATTGCCGCAGCAGGCAAGAGCCTTTGCTCTCACCCAAAACCAGCCCGAGAAAAACCAAGGAAACCTGGCAGGTATGGGCAAGCTTAAAGGTTTTTCCATAATGATTCTGTTCGATACTGGTGCCTCGCATTCTTTTATATCTGCCCCTTGCGTAGATACCTTAGAAATCGAATCAGAACGAGCTAAGTGTGCCTTAAGAATCACTACACCCTCAGGAGGAAGATCTACCACTACACATGTTTGCTCGAACGTAGAATTTGAAATAGGAGAACTTAAGATGGTAGCGAACAATCTTAATATTCTGCTCATGTGGGATGTAGATATAATCTTAGGAATGGACTGGCTAGCTGAGAATCACGCCACCATCCTTTGTAGTGAACGAAAAATTTCTATTCGACCACCTGGAAAGGAACCGACGGAATTTCACGGCATCGGTATGAAGAAAAGAGTACCAGTGATATCCGCATTACAAGTCAGAAAAGAGATGATGAAGGAAGGAAGCACAGCTTATCTCGTCTACCTAAACGGGGAAGCTAGTGAAGACAAGAAGGTGGAAGATGTGGCAATAGTACGAGACTTTCCAGAAGTTTTTCCTGAAATATTGCCAGGACTACCTCCAGACAGGCAACTAGATTTCACCATTGATCTAGAACCTGGATCTGCCCCAGTATCAAAAGCACCGTACAGGATGGCCCCAAAGGAACTACAAGAATTAAAGGTGCAACTACAGGAACTCTTAGACTTGGGTTTCATCAGACCCAGTGTCTCGCCTTGGGGAGCGCCTGTACTCTTTGTCAAGAAGAAAGATGGAACCATGAGAATGTGCATTGATTATCGAGAGTTGAACAAACTGACGCTTAAAAACAAATACCCTCTTCCAAGGATAGATGATTTGTTCGATCAACTTAAAGGAGCCAGTGTGTTCTCAAAAATAGATTTAAGGTCTGGGTATCATCAACTGAAGATCAGACCAGAGGATATATCTAAGACCGCTTTCCGCACAAGATATGGTCACTATGAATTCGTTGTCATGCCATTTGGTCTAACCAATGCACCGGCAGTATTCATGGACCTCATGAATCGAGTTTTCCATCCATACTTGGACAAATTTGTCTTAGTGTTTATAGATGATATCCTCATCTATTCTAAGAATGACCAAGAGCATGAAAATCATTTAAGAATCATCCTGGAGACATTAAAGACGGAGAAGTTGTTCGCCAAATTCAGCAAGTGCGAATTTTGGTTGAAAGAAGTAATGTTTCTAGGGCACATCGTATCAGCAGATGGAATCAAGGTGGACCCCGCCAAGGTGCAAGCAGTGCGCGAGTGGAAATCACCAACCACACCTAATGAAATCCGAAGTTTCTTAGGTTTGGCAGGATACTACCGGAGATTCATCGAAGGATTCTCTAAAATAGCGAGACCAATGACGCAATTACTTCGCAAAGGAATCAAGTATAAGTGGAACGAAGAATGTGAAGCCAGCTTCCAAGAGCTGAAGAAGAAATTGACAACTGCACCAGTGCTAGCAGTTCCAGCAGCCGATAAAGAATACGTGATCTTCACGGACGCGTCCAAAAATGGGCTAGGTTGTGTGTTGATGCAAGAAGGAAAGGTCATTGCCTACGCCTCGCGACAACTAAGGCCACATGAATTGAACTACCCCACTCATGATCTGGAACTGGCAGCAATTGTGCATGCTTTGAAAATTTGGAGACACCATCTATACGGAGTTAGATGTGAAATCTTCACTGATCACAAAAGTCTTAAGTATTTTTTCGAGCAGAAAGACTTGAACATGAGACAGAGGAGATGGCTCGAACTCGTAAAGGATTACGACTGCGGTATCAACTACCACCCGGGAAAAGCTAATGTAGTAGCTGATGCTTTAAGTCGTAAAACTCAATCCGAGTTAGGACTTCTTCTCACTCAAGAAGACACGCTTGTAAGAGATTTTGACAAATTGAAGATAGAAGTGGTTCAGCCACCGGCAACGACAAGAGCAATTATTGCAACTCTAGTAGCCGTCCCGGACCTCAGAGAAAGGATCGTCAGTGCTCAGAGAGCGGATGAGAGCTTGGAAAAAGTTCGTCTCAAGATCCGAACAGGCACGCCAGGAGGCTACCAAGAGGCAAAGGATAACGCAGTTCTTTTTGAAGGAAGATTGTGTGTTCCCCATAACGAGGAACTCAGAAACGAGATCATGAGTGAAGCTCATGACACGCCCTATACCGCTCATCCCGGAAGTACCAAAATGTACCAAGATCTAAAACAGAAGTTTTGGTGGGACGGGATGAAACGAGACATAGCCTCGTTTGTAGAGCGTTGCCTTGCATGCCAGCAAGTGAAAGCTTTACATCAACGACCATATGGGAAATTACAGCCATTGGAAATTCCAGAATGGAAGTGGGAGCACATAGCGATGGATTTCGTGACGGGTCTACCCAAGACAAATAGGGGCAACACATCTATTTGGGTAATAGTAGACCGTCTCACAAAGAGCGCTCATTTTATACCGATTCCAATTACCCATGGATCGGAGAAACTAGCCCAACTGTACGTTCGTGAGATTGTACGGCTACATGGAATACCAATATCCATTACTTCAGATAGAGATTCAAAATTTACTTCTAGATTTTGGATCAGTTTACAGAAAGAGTTGGGAACGAGATTAAACTTTAGCACCGCCTTTCACCCTCAAACAGATGGACAATCAGAAAGGACAATTCAGACCCTTGAAGATATGTTGAGGACAGTGGTGCTAGACCGAGGAGGAAGTTGGGAATCAGTGCTGCCGTTAATCGAATTCGCCTACAACAATAGTTACCAGGCAACCATTGATATGGCACCTTATGAGGCGCTGTATGGAAGGAAGTGTAGATCACCACTTTACTGGGATGAGGTAGGTGAAAGAAAAATCCTTGGGCCAGATGCAGTAAGCGAGATGATTGAGACCATCCGCCAGATTAGAGCAAGAATTAAAGAGGCCCAGGACAGACAGAAGTCTTATGCTGATACCCGACGAACTGAACTACAATTTCAGATTGGAGACAAGGTTTTCCTTAAAATATCACCCTCGAAAGGGATCGTTAGATTCGGTGTTAAAGGTAAGTTGAGACCCCGTTTTGTAGGACCTTATGAGATCCTTGAAAGAATAGGTCTCGTAGCGTATAGGTTGGCACTGCCACCTAGCTTTGGAAACGTCCACAATGTGTTCCATGTGTCACAGCTGAGACGGTACGTGTTTGACCCCAAACACGTGATTCACCAAGATGAAATGATTCTTAACCCAGACTTGACGTACGAGGAAAAACCTAAAGCCATTTTGGACCGAAAGGTGCAAGAGTTAAGGAATAAATCGATCGCGTCAGTCAAAATACTGTGGAGACACCATGGACCGGAAGAAGCAACGTGGGAACTTGAGGACCAGATGAAAGAAAAATACCCAGAACTTTTCACATAGGTATGCAAATTTCGGGACGAAATTTCTTTTAAGGGGGATAGTATGTAATGACCCGACTTTTTATTAAGGATTATATACTTTTAATTACTGATTTAAGGATGTATTATGGTAATTAGAGTTCAGCATCCATTAATAAAATACGAACTTATATGAATTTGATAATTTATATATGTGATGATTTATCTTTTTATTTTCAATAGATGATGCACTCAAAATATATTTTGAGTCCATTAATTTATTGTGGAGAATTTAACACTGAAGTGTTAAATATGAATCTTTTATCGATTGTTTACTTAAGCCCATGAGTAATTTAATTTATGTTAGAAGCAAGCTCAAATGGATTTTATGCTTCCATAAGAATTAGGCTTATATGTCTTAATGTATTTAAATGAGTTTGGAACCATATAATTAATATATTAATCTCTTAGATTTTTTTTTAATGATTAAAGTTGAATAATCCTAGCATGCTGAAGAAATTCTTACTACGCATGCTGAAGGAAATTCTTCAGTCTTACATGCCAGCTGAAGAAATTTGGAGCGCATGCTGAAGGAAATTCTTCAGTCTTACATGCAGGCTGAAAATGTTCATACCTGTAAGCTGAAGAATTTCCATCCAAGCCACCCCATTTTTTTTCTTTTATAACCTACACCATTTTTCAGCCAATTCCCACCTCTCACATTCATCTACCATCTCTCTCGCAGCCAAGAAACGACACCACATCTTTCATCATTCAAGGTTTATATTTCTAATTTATATATTATCCTTCAATTGTATACATCAATTCCAGAATACCAACACATGCTCATTAACTCAGATTTACATATGCTTTGATAAATGAAGAAAATAAGTAGCAAATTCATAGATTTACAGTTACTAAATATGTACTTGTGAACTGAAGTTACAAGGAAAGAGTTAAAACTTTTATTTGAGCAATTACAGTATATGATTCTCGCACAAAAACCCTTTGTGTTGGCTGTTTGCGTGTGTGAGTCGAGGTCAGGGGGAGGGCAGCCTCGGTGGCTCGTCGTCGCCGGCGGTTGACGGACGGCGACGGAGCCGCGGTTGTCTCCGATCTGCCAAGAAAGGGAAAGAGGAGTTTCAGTTTTTAATTCAAATTTACGAACCTATCGTGAGTGATAAAACGAGAGAGAAAGGATGGTGGATTGTCGGAGCCCTGCGACTCACGGCGACGGCGGCTCCGGGAGAGGCGGCTGCCGGGCTCTTGCTGCCAACAGCAGCGGCCGGCGGCGGCGCTCCTCCAGCGAGCCACTGACCACCGGACGAGCCTGCAGCAAACTCCAGATCCGTCGACTCTCGGCGAAGCAGCTGCAGTCGGCGGCGACTCCGTGCAAGCCAACGGCGGCGGGAGCTCCGAGCGAGACGAACGGCTGAAGGCCAGATCCGTCGACTCCCGGCGAAGCAGCAGCAGCTCCAGCGGCTCCCGTCGACCCAAGCGGTGGCCGTGGCGTTGAACGGCGGCGGCGGATCTGCCATGGAGGAGAGGCGGAGGCGACGGAGCGGCGGCGTGCTTGCGCTGCTGCGCCTGGTTCCAGCGGCCGAGGGAGCGAGGGAGTCGAGGGTGGCGACACCTGGTGGCTGGTCGCGGTGGCCGAAGGAGAGGAGGCGACGGCGAGGCGGCGCGCCGGAGGCGGCGCCGCCCTCAGCCGAACAGAGAGGGAAAGGCGAGAGAGAGAGGTCCGAGAGTTAGAGAGAGAGAGAAGCTTGAATGTGTGTGTTTAAGTGTTTGTGTGTGTATATTTAGGTTAGAAAAGGGAGCCGGGTTTGGGCCGGGTTTCAGCCGAGTTTGGGCCGGGTTTGAGCCGGGTTTGGGCCGAAAATATTGGGCTCCTTCTTGGGCCGATTTAATTAAACTCTTGGGCCGATTTAATTAAATTGTTTGGGCCGATTTAATTAATTGTTTGGGGCTTATTCAAAGAAAAACATGATAGACTTAATTTATCTAATTAATTTGGGCTTATATCTATTTAAATTATTTGAGCTCTTAATTATTAATTTAAATTGAGCTTGATTAATTTAATTATATATTGACCTTTAAATTAATTATTTAAATGGAGTTCTTTATTTCAAGTATTTATAAAGGGATTATAAAATAAAATATTTTGAGTTAAACTCTCATTTAAATTAATTCTTTTCAAACGACTTATTAATATGGATTATTTGAAAAGGATTAAACTGTTTTATGTATGAGAAAGCATGATCTATGATGATATAATTTATCTATGTAATATTATAGGTTTTGTTTTTAAATAACGGAATATTTGACTTGATGACATAAATAGAACGAGTTATGATTAATGCGCATGTTGATGTTCGAATAAATAGTTTCGAACCTAAATGATAGTATGTGATAATGTTTTGAGTCTAAGGTTTTGACGAGATAAGATTAATATTAAAATTTACTAATTATTTTAAGGATGATGATGGGCTCACTTATTGGGCTTCATGATTTTATTATCTTGGGCCTCATTTGTTGGGCTTTAGAATTTAATTGATGTTGGGCCTAATATTATTAATGCATTGGGCTTTGAATTTGTTCATTTGGGCTCGAATTAAATTCCTTTTGGGCCTAGTTTATTTTATTGGGCCAGAGATTAATTCAATTGGGCTTTGCTTATTTTATTTCCATTGGGCTAATATATATATTGTTTGGACTCTATTATTTTTATAAATGGGCTCTTATTATTTATTTTGATTGGGCTTCTATTAATTATTAATAATGAATTTATTATTTTTATTAATTGAACTCCTACTATTTTAATTGATTAAATTCAATGAAATTTATTAGTTAAGACCAATGAAATTTATTAATTTAGGCCTATTATTTAATCCTAATTATTTTAATTAGTGATAAATTTTAAGACTTACTAATTATTAATTAGTAAGTGAATTAGATTATTTTAAGATGAGTAGATTATTAAAGATTAATAATCCGACCTCATAAGACGAGCTTTAATTCCTTAAATAGGATTAACATCTCATAATTTAATTAAAGGAATATGAGTCATGCATAATCATTTCACGCATCCTCATTTATTGAGATTTTTCGAGAATTAGAATCTTATTTTATTTTCTCGAATTAAAGGTCAAGCACCAGAGTTAGAGCTAAACCGTGAGTCTGCTATTCAGGTAGGCTTTCTACGTATAAACTAAAATTATATATTAGAATTGTTAAGACTTTATGCTTATGAATTTAAATGATATTGTCAATGCCTAAATGCTTTATGTTTTATTATTAATTGCCTATCTGATGTTAATCGAATTCGGATTCTGGATGGGACCGCAAATCCCTTCGGAATTAGTGTACACCTTGTGATCGTGAGTCATCTAGCGGGTTGGCCGATCATAGTGTCCGTAGAGGGAGGCCTCCCTCTCGGCACGAGTTACTGATATGGTGATTAATAATATAAAATACCTGCGCGGGTTATTGATGAAAGAAATGATATTATGTTTGGTAAATACGAGTCTTTAAAGGAAAACCCTCGTATTTTACTACTGTTGAAAGGCTTGACAATAAAATATTATGCATGTATGTAAATTTCGGCAAGTGTCCACTAAGTACTTTTGTACTTAGCCCTGCATGTATTTTTAAATGTGCAGGTTGAGCGGTGATCGAGGATGTAGTGTGCAAGCGGAGCTTTGTCAAACTAGGATGATTACCTCAGAGTAGAGTATATGTCTTCATACATATACTCAAATTGTTATTCCGCTGCGAACACTGATTATGTTAAGATATTATGTCAAACAATATGTATTATTTAATAATGTACTAAAACTATTGAGTACCCCGTTTTGGGATAATATTATGTACGGTCCCCTTGTGGCCTTCATTGATATCTAGATATTTCGATTGATTTCCTTATACAAGTCGAGTCATCAAGAAACCGAATATGCCCCTTTCTTACTCCCGCTCCTAAATTCCCTCCCTTAGTCGCGGTTTCCCCGAATTTGCTATCCTTAGCAAGTGCGGTCGTGACACCACTACTCTCTCCTTATCTCTTCTCTTTTTATTTTTTATTTTATCCGTGTCTGCTCTGTACACGTTCGTCATTTCTCTCTTCTGTGCTCGGTGCCTTCGTTGGGTCGCCAGCGCGGCCTCCTCCACCCATGTCGGCTCGGTCTGGCATGCCAAGTAAGGCGCTGGAGATGCTCTTAAATTTTAATATCTGATAATGTCGCATGTCATCTTTTGATTAGTTGGTTAAATATTTTAGATATTAGTTAATGTATTTTTATATATTATATTATTCAAAAATATAATTTTTTTATAAAAATGGAACAATCTGTAGTTATATAAATGATGTATTTCTCGATTTTATAAAAAGATTAAAATTGAAAAAAATATTAATATTATTTCTTTTTTCACATATCAGTAATAGAGGAGTATAGAACCGCGCGGTTCAAAACTTCATAATTTGCTAACCAATGATGCATGGTTCACATATTTATTAATTCATTATTATACCCTAATCACATCATATAATACCAAGATTTCATGTTAAAATAATTATATAGCTCAAATATAATTTATCACATAATAAGTTTTAGCCTATTAGGCTATACATATAATTAAAACAATAAAAACAATAATAATAATTATTACAAGAAATAAATAAATAAATAAATAAGAAGACTTACACAATAGAAGTTTTTATTGCAAAATACACCACTCTTGTACAAATATTTTACAACGGAGAGAATAAAGAGAAAGAAAAAAAAACTGCGGAAGAAAGAGAACGCCTTCCCCTCTTCCATTACAATTATTTATAGCACTATTTTTAGTACTTAATATTTTACAGAAGTCAAACGAAAATCATTACATCTTTAGAAAATTAAAACTTTCTAAAGGTATTATCATACCTTATCTAGAATATCCGATCATATCTTCAAATATATCTTCAACAAGCAATATTATTGCTTTCTTGAACTTGTTCGTCATATCTTCTGATTAGAAGCAGAAGAAGATTCTCATTTTTTTAAAGTTTTCAATAAGGACATCTCTGATAGCTCCAAAAATATGATCCATTGAATTCTCATTAGGTGTAGTGATCCGCTCTTTTTATATTATTTAAATACGGTATCGCGATAATTAATATCGCATCTTTCAGTAAATGAAATCCAGTTGACAGTTTATGAGAATTTGACTTATGATCCTGATTTATTTATCAGAGACGGAGTTATTATTTTAGCTTTATGCTTTTGTATCGCGTGAGTAAATCGCGATGAGAATTATTGAACCATATATTCAACAATAATTATCTCCAAGTTATAACTGACTTAGCGAAGTCATGTTATTTATTAATCGAGAAACAAATGCAGTTATATTTTATTAGTGCTACTAGAAGTTTATTTCCGACTGCGAAGTGAATTAAATCCACGGATTTAATTTAAGTTATATTACAGTTTATCGATATTGGCAAGCAAGGAAGCAGATATCAAACGGATATAGAAACGCGATGTTTAGGAACTCAAACCAGTATTTTATTTACAGTTCACGGATTACAGTTTAGTTCCCAACTTGGGGAAATTCGTCTAGTATATTACAAAGGTTGGGACTTACATGGCCCACTTACTGCCACTCACTCAAGTTTGAGCACAAAAGTCAAAGAGAGAGAAAGGTAAAAGTAGGGTGCTGGAGCAACAACCGACCACCCCCTCTGCACTCCCATCTCATCAACCATCGGCAAAAGCCCCAGAGAAGTCTTTCAGGCGCCTTCCATGGCTGCCCGGTTCCCTCATGTCACGACCGAACTTAATTATGGATAATTAAGCCGGGAAACCGTGACCAAGGGTTGGGGATAAGAAGTGGGATAGAAAGGGGATGAACGAATATATAATAAGCAACGAAGAAACATACTTAAATATTAACAACGAAGGGAACATTTACAACGGAGTTAGAGTCGTGATGACATAGTCAAACTAGTAAGCTCGGATAGCTCCGACTTAGCCAAAATAATATGAAATTCTATTGAGTACGCAACGTAAGAAGGTTCTGATTACATGTATGAGGACATGTACTCAAAAGTTCTTTAATACATATGACTTCAGACAAAAGGGATTTCCTGCTCGTCACTTCATCACCACCGGCTACTGCTCAACCTGCACATTTAGAAATACATGCAGGGCTGAGTACAAAAGTACTCAGTGGGTACATATGCCTACTGTCGTCATCCCTCCTATTGGTGATGATATAATCAACTCCTGATTGGCTCTTCCCGTCTTAAGTCTTAATGCATCAACACATGCACTTGCAATGAAAGTATGTGATGCGCCCGTATAAAAAAGGAGTACAACAGGAGTATTGTGCAGCATGCCCATACCTGCCAGGTTTCCCTGGTTGTTCTCGGGCTGTTTCTGTCTCATTGCATAAGCTCTAGCATGATGAGGTCGTCCATGCTGCCTCTGCTGTTGCTGCGGTTGTTGTCGAGGCTGTTGCTGAAATGGTTGTTGCCGTTGAGGCTGATACTGTTGTGGGCGTTGATATTGCAGCTGCAGATGCTGTGGTTGTTGATTTTGTTGTGGTTGCCCAAGGTGTGGTTGGGGTTGAGCTTGGATTGCTCGCAGGTGTGGAGCCTGAATAGATATGATCGGCTTTAAACTTGTTCCGTACTGCTTGTTCGGGCACTGCTTCGCGTAGTGTCCCTTCTGGTGGCAAAAATAGCAGCCATCACTGCCAGCCTTACAAACTCCCCCATGATTCTTGTTACACTTGGGACATGGTGGAGCCCTTTGCTGGTTACCTCCCATCGGTTTCTGTGCATTTTGGTTCCCATAGCCTGGTGACTGGAAAGTTTGTCCTTGCCATGGCCTCCTCTCGGATTGGCCAGGGTTATTGCTGTCTCATTTTCTCTTTCCTTTGAAATTCTGATCATGACTCTGGTTCTGCGGCAGTGCAGATGCAGTTGCCGTTGCTGGTCTTTCTCCTGGCATTGCTGCCTCAATGTCTAGCGCTCGACTAAGTGACTCAGTAGGACAATCCTCCGTGGCTTGCCAAAGTCATCCTAATCTCGTGCCTCAGACCGGCACAGAACTTCTCAGCCATCTTTTCATCCGTATCAACCTGATCTGGTGCATACCTAGACATATCACAGAACATTATGTCGTATTGTGTTACCGACATCCTTCCTTGCTTCAGGTTGTAAAATTCGGCTTCTTTCTTCTTACGATAGCTCTTGGGTATGTACTTGTCATATATACTCGTCTTGAATTGCTCCCAAGTTAAATTTTCCAATTGTTCCTCCGTCATCGTTTTCTTTCTCGCTTCCCACCAAAAGTCGGCTGACCCAGTCAGCTGAAAAGACATGCAAGCCAGGCGCTCTTGGTCAGTGCAACGCAAAAAGTTGAAGATGCGCTCAATAGCGCGTATCCAAGTCTCGGCTTCTGCCGGGTCCCCTGTTCCGTTAAAGGTGGGTGGATTCTGTCACAAGAATAATTCCTCAATTCGCCGTTCCGGCTGTACAAGTGGTGGGACTATTTCTGGTTCTGGCCCTGCTTCTGGGCCTCTTTCTTCATTTCGGGGAATTCTTCCCCCTCCTCTTGGGCGTCCTCGCTTTGGCGGCATTCTATTTAGTCAAAACACAAGTTGTTAATGCAACATCACAAGGTATACTATCATTCTTATCGTTCTATCCAACTTCTCATATTTTATTCATGATCAAACATCGACAAAACATATAGAGTAAACATTGGTGGGCAACTCATCGCGAAAGACCGGTAAGGTCACTTTATAACATAGGAAAATCGCCTCAGTGAGGACTTTACATCTGCATAAGGATCTAGATTCATCCAAGTACAACTCATGATGTACTGGCTAACTGGCTAAGCCATCACAAAAGTACTTAGTTCACGGAACGTCTCCACATCTCGCGTTTCCGTACTACTATTACACAAAGACTGCGCCATCATAAGGCGTACAAAACATCAGTACTACATATGCTTCTGGAATAATTACATAACAACCTACTAGGTACATAAAGTTCTATCTACGAAGGTCAAGTGTACGATCCCTAAGTCGGGGCCTGGTCGCTAATTGGTGTGGCAGGTATGTCCTCCTCGGGGTCCTCTTCCGGATCTTCCTCCGGATCCTCCTCTGTTCCTCCACCAGAGGGGTGCAACTCCCCATCTCTCATGCCCACGGCCTGGGCGATGGTAGCCAAGTGAGCTAACTCCTCTGTGACCCTGCTGTTCGGGTCGTCTCCTGTGCGAATCCGGGTCGTAATGTCCCTGGGCTGGTGCTGGGCGACAGGTGATGAGAATCCCAAGCGGACCATATCCAAGGTGGCACGTAAAGCTGAGTGGTTGTCCTGGGCCGGGGCCTTGCCTTTGTTGATATAATTCTTAGCATCGGCTAAGACTCTGTCGATGTCAGCCATAGCGGCTGTTATCTCTGTATCACTCATCCGCCTCGATGGTCGTGGTGATCCCAGGGCTAAGGGTACTGAGCTCATATCAAAAGGAAAATCTCTGTGGGCTTGAGGCCGAGAAGGGCCTGCTTCTGTATCATGCCTCCCGGGGTGCCTGAAGGGTTATATACTTAAAGCAACACTTTTATGCTTGTATATATTGATACCTTATTCACTACTATTTTCCTATCTGAATTATTGTTTTTGCATAATCATATAATAGTCCAATTTATCTCATACTATAGATTATATGGTGTGTTGTAGATCACAGAAGATCATATAATCGGTGAAGGTGAGATATAAATTATGTTCACAGTTGAGACAACTACGGGACGAGTTGTTGGTTTACACTGTAGCATAAATGGATAAATAGTTTATCTTGACTATTTATTTATGCTAGTACATTTATGTATTGAACATGATCACAGTGAGATGTATTCTTATATACTGACTAATTAAGAATCAAGATCTCGGTGACTTAAATAGTTTAACCTTAATTGAATTAATCGGTGTAAATAATTAATTGATTATTACTTTGATTTATCAAGGGTGAGAACTCTGTTGAAGTTCAAAATACTCGATACTTTGAGTGATAACAATTATTATTTGATATGCGATTATATTGCAATAAGGATCCGTGTCCTGCTGATAACAGGATGATAATATCCTCTTGAGGAACTTAATAAGTTTATCGTATTAAACCCTGCAGGTGGAATTAGTTCCGATACGATAATAAGTTTAAGTGGTAGCACTCGAGATGTCGTTTATAATTAAACGACTAATTAATTAATTAATTGACCGTCAGAGGAATTAATTAATTAATGGATATTCGATATCTTAAACACGGAGATTCATTAAGTCTAATACTAGCCCCGACTCACCTAAAGAATAAAGAGGTAATTCAGTATTAATTTTCTAGTGGAATAAATTAATACCAGTGTCTCGATTTATATTCTAGGCTGAATAAGAAAAATCGAGCACTGGGAGGCCAAACTTTATTCGAGCTAGTAGATCCCCGATTGGCCCAAATTAAGGCTTAAATCTCAAGTGGGCAAACAATTCATTATCTCTAGATTCTTTCTCATAAATAATTGCTAAAGATATCACTTTGCCAAAAGTGAAATAAATAAATGACAAACATAATAATTGCTATTATTCTTATCTTTTGCTATTTTAATCAAAAGTAAAAGAAAAGAAAAGCATGTGATATCATTCTTAAGAATGAAGAATCACGTAGCAATTGGACACAATTTGAGAAAGAGAGAAATTGAGAAAGAAAGAGATTGAGAGTGGAGATAGGATTCGAAGATCGTTGCCATCCAACGTCGAATCTTGCCGTGGGAACAATTCGGAAGATCAACTCTGGAGTCGATCACTTCTCGTTTCGCATGTATACTTCTTTTACCCAATTGCTACGTGATTCTTCATTCTTAAGAATGATATCACATGCTTTTTTTTGGGGTTATTGCCAAAAAATACATGTAGTTTGTCAATTTTCTGGTTTATAACATGACTTTATAATTTAACTAGAAAATACATCAATTTTCAATTTAATCGCAATTATAACATGACTTTATAGTCTGACAAGAAAATACACCAATTTTCAATTTATTCTCAATTATAACATGACCTTATTTAGATTAGTTTTCATCATAGATGTATTAATATTTATTGTATTTATATTAAATTGTTATGTATAAAATATTGTTAATTGATTGATTAATTTTTATAAAAATTAAGTTAGACGATTAATTATTTCATAATATATATATATATATATATATATATATGTGTGTGTGTGTGTGTGTGTGTATTTTTAAGCCATCAATATAATATCTTGTTATATATATATATATATATATAAATTTGATTTTAATATTCTATTAATGTATTATATATATAATAAGTATTTATTTATTTAAATTATGAAATTATAAAATATTAGGACCAATAAAAAAATTAGGTACATATATAATAGAAACTATGTTAAAAAGTAAATATATATGTATATATATATATAGTATATTGTGAGATGAAAAGAAAATTAAAAATATTTAATGTATTAAACTTGATATTATTATACTAAATTAATTACAAGGTCATGTTATAATTGAGAATAAATTGAAACTTGGTGTATTTTCTGGTCAGACTATAAATTCATATTATAATTGCAATTAAATTGAAAATTGATGTATTTTCTGGCCAAATTATAAGGTCATGTTATAAACCAGAAAATTAACAAAGTATATGTATTTTCTGGCAATAACCCCCTTTTCTTTTCTTTTACTTTTGATTAAAATAGCAAAAGATAAGAATAATAGCAATAATTATGTTTGCCATTTATTTATTTCACTTTTGGCAAAGTGATATCTTTAGCAATTATTTATGAGAAAGAATCTAGAGATAATGAATTGTTTGCCCACTTGAGATTTAAGCCTTAATTTGGGCCAATCGGGGATCTACTAGCTCGAATAAAGTTTGGCCTCCCAGTGCTCGATTTTTCTTATTCAGCCCAGAATATAAATCGAGACACTGGTATTAATTTATTCCACTAGAAAATTAATACTGAATTACCTCTTTATTCTTTAGGTGAGTCGGGGCTAGTATTAGACTTAATTAATCTCCGTGTTTAAGATATCGAATATCCATTAATTAATTAATTCCTCTGACGGTTAATTAATTATTTAATTAGTCGTTTAATTATAAACGACATCTCGAGTGCTACCACTTAAACTTATTATCGTATCGGAACTAATTCCACCTGCAGGGTTTAATACGATAAACTTATTAAGTTCCTCAAGAGGATATTATCATCCTGTTATCAGCAGGACACGGATCCTTATTGCAATATAATCGCATATCAAATAATAATTGTTATCACTCAAAGTATCGAGTATTTTGAACTTCAACAGAGTTCTCACCCTTGATAAATCAAAGTAATAATCAATTAATTATTTACACCGATTAATTTAATTAAGGTTAAACTATTTAAGTCACCGAGATCTTGATTCTTAATTAGTCAGAATATAAGAATACATCTCACTGTGATCATGTTCAATACATAAATGTACTAGCATAAATAAATAGTCAAGATAAACTATTTATCCATTTATGCTACAGTCTAAACCAACAACCCGTCCCGTAGTTGTCTCAACTGTGAACACAATTTATATCTCAACTTCACCGATTATATGATCTTCTGTGATCTACAACTAGGGATGGCAATCTACCCACGGGTAACGGATATCCGCGAAAACCCGAACCTATTAGGGTGGGTTTGGATACCATTTGATATCCACGGATAGTTTCGTGGTTGTAATTCACTATCCATTTAGTTCGTGGGTATGGGTTTGGATACTTACTATCCATACCCGCGAAACTCATATACCCACGAAAAATACCCGCCAACTATCCATTAATTACCCATCAAATATCAACAAAAAATTTCATAAAATATAGGCTTTGAATATATATATTTTGAGATTTTGGGCTAGCATATTATATCTTAAAATAGGCCCAGACAGAAACTGAACTAAGGCCCAAACTCTAATAGTCTAATTTAAATTCGAATTTTGTTGAGCAATTATAGAATTTTGTTGAATTTTATATTTTAGTTGATGAATTTGAATTTAAACATTGTTCTTTGTGGATTTCAACATGTGGATTTGAACTATGTTATTTGTGTTGATTTTTTTTTTTCTGTTAAATTTGTTGTAAATTTATATTTAAATTCTATTTTGTGGGTATCCGGCGGATAGTAGGTGGTGGGTATCCGACGGATAGTGGGTCTTCGGCGGATAGCGGGTGACGGATACCCGCCGGATAGTGGGTTCGCGGATACCCGACGGATAGCGAGTATCCGCGGGTAGCGGGTTTGGATATCATTTGATATCCATGGATAGTTTCATGGTTAAAAATTACTATCCATTTAGTTCGTGGGTATGGGTATAGATAGTCACTATCTGTACCCGTCGTACCCGATTGCCATCCCTATCTACAACACACCATATAATCTATAGTATGAGATAAATTGGACTATTATATGATTATGCAAAAACAATAATTCAGATAGGAAAATAGTAGTGAATAAGGTATCAATATATACAAGCATAAAAGTGTTGCTTTAAGTATATAACCCTTCAATTCTCCCACTTATACTAAAGCAAACTTTTAGTATACAACGTGACTAATAAACTGATAACCACAGCTCGGACGGGGTCTTAGCAACCGACTTAGAAGGCACTAAGTTTAGAATGTAACCAGCTGTGTAGTGACCCGCTCTTTTATATATATTAAATCCAGTAATGCGTGTTTATTATTTTTCATCAGTGAATGAAACCGGTTATTATCCTGATATGAATTCAGCTTATGATCCTGAATTTATATTGTTAAAGCAGTCAATGCTATTATTTCAGAGTTATAACTGACTTAGCAAAGTCACGTTAATTATTTAAGCGAGATGGAACTAGATTTTATTTTTATATTTACTTAATGTAACACCCCGCCCATTTATATTAAGTTTAGAATTCATTTTGAACTTAGATTTAAGATGATTCACGCCGGAATGAGAAATAAATTTATTTTTTAATTCCAACAAAAATGATTTACAAAAATATTTGTATATTTAGTTATTGAATTTATATGCATTGCATATTTATTTAATTTAGCATTCAAGTATTTTCACGAGCTATTTATTTAGCGAACCCTGAAGTATTATTAGGGTCCCGATATTTTATCCTGAGGAATTTTATTAGTCCAATCAACACCCACACTTTACACTCTTTATCAGCCACCCTATTGCCAGCTAAAAGTAAGCATCCCATCAACCACCTACTCCCTCCCACACCCACCTACTCCCACCTTTTTGCAACTTAACATAGCTGGGTTGATCCGAGCTTCCATCTTCCATCCTACACAATCTCCCACACAATTTGCCATATTTCACTCTCACAAGGAAACCCAACGAACAAGTGCAGAGCTGCCACACAAATTCAAGCAAACTGACCCAGCCGGAACCTTTCTAAAGGTTTTACTTCTAAATCCTTATGCCATTTTATTGTAGTTCTTAATTGAGCCAAAAGCAAGGAGGCATAAGCATACATTCATTCATCTAATCATCAGTGCATATTTTCATGCATATCAAACTGAAGCACAGAGACACAAGCATACATTCATACACCATTCGAGTAATAAAAGAATAATTTGAGAAAAAGTTTGAAGCTTTGAATCTCCTTATTTCCATACTTGTTGTGCGTGTTTTTCTGTTGTGAAGAATCCATTCTTTAAAAGAAGAGTCTTGAGCTTGTTTTGCTTTTAAATCGGGGCTGAGGTGGTGGTGAGCGGCGACGGCGGGGCGAAGCTACTGCCGTCGGCTGCCGAGTCAAGTCAGGGAAGGGGCATTTGGCTGTGAGCCGGCAGACGGCTGTAGTGGCGTGAAGATGCTGCTGTCAGTCTGGCCGAGTAAGTGGGAGAGAGAGAGAGCTTGAGGGCTGGGAATCGGCGATGGTGGCAGCGTATGGCTGCTGCTATCGGCCGGAGTTGAGAGAGATCTGAGGACCTGGGGCTTCAGGCGGCGGCGGCCTCGTCGTTGCTGCCCTGAGTCGCCGGAAAACGGGGATGAGGCGGCGGCAGTGGCTTCTCGCTGCTGACTCGCCGGAGTTCCAGAGAGGAATCGTGGCGGCGCGATTTGGTTAGGTCGGAGGGAGATGAGGCCGGTGGCCCTTCGCCGGAGACGAAGCCGCGGCGGCGGAATTTATGGCTGAGAGAGAGGGGCGAATTTTGAGAGAGAGAGAGAGAGAGAGATGAAGCGGCTGTGCTAAATGAGGAAGAAGGGTTAATGTGTTGGGCTTGAGTTGTGTTGTGGGCCGATTTCTTTGTTTTAATTCTTCAGTTGGGCTCCTTGTTTGGGCCGATTTTTGTTTTAAAAATTTCAGCTGGGCCATCGTTTTAAATAAATGTGTTGGGCCCCTATTTTATTTAAATACTTTGGACTGCCTTCAATTAATTAAATTGGACTTTCTTATTTTTAATTAATTGAACTATTATTAGTTTGATTAATTTATTTAAAGGATAATTTTCATAATAATATTAAAATATTATTATGTGCATATTTTAAGTAAATTACTTATTAAATGTTAAGCATGACATGAAATTGCATTTTTACTTGCAATAAAAGTATTTAATTGGTTTTAATTAGAATTCCAATTATTAAAGAAAGACGAGTAAGAATATTGTTGGTGTTCTTAACTCAAGAGAAATGTTTTCAATTATTTATTAAATTTTGAAAACCCGGCTAAGTGAATCATAGAATGTTAAGCACTACACCATGACTTAAGATTAGATTCAAGGAGATCTATTGAGAATAGATTTCTTATAGGCTTTGAGCATCAGAAGGATTAGCACTGCTATTCCGATTCAGAGATAAGGTTAAACGACAGGCTTTGCCTATACAGGTGGGCATTACTTTCATATATATCAAATGAATTTAATGTTACATTTGAACAAGATATTTCATTACAAAATCATTGATCTGAAAATTATTTCAATTGTTGTCTTGCCATAAATGTTTCAATTTTAGTATGATATCTATCTGATGTGGCTTTGCCAGTTATGTAATCGAATTCGGGTCTTGAGCAGTTGATAGCTATCCTGCCAGGGCTAGTGTACACCAGTGACCGTGAGTCATCTAGCGGGTTGGCCGGTCAAGTGTTCGTGAGAGGTGGCCACCTCTCCAACACAAAGTTCCAGATATGATAGATTACAAGAGAACTTAGTCTGCAGACGAACTTTAAGAATCACAAATGAACTTAGTAAGCTTGGGCCTTTTTAGCGAAAAACTCCCTTGCTGTACTGTTTATGATGGCATGACAATTTACAGTTTTGAAGCATGTATTTTTATACTTAGGCATACGTGCCCACTGAGTACTTTTGTACTCAGCCCTGCATATATTTCTAAATGTGCAGGTTGAGTAGCTGCCGATGGTGATGAAGTGACGAGCGGGACTCTTTTGTCTTATTATGTATTAATGAACTCTAGGGATACATGTCTTCATACATGTAATCAGAACCTTATTCTGCTGCGTACTCAGAAGTTTTATGTTATTTTGGCTAAGTCGGAGTTATCCGAACTTATTAGTTATTTGAGTCTATACGACTAAACCTCCGTTATATTATAAATATCCCTTTTGTTAACAATGATGAAATGCGATCATTCCTTGTTTGATTATTCCCCTTTCTATCTCGCTTCTAATCTCCCTCAATTAGTCACGGTTTTCCCGACTTAATTATCCTTAATTAGGGCCGGTCGTGACAGGGTCCAAATTTTTTGGAATGGAAGCGCAATCTGGGATATGTCCTTGACGCGGAGGAGTATAAGTTTGTGCTTACTACTCCAGCTCCCGCGAACCCAACTGCTCGGACTACTGATGAGCAAAGGGAGGTTCACAAGCGGTGGCATAGGGCGAATAATATGGCAAAAGCCTATATTATGACCACTATGTCTTCCACATTGCAGCTACAACATCAGTCCTTCGAGACTGCGGCTGCAATAATGGTGAACCTCGAGGAGCTTTTCGGGGAAACTGACCGTTCAGTCCGTTTTGAAATCATGAGGAAACTTATGGCTTCGAGGATGACGGAGGGTTCATCTGTGCGCGAGCATGTGCTCGAAATGATTAATCATTTCAATGAGCTGGAAATGCTCGGTGGAGGTATCGAAGATGATATTAAGGTTGATATGGTACTCCACACTCTCCCCAAGTCCTATGAAAACTTCCGCCTCAATGCAATCATGGGCAAGAAAAAGTTCACCCTAAATGAACTGCTCAATGAATTGGTTGCTGCAGAGGTCAACTACAAGCCTGTGGACTCTTCCCCATAACTCCCTCTGCAGCAACCAATTCATTAGGACTTGGGGAGAGTGTGGAGTACCATATCAACCTTGATATCATCTTCGATACCTCCACCGAGCATTTCCAGCTCATTGAAATGATTAATCATTTCGAGCACATGCTCGCGCACAGATGAACCCTCCGTCATCCTCGAAGCCATAAGTTTCCTCATGATTTCAAAACGGACTGAACGGTCAGTTTCCCCGAAAAGCTCCTCGAGGTTCACCATTATTGCAGCCGCATTCTCGAAGGACTGATGTTGTAGCTGCAATGTGGAAGACATAGTGGTCATAATATAGGCTTTTGCCATATTATTCGCCCTATGCCACCGCTTGTGAACCTCCCTTTGCTCATTAGTAGTCCGAGCAGTTGGGTTCGCGGGAGCTGGAGTAGTAAGCACAAACTTATACTCCTCCGCGTCAAGGACATATCCCAGATTGCGCTTCCATTCCAAAAAATTTGGACCCTGTCACGACCGGCCCTAATTAAGGATAATTAAGCCGGGAAAACCGTGACTAATGGAGGGAGATTAGAAGCGGGGTAGAAAGGGGAATAATCAAACAAGGAAGGATCGCATTTCATCATTGTTAACAAATGGGATATTTATAATATAACGGAGGTTTAGTCGTATAGACTCAAATAACTAATAAGTTCGGATAACTCCGACTTAGCCAAAATAACATAAAATTTCTGAGTACGCAGCGGAATAAGGTTCTGATTACATGTATGAAGACATGTATCCCTAGAGTTCATTAATACATAATAAGACAAAAGAGTCCCGCTTGTCACTTCATCACCATCGGCAGCTACTCAACCTGCACATTTAGAAATATATGCAGGGCTGAGTACAAAAGTACTCAGTGGGCACGTATGCCTAAGTATAAAAATACATGCTTCAAAACTGTAAATTGTCATGCCATCATAAACAGTACAGCAAGGGAATTTTTCGCTAAAAAGGCCCAAGCTTACTAAGTTCATTTGTGATTCTTAAAGTTCGTCTGCAGACTAAGTTCTCTTGTAATCTATCATATCTGGAACTTTGTGCCGGAGAGGTGGCCACCTCTCACGAACACTTGACCGGCCAACCCGCTAGATAACTCACGGTCACTGGTGTACACTAACCCTGGCAGGATAGCTATCAACTGCTCAAGACCCGAATTCGATTACATAACTGGCAAAGCCACATCAGATAGATATCATACTAAAATTGAAACATTTATGGCAAGACAACAATTGAAATAATTTTCAGATCAATGATTTTGTAATGAAATATCTTGTTCAAATGTAACATTAAATTCATTTGATATATATGAAAGTAATGCTCACCTATATAGGCAAAGCCTGTCGTTTAACCTTATCTCTGAATCGGAATAGCAGTGCTAATCCTTCTGATGCTCAAAGCCTACAAGAAATCTATTCTCAATAGGTCTCCTTGAATCTAATCTTAAGTCATGGTGTAGTGCTTAACATTCTATAATTCACTTAGCCGGGTTTTCAAAATTTAATAAATAAATAATTGAAAACATTTCTCTTGAGTTAAGAACACCAACAATATTCTTACTCATCTTTCTTTAATAATTGGAATTATAATTAAAACCAATTAAATACTTAAATACTCTTATTGCAAAAATAAATGCAATTTCATGTCATGCTTGGCATATAATAAGTAATTACTTAAAATATGCACATAATAATAATTTAATATTATTATGAAAACTAGTCTTTGAAAATAATTAATTAAACTCAAAGAAGTCTAATTAATTAAAATATGGACTGCCCAAAATAAATAAATGTAAGGCCAACTTCAAAAATTTCGCAGCCCACATAAATAAAACAAAGGCCCAATACTTGAATAAAACTAAGCCCAAGCATGTAAATAAATAAATGACTACAGCCCAAGCCTCGGCCCAAAACTCAAGCCCAAATAATTAAAACCTAAAGCCCATCTTCTCTTTTAAACAAACCCACACACACACACACACACAAACACAAACGCAGTTGCACACTCCTCTCTTCTCTCTCTCTCTCTCTCTCTCTCTCTCTCTCTCTCGGACGATTTGTCCGCCGCCGCTGCCGTTCAACGGCGCCGTCGCCGCCGGCGAGCGGCGCGGCTCTCCCTTCTTCGGCATCTCTCCTCTCCCTGACCCCTGGTCCTCTCTCAACCTCTCGCCTCTATCTGTCTATCTGCCATAAACAGGACGCACGTCGTCGTTAAAGCGGTGCGCCGCCGCCGCCTCCGTCGTCTTCCTCCTTGGAAACGGCGAGATCGCTGCTCCCTCCCTCGTTCTCAGATCCGAAGGCCCACCCTTCTCTCTCTCTGAATCAGTCCGGCGACTGCAGCAGCGATAAGCCGCCTCGCCATTCTCCCTCACTGAACTCTCTCTGTGACTCCCGCCGACGAGCAGCAGCCGGAGCCGCCCGCCGGAGCCCTAGGCTCAGCCTCTTCTCCTCGGCTCTCCCTTCAAGCCCTTGCCGGAGCAACGGCGATGAGCCGCCTCACAGCCTTCGACTCTCTATCTTTCCAGCCAGACCGACAGTGGCGCCGAGCCACCGCCGTCGACCTTCCAGCCCAAAATCGACAGATATGAACAAGGATCAAACTTTTCTTTCTTCTTTTGTAAATCATGCTTTACATATATGTATATACAAGAACAGGTTGTATGCATATGTATATGTGGACACGTTTATGAATGAGTGAGTCGTCTATTGCTTTTGAAATCAAAGTGAGAAAATTAGACAAGAAAGTTTGAGGTGGAACCTTGAGTTTGAATATATGGCTGACAGTTGGGGTTTGATTTTCTGCTGCGTTGCTGAATCTCAGTGGATTGAGAGCTCTTGCATTTTGAGTTGCTTGCTAGCTATAGTTATTAGTGTGTGATGGAAGGAGGACTTTGGCTGATGAGATAAAGAGTGAACCTCCTACTTCTTGCGAGAATGGGGTAAGTGAAATTGTAGGAGAGGTGCAAGAATAGATTTGCTGTTATGTAGTTCAGTTTGCAGGGGAGTTGGTGGCTGCCAACTGCCAAGTATGGCTTAAAGCTTAAAGCAAGGGAATTTGATTGACTCCAGCATGGTTTAAAGCTGGAAAGAGAGTAAGTACAGGGTGGCTTGTAGGAAGTAGGGTATGGGTGTAATAATAGGTATTGATGGTAAGGGTTGAAAAAGTCATGATGATGATGGCAGTAGAGTGGCGGATAGGAGTTGTAGGGTGTAGGTGATTTGACAATTAAAAAGTCTTCAGGGTTGCTAATTGAAACTCGTGAAAATGCTTGAATGCTAAATTAAATAAATATGCAAAGCATATAAATTTAATAGCTAAATTTACAAATGCTTTTGTAAATCATTTTTGTTGGAATTAAAATAAATTTATTTCTCATTCCGGCGTGAATCATCTTAAATCTAAGTTCAAAATGAATTCTAAACTTAATATAAATGGGCGGGGTGTTACATTGAGTAAATATAAAAATAAAATCTAGTTCCATCTCGCTTAAATAAATAACATGACTTCGCTAAGTCAGTTATAACTTTTGAAAAACATCACTGACTGCTTCAACAAAATAAATTCAGGATCATAAGCTGAATTCATATCAAGATAATAACCGGGGTTTCATTCCCTGATGATTAATAATAAACACGCATTACTGAATTAATATATATATAAAAGAGCGGGTCACTACATGCTACCCCTCTTAACAAAAATTTCGTCCCGAAATTTGCATACCTCTGCTAAAACAGTTCGGGGTATTTCTCCTTCATCTTGTCTTCAAGTTCCCACGTGGCTTCTTCCTGTCCGTGATGTCTCCATAAGATTTTCACTGATGTGATTGCCTTATTTCTGAGCTGTTGTACTTTTCGGTCTAGAATGGCTTCAGGTCTTTCTTCGTAGCTCAAGTCTGGGCTAAGGATCATCTCTTCTTGATGGATTACGTGCTTTGGATCGAAAACGTATTTTCTGAGTTGTGATACGTGGAAAACGTTGTGAACGTTTCCAAAACTTGGCGGTAATGCCAACCTATAGGCTACTGGGCCTATCCTCTCTAAAATCTCACAAGGTCCTACAAACCGAGGTCTGAGCTTTCCCTCGACACCAAACCTAGTTATCCCCTTGGTAGGAGATACCTTTAGGAAGACCTTGTCTCCTATTTCAAAACGTAACTCAGTTCGACGTGCATCAGCGTAAGATTTCTGTCTATTTTGTGCCTCCTTTATTTGTCCTCTGATCTGGCGGACTATCTCAATCATCTCATTGACCATGTCCGGTCCTAAAACTTTTCTCTCACCCACTTCATCCCAGTAAAGTGGGGATCTGCACTTCCATCCATACAGCGCCTCGTAAGGTGCCATATCAATGGTCGCCTGATAACTATTATTGTAGGCAAACTCGATCAATGGCAGCATTCATTCCCAATTTCCGAGGGTTGAATTGTCTAACACAACTGTTCTTAACATGTCTTCGAGGGTCTGAATTGTCTTTTCAGATTGTCCATCTGTCTATGGGTGGAAGGCGGTGCTAAAATTTAGCCTCGTGTCTAACTCCTTCTGTAAGCTCATCCAAAATTTAGAGTAAACTTTGAGTCTCGGTCTGAAGTGATCGACACGGGCACGCCGTGTGAGCGCACAATCTCTCGAACATACAACTGAACTAGCTTGTGTGACCCGTAGGTGATTGGTATTGGTATCTTCTTCGAGGGAATGGAAGTGGGAGCACATAATGCTATCTTCTTCGAGGGAAGGATATGCATCCCCACGATGATGAACTTAAGAATAAAATCATGAGCGAAGCTCACGATATACCCTTATACTGCCCACCCCAGGAGTACAAAGATGTATCAAGATCTAAAGAAGCATTTTGGTGGGAAGGCATGAAGAGAGACATAGCTTCATTTGTAGGGAGATGCCTAGCATCCAGCAAGTGAAGGCCCTACACCAAAGGCCATATGGAAAGCTACAACCATTGGAAATCCCGGAATGGAAGTGGGAGCACATTGCAATGGATAAAATGAGCACACTTCGTGAGTCGATCCACTATTACCCAAATGGCAGTGTTTCATTTCCTTGTCTTGGGCAAACTGATCACAAAATCCATTGCAATGTGCTCCCACTTCCATTCCGGGATTTCCAATGGTTGTAGCTTTCCATATGGCCTTTGGTGTAGGGCCTTCACTTGCTGGATGCTAGGCATCTCCCTACAAATGAAGCTATGTCTCTCTTCATGCCTTCCCACCAAAATGCTTCTTTAGATCTTGATACATCTTTGTACTCCTGGGGTGGGCAGTATAAGGGTATATCGTGAGCTTCGCTCATGATTTTATTCTTAAGTTCATCATCGTGGGGATGCATATCCTTCCCTCGAAGAAGATAGCATTATCTGATGCTTCTTGATAATTCTTGATGCCTCATTTCCTTACCATTTCTCGTAGCTTTTCCATTTTCTCATCCTTTCTTTGTGCTTCTACGATCATCTTTCTCAAGCTATGTATCATTGCAACAACGCTTGCTATCGTTCCTGGTGGTTTGACCACTTCTATGCTCATTTTTCCAAATTCTCTTATGAGCTCATTCTCTCGAGTGATAAGATATCCTAATTTAGATTGAGCCTTACGACTCAATGCATCAGCCACTACGTTGGCCTTGCCTGGGTGGTAGTTAATACGACAGTCATAATCTTTCACTAGTTCGAGCCATCTCCTTTGTCACATATTAAGGTCCTTTTGCTCGAAAAAGTATTTCAGGCTTTTGTGGTCCGTAAATATCTCGCACCTAACTCCATATACGTGATGTCTCCAAATCTTCAGTGCGTGTACCACTGCAGCCAATTCTAGATCATGGGTCGGATAGTTCAGTTCATGTGGTCTAAGCTGTCGCGACGCATATGCTATCACTCTTCCTTCTTGCATCAGCACGCAACCAAGTCCATTTTTGGACGCGTCTGTGTAGATCACGTATTCCTTGTCAGCTATTGGGACGGCTAACACTGGTGCCGTAGTTAACTTTTTCTTGAGTTCTTGGAAGCTCTTCTCGCACTCCTCTGTCCAAGAGAATTTTATTCCCTTCCTGAGTAGTTGCGTCATTGGCCTTGCAATTTTGGAAAATCCTTCTATAAACCTCCGATAGTAACCTGCCAATCCTAAGAAACTTCTTATCTCATTAGGGTTAGTAGGCGATCTCCATTCGCACACCGCTTGCACTTTCTCAGGGTCCACTTTAATCCCTTCTGATGACACAATACGTCCTAAAAACGTGACTTCTCTGTGCCAAAACTCGCACTTGCTGAATATGGCATAAAGGCGCTCCGTCCTCAACGTTTCTATGACAATTCTCAGATGTTCCTCATGGTCTCTCTTGTCTTTCAAGTATACCAAGACATCATCTATGAATGCTAAGACAAATTTGTCTAAGTACGGGTGGAACACTCGATTCACGAGGTCCATGAACACGGCTGGTGTGCTGGTTAATCCGAATGGCTCAACTACAACTAGTAGTGGCCATATCTAGTTCGGAAGGCCGTCTGAGGTACGTTTTCTGGCCGGATCTTCAGCAGATGATATGCAGACCGCAAACCTATCTTTGAGAACATACTCGTCCCCCCCTTGAGCTGGTCAAAGAGGTCGTCTACCCTTGGTTCAGTTCTCTATAGTCTAAGCACATTCGCAATGTGTCATCCTTCTTCTTGCGATAGCTCTTGGGTATATACTTGGCATATATGCCCACCTTGAATTGTCCTGAAGTCAGATTTTCTAACTGCTCGGCTGCCATTGTTTTCATCCTTGCTTTCCACCAGGAATTAGCTGACCCAGTCAGCTAAAAAGGGCACGCAAGTTAGGCGCTCTTGGTCAGTGCAGCGAAAAAGCTGTAAATGCGCTCCATCTTTCGTACATATGTCTCAGCTTGGCCGGATCTCTTGTTCCACTGAAGACAAGTGGACTTTGTCACAGGAATAGTTCTTCTATTCTATGTTCTGGTTGTATGGGTGGTGAGGCCATGTTTTGTTCTAGCCCTGGTACTGGGCCTCTTCCATCATCTCAGGGAATTCTTTCCCCTTCTCTCGGACGCCTTTGCTTTGTTGGCATTCCGATGAGTCGACATATGGTCACCAATGTAATACACATATGCATATCGTCGATTCTGTAAATCATTTTCTTGATTCTCAAATCTCGCTCATACTCTATCTCATGAAAGTATATAAATAACATAGCAGAAGTGACTTGCCGCAAAAGACTGATAGGGTCGCTACATAGACATGGGAAATTAGTATCAATGAGGACTATTTCATCAACATTTGAATATAGATATGGTGATCTATCCAAGCATTATACATGATGAACTGGCTATCTTGCAAGGTCATCATGAAAGGGCTCAGTTCCGAAATGCCCTATGAACCAGCGTTTCCGTACTAATACTAGTCAAAATAACTAAGCCAACATAGGGGCATACAAAAGCATCGAAATGATCATCGTTTTCGAAATACACAAATAACGTCCTACTAAATGCACAAGAGATTGTCTGTATGCATTACAATTGTAGGAACCATATTTTGATATACGGTTCGTGTGCCCACGATCCATTTCGGATATCTAACAAGTACATACAAAAACCATAATCCTACAAGGTAGTAAAAGAAGTATACCTGCGAAACGAGAAGTGATCGACTCCAGAGTTGATCTTCCGAATTGTTCCCACGGCAAGATTCGACGTTGGATGGCAACGATCTTCGAATCCTATCTCAACTCCAATGAACAAACACTCTCAATCTCTTTCTTTCTCAATTTCTCTCTTTCTCAAATTGTGTCCAATTGCTACGTGATTCTTCATTCTTAAGAATGATATCACATGCTTTTCTTTTCTTTTACTTTTGATTAAAATAGCAAAAGATAATAATAATAGCATTATCTCTAGATTCTTTCTCATAAATAATTGCTAAAGATATCACTTTGCCAAAAGTGAAATAAATAAATGGCAAACATAATAATTGCTATTATTCTTATCTTTTGCTATTTTAATCAAAAGTAAAAGAAAAGAAAAGAAAATCATGTGATATCATTCTTAAGAATGAAGAATCACGTAGCAATTGGACACAATTTGAGAAAGAGAGAAATTGAGAAAGAAAGAGATTGAGAGTGTTTGTTCATTGGAGTTGAGATAGGATTCGAAGATCGTTGCCATCCAACGTCGAATCTTGCCGTGGGAACAATTCGGAAGATCAACTCTGGAGTCGATCACTTCTCGTTTCGCAGGTATACTTCTTTTACTACCTTGTAGGATTATGGTTTTTGTATGTACTTGTTAGATATCCGAAATGGATCGTGGGCACACGAACCGTATATCAAAATATGGTTCCTACGTTGGATGGCAACGATCTTCGAATCCTATCTCAACTCCAATGAACAAACACTCTCAATCTCTTTTTTTTTCTCAATTTCTCTCTTTCTCAAATTGTGTCTAATTGCTACGTGATTATTCATTCTTAAGAATGATATCACATGCTTTTCTTTTACTTTTGATTAAAATAGCAAAAGATAAGAATAATAGCAATTATTATGTTTGCCATTTATTTATTTCACTTTTGGCACAGTGATATCTTTAGCAATTATTTATGAGAAAGAATCTAGAGATAATGAATTGTTTGCCCACTTGAGATTTAAGCCTTAATTTGGGCCAATCGGGGATCTACTAGCTCGAATAAAGTTTGGCCTCCCAGTGCTCGATTTTTCTTATTCAGCCCAGAATATAAATCGAGACACTAGTATTAATTTATTCCACTAGAAAATTAATACTGAATTACCTCTTTATTCTTTAGGTGAGTCGGGGCTAGTATTAGACTTAATTAATCTCCGTGTTTAAGATATCGAATATCCATTAATTAATTAATTCCTCTGACGGTCAATTAATTAATTAATTAGTCGTTTAATTATAAACGACATCTCGAGTGCTACCACTTAAACTTATTATCGTATCGGAACTAATTCCACCTGCCGGGTTTAATACGATAAACTTATTAAGTTCCTCAAGAGGATATTATCATCCTATTATCAGCAGGACACGGATCCTTATTGCAATATAATCGCATATCAAATAATAATTGTTATCACTCAAAGTATCGAGTATTTTGAACTTCAACAGAGTTCTCACCCTTGATAAATCAAAGTAATAATCAATTAATTATTTACACCGATTAATTCAATTAAGGTTAAACTATTTAAGTCACCGAGATCTTGATTCTTAATTAGTCAGAATATAAGAATACATCTCACTGTGATCATGTTCAATACATAAATGTACTAGCATAAATAAATAGTCAAGATAAACTATTTATCCATTTATGCTACAGTCTAAACCAACAACTCGTCCCGTAGTTGTCTCAACTGTGAACACAATTTATATCTCAACTTCACCGATTATATGATCATATGTGATCTACAACACACCATATAATCTATAGTATGAGATAAATTGGACTATTATATGATTATGCAAAAACAATAATTCAGAATATAAGAATACATCTCACTGTGATCATGTTCAATACATAAATGTACTAGCATAAATAAATAGTCAAGATAAACTATTTATCCATTTATGCTACAGTCTAAACCAACAACTCGTCCCGTAGTTGTCTCAACTGTGAACACAATTTATATCTCAACTTCACCGATTATATGATCTTCTGTGATCTACAACACACCATATAATGTATAGTATGAGATAAATTGGACTATTATATGATTATGCAAAAACAATAATTCAGATAGGAAAATAGTAGTGAATAAGGTATCAATATATACAAGCATAAAAGTGTTGCTTTAAGTATATAACCCTTCAATTCTCCCACTTATACTAAAGCAAACTTTTAGTATACAACGTGACTAATAAACTGATAATATCCTCTAGCTATCCACTCGCTTGTAAATCTCTATTACAAATTCTCTCACTTATACTAAAGTTTAGTTTAGTATCGGGAGGTCACGAACTCCAAGGTCTTCAACATGCTTGTTGAACACCGCACCAGGAAGACTCTTCGTGAAGGGATCAACAAGATTATCAACTCCCGCAATATGTAGTAATGCAACATCACCATGCTTGACCACTGACCGAATGTAATGATACTTGCCATCAATGTGTTTCATGGATTGATGACATCTTGAATCCTTGGTATTCACAATAGCAGCCTCATTATCACAATAAATTGTAATACATTTAGGCAAGCTAGGAATCACATCAATCTCAGCTAGAAAGTTCCTGAGCCATACAGCCTCTTTAGCAGCTTCACAAGCAGCTACATACTCGGCTTCCATGGTGGATAGTGAATTGCATTTCTGCTTTACACTTCTCCACACAATGGCTCCACCTCCAAACATAAACACATAGCCAGTAGTAGACCGCCTCTTGTCCTTATCACCTTGATAATCGGCGTCTACATACCCTACTGGTGTCAGATCATGAGACTGGTAAACTAGCGCATACTCCTTAGTCCGTTTAAGATACTTGAGTATGTGTTTTACAGCAGTCCAATGAGCTTGACCTGGATTCACTTGATATCTAGCCACAATGCCAACGGCAAAATAGATATCAGGCCTGGTACACTGCATCGCATACATGAGACTTCCTACAGCCGAAGCATAAGGAACTGTCTTCATGCTCGCTATTTGCTCAGGTGTTGTGGGACACAAAGCTTTAGATAGCGGAACACCATGTCTGAAAGGTAGAAAACCTTTCTTAGCATTCTGCATGCTGAACCGTGCCAAAACAGTGTCAATGTAGGATGCTTGAGACAAACTCAACATTCTCTTAGATCGGTCACGACCAATCTTTATTCCGAGAATATATGCTGCCTCTCCCAGATCCTTCATTTCAAACTATTGGGATAACCAATCCTTAATGCCAGACAATACATTCACATTATCACTAATGAGAAGTATGTCATCCACATAGAGTATAAGGAAAACCAAACTCCCATCGATACAGACCCTATAAACGCAGCTATCGTTGACACACTGCTCAAAACCATCAGTTTTGACCACGTCATCAAAACGTTTATTCCAGGATCGTGAAGCTTGCTTAAGTCCATAAATAGACTTCTTAAGCTTCCAAACTAGATGCTCTTCACCTTTCTTGATGAACCCTTCTGGTTGTAGCATATAGATATCTCTATCTTCTTCAAGATACCCATTCAAGAATGCGGTCTTGACATCCATTTGCCACACCTCAAGGTTCATATGGGCTGCCATAGACAAGAGAAATCGGATAGACTTAAGCATGGCTACTGGCGAAAAAGTTTCCTCAAAATCGATACCAGGTCGTTGAGTATAACCTTTCGCCGCCAGTCTCGCTTTGAAGGCCGTAACCTTCCCATCCGGTCCTCTCTTGCGTTTGTATACCCATTTGCTACCAATGGCCTTTCGACCCTCAGGTAGCAAACATTTCTCGTATACATCCATGGCAGATATGGATTCAAATTCTGAAACCATACATGCCTTCCACTCAAGAGCATCCGGATCTGCTAGTGCTTCGGAGTAAGTCCAGGGATCTTCTTCGATAAGCCCATCGTCAATTGAATCTTTAGATTCATTGACAAATGCATATCGACTGGGCAGTTTGCCCTTTGATTCCCTCTCACTTCGACGTGGCACTATTTCAGATTCGATATCGACATTCTGTGCATTTTCTGATGAGACCTGCGGTACTACATCTTGCACAGTTTGCTGAATTGGTTGACTTGTCGTGCCAATTTCTTTGACCTCTCCGAATATAATTTTACTCTTACTTTTATGGTTATTTATGTAGTCCTCTTCCAAGAATCTTGCGTTAGTGCTAATAACGACTTTTTGATCCTTAGGACAATAAAAATAACCCCCTTTCGTTCCTCTAGGATATCATATAAACAACTTTACTTCAGTTCTAGAGCTCAATTTATCGGCATCCTTGTTCAGCACGTGTGTTGGACTGCCTCAAACCCGGATGTGGTTAAGAGAAGGCTTGCGCCCTGACCACAGCTCGGACGGGGTCTTAGCAACCGACTTAGAAGGCACTAAGTTTAGAATGTAACCAGCTGTTTCTAAGGCATATCCCCAAAACGAAATGGGTAAAGTAGCAAAACTCATCATCGATCTAACCATCTCAAGAAGAGTTCTATTTCTTCTCTGCCACACCATTCTGTTGGGGTGTACCCGGTGTAGTCAACTGAGATGTAATCCCATATTCTAACAAGTATGCTCTAAACTCGTTACTGAGGTATTCGCCACCGCGGTCAGATCGCAATGACTTGATACTTTTACCTTGTCGCTTTTCTACTTCCGCCTTGAATATTTGAAACTTGTCAAAGCATTCAGACTTGTAGCGCAACAAGTAAATGTACCCGTACCTTGAGTAATCGTCAATGAAAGTGACAAAGTACTCGTACCCTCCACGAGCTTGAGTGGACATAGGTCCGCACAAGTCAGAATGAACCAGTTCCAACACTTCTTTGGCCCTATACCCCTTGGCCTTGAAAGGTCGAGTCGTCATCTTTTCTTCTAGGCAGGATTCATAGACTGGGATTGGTTCTACTTGAAGAGACTCCAAGATACCATCGGAAACCAGTCTTTGGATCCTCCTTAGATTGATGTGACCCAATCGTAGGTGCCAAAGAAGAGTTTGGTTCTCTAGAGAAGAAGCTTTTCTCTTCTTTTGGTTTGTAGTCAAAGTAAAAGCAGATGAAGAATAATCAAATGGACATGTAAAAGTATAAAGAGAATCAGCCGCACTTCTAAATAAAACTTGACCATCTTTAATGAATACTGCATTGTCTTCTAAAAGAACAGAATATCCATACTTTCGTAATTGAATGATAGAAATCAAGTTTTTCCGAAAACCCGGAACATAGAGTACATCTCTTAAAACCAAAACATGTTCATCAATTAATAAATTCACATCTCCAATTGAAACAACGGGTAAGCTTGCTTCATTTCCCATAGAGAGTGCTAGCTCGCCTTTACTAAGCTCCCTTGTCCGCATGAACCCCTGCAAGGTGTAACAAACATGGTCAGTTGCACCCGAGTCAACAACCCATTGATGGGAAGATCTCGAAACTGAATATGTTTCCGTTACTAGAGCAATAGAAATACCTTGAGCTTTCTTCATCAAGGGACAGTCGGATTTCCAATGTCCAGTTTTCTGACACTTGAAGCACTTGCCTTTCCCTTTTGGCGTTTTAATGCCTCCGGTAGGGCCTGGCTTATTGCTCCAACTCTTGCTTTGGCATTTCTTGCCATTTGGTCCTTTTTGCTATTTCCCACCTTTCGGTGCAAAGCGAGGACCTTTGGCGGTGGCCAAAGCCTGTGGACTCTTCCCCATAACTCCATCTGCAGCAACCAATTCATTGAGCAGTTCATTTAGGGTGAACTTTTTCTTGCCCATGATTGCATTGAGACGGAAGTTTTCATAGGACTTGGGGAGAGTGTGGAGTACCATATCAACCTTGATATCATCTTCGATACCTCCACTGAGCATTTCCAGCTCATTGAAATGATTAATCATTTCGAGCACATGCTCGCGCACAGATGAACCCTCCGTCATCCTCGAAGCCATAAGTTTTCTCATGATTTCAAAACGGACTGAACGGTCAGTTTCCCCGAAGAGCTCCTCGAGGTTCACCATTATTGCAGCCGCAGTCTCGAAGGACTGATGTTGTAGCTGCAATGTGGAAGACATAGTGGTCATAATATAGGCTTTTGCCATATTATTCGCCCTATGCCACCGCTTGTGAACCTCCCTTTGCTCATCAGTAGTCCGAGCAGTTGGGTTCGCGGGAGCTGGAGTAGTAAGCGCAAACTTATACTCCTCCGCGTCAAGGATATATCCCAGATTGCGCTTCCATTCCAAAAAATTTGGACCAGTAAGCGGCTTAGCAGTTAAAACATTCAAAAGGGGAGTAAAAGTCATATTTGAAATATTAAACAAACAAATGCAAATAAGAAACCCATTATTGCATAATTTATTCGTAACAAAAATATTGTAACCTTTTGATAAAACAATATTATTGAAACCTCCGTTAGCCCAATCGAATTACATGCAAGCCACGTTCATGTGGACGTTTACGCGCTCCTCGTTTGACCAGACACCCAGTCTTTAATTTCATTCCATTGTCAAATTATCCTTATGACAAAATGAAACCAATAAACGGACCTTAACTAGACCACGCAACTTCAAGAAGGGACTCCGTTGGGGAGTTGTACTTGAAATAAACGCCTAAGCTATGACCACAGTTTAGTCAATTCTATGACTATCTTTTATTTTAACCCTTCCTAGAATAATCCATGAGAAACTAACCCATGCAAGCCACGTTCATGTGGACGTTTACACAAGAAGCTCCCACTATTCACAAGGTTAAAATAATTATTTTAATCTTTCCTAGAATAACCCGCATGAATTAAAACATGTAAGTCACGATAGTGTGAACGTTTACATGCAAAACTGCCACTTATTCACAAGATTAAAATATTTTTAATTTAGAAGTTTAACCGACAAAAGCTGCAAATTAACAACGAGTGCAAGCCACGTTAGTGTGGACGTTTACACCAATTATCAATCTACTTTGTCTTAAACCAACCGTGGAGGTCTATGATCAATTTTTTTTTAAAAAAAATGAATTATCCGCTTAGTCTCTTACTTCAAAAGGTTTTGCAGGTTTACAGGTTAATCACGTTAACACGGAAAACCTAAGCATGCAGTTCTAGAACACATGTAAGTAAAACATGCTTGCTTGAAATTCTAAAACATGCTTAGAGAAAACGTGATAACACCTAGCATGATATACTATGCGCATTTAAAACCACATAGAGCAAAAAAAACATCATGCTAGTAAAACACCTTAACGGTGATTAAATTCCACGACATAAAAGAAACCCGACAAAAAAAATGTCGTCTTATCGTGGAAACCTGGAACCTGTTCTTCCCTGCCTATTTTATTACAAATGAATAAAATAAGGGAAATTAAATTCTAATCTATTACATAATAGATTTCTTCGTCTTTTGGCAAGTCTCGTCGTCCGCGAAACACTCCATCCATTAAGTAGCCCAAAATAAATAAAAGATCCCAAATTAATTAAATCAAAGAGGCTCAAATTAATTAAATAAAAGAGCCCAAATTAATAGGCTCAAATTAATTTAATTAAATAGGCCCAACTTAATTTAATTAAATAGGTCCAATATATTTAATTTAAGAGGCCCAAAAGAGAGACCAATGGAATTAAATCATAGAAGTCCAAAAGATAGGCCCAAAATGCCCTTCTTCATCGTTGCAACTGCTGCTGAGCTGTTGCCGCTTCCACTGCCGAGCTGTCGTCCAGCCCGCGCCGCGCCTCCAGCCACGGTAGCAAGCGCCCGGCGCCGCACGCCCTCGCGCCCAGCAGCGCCGCGCCCCCTAGCCTCACGCACAGTAGGCGCCGCGCGCCCTTGCAGCCTTGCCTGCGCGCTCGCCCCGCGCCCTTGCAGCCTTGCCTGCGCGCTCGCCCCGCGCACTGCCACATGCCGCCTCGCGGCCAAAGTTGTCGCGCCGCGCGCGCAGAGGCCGCCTTGAATCTCCAGCTCGTAACGTCGCCGGTCAAGACCAGGGCGACGCCGGAGCAGCAACACCGTGGCAATTTCAGATCCCCGCCCTCAGATCCGCCACGAGCTCAACTATCCGCCACCAGGCATTTCACAGCCGCCGAGCAGACGGTAGTTGCCGGAGCAACAGCCGTCCTCAACGCTGATGAATGGCGTCGCTGTGGTTGACTGATTCGGCGCCTAACAGCCGCGATTTTGAGTTCCAGTCGGTCTGTTCACGCAACCAGCTGTTTACCTTATTTTTGAGTGTTATTATTGGGTTGTGTGATACACATTCGAGCATACTCTGTGCATATTCGTGCCATTTTATTCTTGCTCGAGTGTTGTTTGCTGCATTTTCTTGTTGGTGCAGGATTCCGGAGTTTGGGAAGTTTTTCGTGAAGTTTTGAGCATTTTTGGATAAAGAGGCAACTGCCGGAGCAGCTGCCGCCGCCAGACTAGGCCACCGCCTCCGGGTAGGCGGCCGCCTACTCTTGCGGCCACCGCCGCACACACGGCGCCCGCCGCCTACGGCGCCCGCCTAGCCTCGCCGCTCGCCTACCTTGGATTTACGAAAGGGGTAGTAGGCGGCCGCCTACTTTCTGCGGCCACCGCCTACTTCTAGGCGGCCGCCTACTTTCTGCGGCCACCGCCTACTTCTAGGCGGCCGCCTACTGCGTATTTCTGGCAGTTACGGATTTTTGGTTTAAAACCCATTTTTAGGGTTTTTCTTGGCACACTCGACCCTAGCAGCCTCCAGGCGATTTTCCCTTGCTTTCCCTTAGTTTTAGAGTAGTTAAAGCATCATCAAACACCTCTTAGCTTGTGGATTGAAGATGATGATAGTTTCATTACATTAGATTGAAGATTTGGATCATACTCGCTGTAAGAATACTATTATGTTTTCTATCTTGATTGAATCCTAGTTTATTTCCTTTACATAAATTAATGTTGCTTCGATTTCATTTGATGATTTTCTTGTTCGTTTATCTCGCCTAGATAATTAGTGTTTATGATTGTTGATTTATTATTGCTTTCTTGATTGCTAGTTTAGAACCCTAAGTTATTTGCTTTCCTGCGTTCTTAATCTGCTTCCTATCTTTCGCCTAGATAGATTTATATGCTTTCTGTTGATTCTGCATTAGATAATTTTACAAGCCTTATTTAATTACGCCTAGATTTAAAAGAGAGAGTGCCAGACCCAGCTATCTGATTAGAGTGTGTAGGTTTATTTCCTGTTTCCTGTGAGTAGCACAATTGAAGCCCTGCTAAGCCTTCCTTGAGAGACGACTTGAGTCACCTTACCGCCCTAGGACGACCTCGTATAAATTCGAGTCCATCCGCTAGGTGTTTTTGGATGAGTCAAATTTTGGCGCCGTTACCGGGGAGGGCTTTAGGCATTTGATTGTGTTGCATTGTTTTCCGTGTTTATTTTTTTTATTTCTTTTGACTTGGTTATTTTCTCCCTCCGGTGCGTTTGATTTGGTTTGCTAGTGTCGTGTATGCAAGGTCGCCGCAGCTTGAAAAGAAAGCTAGTACCTTACTTTGACAACATTCACCGACCTCGTGAGGTCCTTTCTAGCCTGGAGGAGGAGTCCGAGTCCAGTTCGAGAAACTTTGTGGAATCGCAGTATCCTGAGGAAGATTGTGAAGAGGATTACCCCAGTCTCGACCAAGAAGTCATGGCGGAGCAAAATGTACAGTATATGGGGGATTTTTCCAGGCCTGTTATCGGGAACACTAGCACGTCGGCGATAGTGTTTCCCACGGTAGTCCGGAATTATAATCTGAAGCCCAACGACTCAAACTTGTTGCCGCTCTTTCATGGGATGCCGAGTGAGGACGCATTACAGTTTATCCGGGATTTCTGCACTCAAGTGCAAACCTTCCCGCTGTTGGAGCTCACCGAGGATCAGCTGAGACTCAAGTGCTTACCCTATGCACTCAAAGACCGGGCGAGGACGTGGTTGCTGTCCCTGCCGCCAAACTCCATAACCACGTGGAGCGAGGCATGTGAGAAGTTCATGCTCAAATATTACCCTAATCATAAGACACAGGAGATTAGGAGCCAAATAATGAACTTCATGCAAGGAGCTGACGAGCCTCTCCACGAGGCTTGGGAGAGATTCCAAGAGCTCCTCCGCCAGTGCCCGCAGCACCAGTTAGCACCCGTCATGTTGTTGCAGTTCTTCTATGACGGATTGATTCAGACGGCACAGTTTATGGTGGACAGTACAGCAGGGGGCAACATTGCCCGAAAGACAGCTGATGAGCTCAAGGAGATCTTCGATACACTTACCGCGAGTTCTCAACAGAAATCAGTTAGAAGGAGGGTGGAAGCCAATGCAGTAGCTCCCAACAATGAGCTTCAGAAGCAAGTAGCGGACTTGATGAGGCAAGTACAACACCTCAGAATGAACCAGGCAGAGGCCCCATCAGTTCACGCGCCACCAGCAGAAGGATGTGGCATATGTGGCGATTTTGGTCATGGAACCAACGCGTGCCATCGCATGGGGGAATGCACACCTGAAGGAGAAGCAGAGGTCTATGCTGCTCAGAGCTATCCGGGGAGGCCTCAATTTGAACAGAGGCCCATCTTTAATCAAGGGCAACAAAGTTCCAACTCGGGTTGGAGAAATGAGCAGAATTCGGGATGGAGGAACCAAGCTCTTGGCCAAGGGTCGGGATCAAACCAAGGCTATCAGTTCCCCCGACCTCCACAGCAATTGGGGTATCAGCAACAACAGCAGTTCTACCCACCTCAGCAGCACCAACTTCCAGGCCCCTTATTTGAAGATCAAATGCAAGCTTTCATGCAAGCTAGCAAACAGGCGATGGAGGCTCAGAGTGCTACCATCAAGCGCTTGAGACTACAGTTGGGCAGCTAACTGGAGCATTGAATCAGCTGCAGCAAGAACAGCCAACTGGGAAGTTCCCAAACCAGGACCAACAACCGCATCAAGCCCATGCCGTAGCGGTAATCAAGGAGAATGCCCCAATGACCACGGGGAAATGGAGAAGCAAAATCGTGCAAGCTATCAAGGCTACCCAATGCCCCAGTGAGCCACTGCCACCTGTCCCTGTTGCACCGGAACAACCACCACCCAAGCAAGGAGATCCAGGTAGCTTTATTTTTGATATTAGCTTAGGTGGGGTTGAAAAGGTCTTAGGAATGCTTGATTTGGGCGCGGCAGTCAATTTGATGCCGCTTGATATTTTTGAGAAATTGGGAAATAAAGAGCTGAAATGCACGAACATTAAGATAGAGCTAGCTGACGGCTCCATTAGCAGCCCACGAGGCCTTGTCGAGGATGTTGAGGTGGTCGTGAGGGGGATTAGTGTTTTAGCTGACTTTGTTGTACTTGATGTGGGAAAAGGGATTAGAGGCGAGAATGGGCATCTCGTGCTACTTGGCCGACCCTTTATGGCCACCACCCAGACTCGCATCGATGTGAGTACGGGGACTGTGAGTATGGCAGGGGCAGGTAGAGCGATAACATTCTCAACCTTTGATGAAAAACCTACTCCCTCCACTTCCTTAATTCAAAGCTGCTCTTATGTTGAAACTATTGATGCTTTGGAGGAGAATTGTATTGTGCAGGAACTCTTGAATAAGCTACAGGAGGAGGACGAGATCATGGAAGAATTTCTTGCTAACTTGCAAGATGAAAGAGAGATTGAGCAAGAATTTCTGGATAAGCTGCAAGAGGAAGAAAATAAAGAGCAAGGCCTTCTGTGTACCTCGCTACTAGAGGAGAAGCTTGATGAGGCTGGGGCACTCAATCTCGTTGGATATGTGGATAGAGGGCCATCTCATGATATGAGCATGAAGCGCTCATTTGGAGGACCCGCAGCTGCAATGCAAGAAAATGTGTTTACAAGGGCGTTAAGGCAGCTAGAGCTTCAATCGGATTTTGGTTAAGGGGTTCTCTTAGTCGGGCTGGCGACTTAAAAACTAGCGCTGCATGGGAGGCAACCCATGTTTTCTTGCTTTTTCTTGTTTCATTTTTCTTTCGTTTTGTTTGCGTTGTGTTTTGTTGTTTCTGTTGTTTGGTGCAGGTTGTTGCGTTGGAGACTGCTTGTTCTATGGTTGAGAGAGAGACAGACATCGTGGGACACTACAGACTCACCACTTGGATCGGTATTCAGGGAAGTTTCCTCTTTCACCCCTCTTTTTGTTTGCACTGAGGACAGTGCCAGATTTTAAGTGTGGGGGGTGTTAGTTGGTTTGGTATTTGTGGATCCTGTGGGTGTTTCTTTTTGTTGCGTTTGTGAGCTTTCTTGTGTGGGGGCGAATGGTCCCCTTGTCTTGATTTCTTGTTTGTTTTTAATTGCACCTCGCATGTTGATGGTGGTTCACTAGCGATTCTGGTTTGTGTTTTAAGTGGTTTGTTGTCCTTGTTCTTTGCGATTGAATTGTTCCCAATTTGGTGTAAGTAGTTTAATGTTTGGATGCAACACCCTGATGAGCAACTCTTGATGTGATTTGTCCGATAGAGGCTAGGGGGAGTGTTTTCACTGCAATTTCCTAATATCTTTCTCTGAGTTGAAATGTTTGGTTGGTTGTTGAGTTTTTGATAGCTCTGGGTCTCTGCTCCTCTAATGGCATCATTATGAGCATGGGAAACCACGCGAGAATATTTTGGATCACCTCCAAAAGTGTCAATCTCGTGAATTACGGTCCATCTATTAAGAGCGAAAATAACTTGACCCAACAAAAAAAAGAAGAAGTGAAATGTGAAAAAATGAAAGAATGTGAAAAAGGAACGAGATATGATTATAAAGGAAATTGCATTAGGAAATTCACCCCTAGCGGAGAATTGGGTCTGATCGGATTGAGTTGTATCACCTTGTTGTTGCATTCTAAACCTTAACTTTGAACACCTGATTGGGGACATTGATATCTTGGAAAACTTGGATTGGTTGGTGTTTTGCTTGGTGAGTAGAATCGCTTGTGGATTTCCATTTGATGTTGTGAGTGTTGCTTGAGGACAAGCAATGGATTAAGTGTGGGGGGTTGTTTACCTTATTTTTTAGTGTTATTATTGGGTTGTGTGATACACATTCGAGCATACTCTGTGCATATTCGTGCCATTTTATTCTTGCTCGAGTGTTGTTTGCTGCATTTTCTTGTTGGTGCAGGATTCCGGAGTTTGGGAAGTTTTTCGTGAAGTTTTGAGCATTTTTGGATAAAGAGGCAACTGCCGGAGCAGCTGCCGCCGCCAGACTAGGCCACCGCCTCCGGGTAGGCGGCCGCCTACTCTTGCGGCCACCGCCGCACACACGGCGCCCGCCGCCTACGGCGCCCGCCTAGCCTCGCCGCTCGCCTACCTTGGATTTACGAAAGGGGTAGTAGGCGGCCGCCTACTTTCTGCGGCCACCGCCTACTTCTAGGCGGCCGCCTACTGCGTATTTCTGGCAGTTACGGATTTTTGGTTTAAAACCCATTTTTAGGGTTTTTCTTGGCACACTCGACCCTAGCAGCCTCCAGGCGATTTTCCCTTGCTTTCCCTTAGTTTTAGAGTAGTTAAAGCATCATCAAACACCTCTTGGCTTGTGGATTGAAGATGATGATAGTTTCATTACATTAGATTGAAGATTTGGATCATACTCGCTGTAAGAATACTATTATGTTTTCTATCTTGATTGAATCCTAGTTTATTTCCTTTACATAAATTAATGTTGCTTCGATTTCATTTGATGATTTTCTTGTTCGTTTATCTCGCCTAGATAATTAGTGTTTATGATTGTTGATTTATTATTGCTTTCTTGATTGCTAGTTTAGAACCCTAAGTTATTTGCTTTCCTGCGTTCTTAATCTGCTTCCTATCTTTCGCCTAGATAGATTTATATGCTTTCTGTTGATTCTGCATTAGATAATTTTACAAGCCTTATTTAATTACGCCTAGATTTAAAAGAGAGAGTGCCAGACCCAGCTATCTGATTAGAGTGTGTAGGTTTATTTCCTGTTTCCTGTGAGTAGCACAATTGAAGCCCTGCTAAGCCTTCCTTGAGAGACGACTTGAGTCACCTTACCGCCCTAGGATGACCTCGTATAAATTCGAGTCCATCCGCTAGGTGTTTTTGGATGAGTCACCAGCGATGGCGCCCGCCGGAGGCACGGCGGCGCCGGCTGGATTCCGGCGAACAGGAGCTGTGTTTTCTGTGCTTCTCCATTTTGCATTCTATCACCCTCTGTTCTTGATTTCTATTGTTCTCCAATAGATAAACCAACCAAGGAAAAAAAATACAAATGGAAATCCTAATCTAATCACGCATAGCTTGTCGTGATTTTAAGATTATAGGCCAAGATCGACAAATCAAATAAATGATCCACGATAAGGCGACGAACAATATAGAAAACCTGCATATTGATATAGCAAAGTTCTACCAAGATCTAATGGTTTTACTACTCATTAATCCGATAGAGCCGAAATGTCCGGACCTTGGCTCTGATACCAATTGTAGGAACCATATTTTGATATACGGTTCGTGTGCCCACGATCCATTTCGGATATCTAATAAGTACATACAAAAACCATAATCCTACAAGGTAGTAAAAGAAGTATACCTGCGAAACGAGAAGTGATCGACTCCAGAGTTGATCTTTCGAATTGTTCCCACGGCAAGATTCGACATTGGATGGCAACGATCTTCGAATCCTATCTCAACTCCAATGAACAAACACTCTCAATCTCTTTCTTTCTCAATTTCTCTCTTTCTCAAATTGTGTCCAATTGCTACGTGATTCTTCATTCTTAATAATGATATCACATGCTTTTCTTTTCTTTTACTTTTGATTAAAATAGCAAAAGATAAGAATAATAGCAATTATTATGTTTGCCATTTATTTATTTCACTTTTGGCAAAGTGATATCTTTAGCAATTATTTATGAGAAAGAGTCTAGAGATAATGAATTGTTTGCCCACTTGAGATTTAAGCCTTAATTTGGGCCAATCGGGGATCTACTAGCTCGAATAAAGTTTGGCCTCCCAGTGCTCGATTTTTCTTATTCAGCCCAGAATATAAATCGAGACACTAGTATTAATTTATTCCACTAGAAAATTAATACTGAATTACCTCTTTATTCTTTAGGTGAGTCGGGGCTAGTAATAGACTTAATTAATCTCCGTGTTTAAGATATCGAATATCCATTAATTAATTAATTCCTCTGACGGTCAATTAATTAATTAATTAGTCGTTTAATTATAAACGACATCTCGAGTGCTACCACTTAAACTTATTATCGTATCGGAACTAATTCCACCTGCAGGGTTTAATACGATAAACTTATTAAGTTCCTCAAGAGGATATTATCATCCTGTTATCAGCAGGATACGGATCCTTATTGCAATATAATCGCATATCAAATAATAATTGTTATCACTCAAAGTATCGAGTATTTTGAACTTCAACAGAGTTCTCACCCTTGATAAATCAAAGTAATAATCAATTAATTATTTACACCGATTAATTCAATTAAGGTTAAACTATTTAAGTCACCGAGATCTTGATTCTTAATTAGTCAGAATATAAGAATACATCTCACTGTGATCATGTTCAATACATAAATGTACTAGCATAAATAAATAGTCAAGATAAACTATTTGGGAGCGGGTCTGGATCTCAGCCATAAATCCAGGAAAATCATAGTGTAGGTCGTAGGTCATGCCAGAGCGAGTGGCGAAACGAGTCGAGATCATCATCGCCCAACCTTGCCATTCCAATATCAGCAACTCAGTCAACCCGCTGAATCCCATCATAGTCTGATATCCCGTGGTCTCTCGCAGCGACCCAGTGTCGATGGAAACCTGCCAAGAATTGGCCCAAATTGTCGCCGTGGCATCGGCGGTATGTGAAATATGAGTTCCAAACAGCCTCCGGACTCGCATCTCGGCGTAACGGTCGTCGCCTGGTGAAACGTCTTCTCGCCATCTACACACAAAGGTTGTATAAATAAGTCACGTATGACGTAACAAGTAGCATGAACAGTAAGGTTCCAAATCTTAAAGCTGTAAGGTAACAATTCTACTCATGACATCGCAATTCTAACCACTGCATATCGTAACATAGTAAGGTTTAACGCTAGACTTGAGTCTTCATCATGTAATCTCTATCATGATCGCTAGTACTAGCTAACTATGTGTAGCACTCTCACTGTCATGAGAAGTGTTCAAGACATACTAATTAAGGCAATAGTTGATTCGGTGTTCCGCCTCGCGTGAATAATTCGAACGAAGATCTATGCCATGTCACTCTCCCGTACGTGACACCTTTCTTTATTCCACATTGTATCTTGTTTGTCGATTTCTCGTTTGATTCACAAACCTTGTAACTTACTCATCACCCCAATCTACAGAGAAAAGCAAAAGTGTTCTTGCTAACTTGCTTCTACTGTTCTATTCACAAAAGTGATCATGCATCCTTAGTGCATCTAAGTTCATTGAGTAACCTCTCCATAAAAACATAAGTAAGACAAACACTTGCATAAAGATGAAATATAAACTTTAACATCTGAAACTTCCTGTTGCCTTCCTTTCTGTTGAGCATGGTGACGATGATGAAGTGTTGAGCTTTTGTCGACTGATTTTTCTTATTAGGGATTATACTAGGAGAAAATGGGTAACTCTTGAGTTCAGAGCAAATGAACTGCTCTGATACCATTCTATCACGACTCACGACCGGACTTAATTATGGATAATTAAGCCGGGAAACTGTGACCAAGGGTTGGGGATAAGAAGCGGGATAGAAAGGGGATGAACGAATATATAATAAGCAACGAAGAAACATACTTAAATATTAACAACGAAGGGAACATTTACAACGGAGTTAGAGTCGTGATGACATAGTCAAACTAGTAAGCTCGGATAGCTCCGACTTAGCCAAAATAATATGAAATTCTATTGAGTACGCAACGGAAGAAGGTTCTGATTACATGTATGAGGACATGTACTCAAGAGTTCTTTAATACATATGACTTCAGACAAAAGGGATTTCCTGCTCGTCACTTCATTACCACCGGCTACTGCTCAACCTGCACATTTAGAAATACATGCAGGACTGAGTACAAAAGTACTCAGTGGGTACATATGCCTATAGAAACTTGCATTGAAAACATAAATTGTCATGCCATCTTAACAGTACAGCAAGGGGGTTTTCATGAAATAAGCCCAAGCTTACTAAATTCTTTTGTGATTCTTAAAGATCGACTGATCAGTCTAAGTTCTCTTGTATTATATCATATCTGAAGCTTGTGTGCCGGAGAGGTGGCCACCTCTCACGGACACCTGACCGGTCAACCCGTTAGATGACTCACGGTCCTGAGTGTACACTAGCCCTGGCAGGATATCTATCAACTGCTCAGGACCCGAATTCGATTACTTTAACTGGCATTGCCTCATCAGATAGATATCATACTAAATGAAACATTTTATGGCAAGACAATAACTGAGATAACTGAAATAACTTTTCGTTTTTGTAGTGACCCGCTCTTTTTATGTTATTTAAATACAGTATCGCGTTAATAAAATCGCATCTTTCAGTAAATGGAATCCAGTTCACAGTTTATTAGAATTTAGCTTATGATCCTGATTTAATTATCAGAGGGAGTTATTATTTTAGCTTTATGCTTTTGTATCGCATGACTTAACAAAGTCATGTTATTTACTAATTGAAAAACAGATGCTGTTATATTTTATTAGTGCCACTAGAAGTCTTGGAATTATTTCCAACTTTGCAGATTAAATCCACGGATTTAATTTGAGTTATTTTACAGTTTATCGATATTAGCAGACAAGAAAGCAGGTATTAAACGAATACAGAAACGCGATGTTTAGGAACTCGAACCAGTATTTTTATTTACAGTTTACAGATTACAAATTAGTTCTCAGCTTGGAATTCATAGTATATTACAAGTTGGGACTTACATGGCCCACTTCTCAAGTTTGGAACACAAAAGTCAAAGAAAGAAAAAGGTAACAGTAGAGTGTTGGAGCACAGCCGGCCACTCCTCTGCACTTCCATCTCATCAACCATCGGCAAAAATCTTGCAGCCGCCTTCCATGGCTGCCCGGTTCCCTCAAGCCTCTACCTCCAGCCACCCTATGCCTGTTCATTTCGCTAGCATACTCAAGTATGCAGCAACAAATCCTTCTATTAATACCCACCCAGCCAGCAAATGCTATTTTCCACTCTCAGTTCACTTCAGCGGAAACTTGAAGAACAGCCCCATGTTTCTGCCAAAGCTCAAGGTAAGGCTTGGCTTCAGTAATTCCATCTCTTTTCATCAAAGTTCACCTGCATTAACAGAAGGACCAACGTTCATTTCAGTAACTTCCTCAGTTAAAACCAGTCGGCTATAACAAACAATCCATCAATCAAAACAAACAACTGCAAGGTAAGCTTTGTTCTTAACCTTGCTATTTCCAGTTCAAAGTCTCATTCATTCGTTAAACCATTGCTCCCTCAATTCATTTCAGTTGTTATACGTTACATTCAACCTCAATAACAATCCATCAGTTCGAACGCATTCAAGGTATTCTACTATCTTGAATATTCAATTCAGTTCACATCCATGCTTAGCATAATCACAGTTCATCTACACGATATAGCCATGATATGTTGTGCAATAGGGAAATACTTTACAACAGAAGATTTGACATGCTTCACTTTCACTGCACTCTAGAATAGCAATTACGAGAACTCACGACCACAAAGACTAAGACTTTGAATCGATTTGAGATGAGTTACTTAGCTCTGGGGGGAAAAGGGGCCGACTGCCCAAGCATCTGCCGGAACCCAACTGCCGGAACGGAGGGAGAAGGCGGCGAACTCTCGTCGTCTCGCCCGCATCAGAATAGCCGCGACACCGGAGTTGAGAAACAGGAACCGATCGGTTCTTGAGGGGGAAAATCAGTTTGAACTTCTGGGGTGGGCTAGGGCTTTCGATTCCCTTTCACGATAGGGACGAAGAGAGAGAGGGAGATGAACGGCGCCGCTCCCAGGCGGCGATCGCTCGCCGGATTCCAGACGGAGGTGCGACAGCTGCGACTTACCAGAAAAAGGTTAGGGCTTGATTTTGAACTCTGCGTGTAGATTGAGGAAGAGAAAGGACGTCGCCGGGGTTCGACGCGTCGGCAGACGACGGCTGAACAGCTGGAGAAGCGAAGCCGGCCAGATTTTAGCCGGAGGAGAAGAAGACCGATCGACTGCTTTGAGAAAGAGAGAGAGCGTCGGCTCCTTAGAGAGAGAGAGATGAGTGTATTATGCTGAGAGAGAGAGAACCGAGTGTAATTTGGGGTTGGGCTCTTTTCTTTATTTGGGCTTTCCTTTTTTTTATTGTAATTGGGCCTTTCTCTTTTAGTTGTGAATTGGGCTCGTGTTTTGTTTGTTTCGGGCTTTTCTTTTAATTGTAAGATTGGGCCTATTTTTATTATTTTAAATTTGGGCTTCATTTATTTTAAAAAGAATTGGGCTGAGATATATATTTATATATTGATAGACTATCATTTCCAAATCCCACATGTATTGTTGGACCGATTTATTGTTTCACTTGAGCCGATTTATTGTTTATTGGACTATAAATTATCCTTCAAGCCCAAATAATTTAAAGTGGACAGTTGTCGTTTATTTCATAAAAGCCACTTGTTTTATTTAATTAATCGGCTACCTTATTTTGAGCCATTAATTAATTGAAGTTACATTAGAGATTATATTCTACTGTCAAGCCCGATAAATTCTTATGGGGTTACTTATGGGATGAACCGAGTCAGTTCCTTCTATTTATCAAATACAGGAGCGAGATTATTTTATTTTACGAGTTAGAATGTTCCAATGGGGAAGGAAGAGTTATAGCTTTATTCGACCGCGATAAACGAGAGTTAGCTAAATCTTTTAACGAGGACTAACAGTAGAAATTTCCGACAATCGCTCAGAGGATTAGTTCATGCATATCAGATTCATGCATGGTTAATTATGCATTCTCATTCTGAGAATTTTTCCCGAGTAAGTATCTTATGTATTTTCTCGAAATCAAGGTCAAGGTCGGGAATAACCGTCAATCAAGGAATCACCGAATCACCAAGATCTCAAATCAGGTGGGTTTATTTTCAGATATATCAAATGAGTTTAATGTTACTTTCAAGCAAGTTATTTCATTATAGAATCTATGAACGAAAAGTTATTTCAGTTATCTCAGTTATTGTCTTGCCATAAAATGTTTCATTTAGTATGATATCTATCTGATGAGGCAATGCCAGTTAAAGTAATCGAATTCGGGTTCTGAGCAGTTGATAGATATCCTGCCAGGGCTAGTGTACACCCAAGGCCGTGAGTCATCTAACGGGTTGGCCGGTCAGGTATCCGTGAGAGGTGGCCACCTCTCCGGCACACAAGCTTCAGATATGATATAATACAAGAGAACTTAGACTGATCAGTCGATCTTTAAGAATCACAAAAGAATTTAGTAAGCTTGGGCTTATTTCATGAAAACCCCCTTGCTGTACTGTTAAGATGGCATGACAATTTATGTTTTCAATGCAAGTTTCTATAGGCATATGTACCCACTGAGTACTTTTGTACTCAGCCCTGCATGTATTTCTAAATATGCAGGTTGAGCAGTAGCCGGTGGTGATGAAGTGACGAGTAGGAAATCCCTTTTGTCTGAAGTCATATGTATTAAAGAACTCTTGAGTACATGTCCTCATACATGTAATCAGAACCTTCTTCCGTTGCGTACTCAATAGAATTTCATATTATTTTGGCTAAGTCGGAGCTATCCGAGCTTACTAGTTTGACTATGTCATCACGACTCTAACTCCGTTGTAAATGTTCCCTTCGTTGTTAATATTTAAGTATGTTTCTTCGTTGCTTATTATATATTCGTTCATCCCCTTTCTATCCCGCTTCTTATCCCCAACCCTTGGTCACGGTTTCCCGGCTTAATTATCCATAATTAAGTCCGGTCGTGACACCTCAAGTCTCTACCTCCAGCCACCCTATCTCTGCTTATTTCACTAGCATACTCAATTATGCAGCAACAAATCCTTCTATTAATACCAACGCAGCCAGTAAATGCTATTTTTCACTCTCAGCTCATTTCACCAAGAACTTGAAGAACAACCCGCGTGTTTCTGCCAAAGCTCTCAAGGTAAGGCTTGGCCTCAATATTTCATCTCTTTTCATCAAAGTTCATCCTGCTGATTTTAGTCAGGTGATTTTAAAAAAGAAACATGAATATTGGTTGATGATGCTGAAAAAAATTAAAAAGAAATAAAACAAAATTATAATTTTAAAATTGTTATGTGCTATTTTGCTATGTAACAAAATTAATATTGTTATGTGCATAGATTAATATTGTTATGTGCTATTTTGCTATATAATTTTATTTAAAAGTAACTTTATAGTGAGCGATAATTTTGCTTAAATATGTAACTTTTTGGATTTGTTGATGATTGTAGTATGTAATCTAAAATATTTAAGAAATATAATAATAGCACCCACTAGTGGGTGACCCGATAGCCCCCACTCAAGTCACCCACACATCGGGTCACCCACTACAGAAGGCGGTGACTCGAGGGTGCCCCGATCTATTGGGGCTGGTCTGATGTGCTTTGGGGAACGCACGTACACAGCACGCGCCTATATTAAAAAAAATCAAATTTCAAAAAAAACTGTCGTTGCTGATTTAAAAAAAATTAAAAAAATAGATAAGCGGTCATTCGACCGTTTTACATCTTTTTTTTCTTTCTTTCTTCTTTATATACTCTTTTCCTTCTTCTATCTTCTTCTATCTTCTTCCATCTTCTTCTATCTTCTCTCTCAATTTCTCTAAAAAAAATAGGATCTATACAATCCAAACTGGTACGACCCAAATTGAGTTCTCGACCTCTTCGGCGGAGGCGATTATCATCCGATTTGACGGGTATCAACTTGGAGGAGGAACCTCGTCAAAGCGGCGAGGAGGAGACACCACCCGCCCACAGTGCGTCGAAGCCCAAGAAAGGAGGGCGGCGGAAGGCTATGGCCTTCAAAGCCTTCAAAGAGAAGGCGCCGGCTCCTATGCCGGAGGAAGGAAGGGTCGGCACACCTACACCCTCGAGGAGATGGACCTTATTGTCCGTGTTTGGACAGAGGAGACCAACGATGTCGTCCAGGATGTCGATCAAAAGGGAGAGGCCTATTGGGGCTAGATTCTAGACCGGGTGAACGCCCTCCTCGGCATCACCTTCAAACCCCACCAAATAAAGGGACACTTCGCCCGAGTGGCTACGGAGGTGAAGTTGTGGGTGAATGTTTGGGTAGGAGGTTTGCGCGAAGTGGCCTTCTGGCCATTCTGACAACATGCTCCAACAAAAGGCCCAAGTCATCTTCTAAGGTAGGAGCCCAACTTCTGGCCCCTTCAACTACTGGAATGCATGGAGGATGCTCCGAATCAACCGGAGGTTCAAGTCCATGTACCTTGAGGGCGACGTCCATTACTCCAATAGGACGAAGACGTCGGAGACAAGCGACTTCACAACCTCGGCGTCGAAGCGAGGAGATCACGTCTTCCTGGCCAATTGAAAACAAGGCGGCAAATGCAGCGGCGAGGGCGGCGAAGGGGAAGGAGTTCGCAAAGCTCAGAGCCTCCACCGCAATACAAGGAATACAAGGAGAGGTTGGATAGATCGGACGACAAGCTGGAAAAAACGATCAGCGAGCACGCCAAGAAGAACAATTTGAAGAGGGAGATCCACGACGATCGGATCTTATTCATGAAGACTTCCGACATGACTCCGGAGCAGTTAGAATGGCACAAGCAACGGGTGGCAGAGATCCTAGCTCGGCGAAGGGGCGGTGGAGACTAGATAGGTTTTAATTGTGTATTTTTAATTATGTTTTTAGGTTTTAATTAAGTAATTTTAAATTATGTCTTTAGGTTTTTTTTAAATGTAATTTTTAGGATTTTTAAAATTAATGAAATTTAATTTTAAGTAAATTGTGTTATTTAAATGTGTGCAATTAAAATTAAATAAAAAATACAAAAATCAAAATTAAAAAGATCAGGTCAACTATCAAGTCACCCCACTATGACCTTCTTAACCCAATATGGTCCCCCTTCTATCAGGTCATCTCCATTGTGAATGTTTCAAATGTTTTATGAAATAGAATTACAAACTTTATTAGTGAAATGGTGATAAAACGGATGGAATATATAGAAACTTTTCAATCTACCAATACTTTAATGTGAGCAGAGTTTGTGCTCCAATAAAGGCATACACATTCCTGTCCAATTTTCATTTTTGTCTTATTTTGGATCTGCATTAGGTATACATATTGCCTATAATATTATTTTAATTACTTTAACAATTAGATTTTAGACATATGGTTACTTTCACAATTGGATTTCGTTATAGTGGTGGACATTGATGATGAAATATAAAAATATTTTAAGAGTTATAATTTGTCAGAATTTTGAAGGTTTTTAGTTTACGGATAAGGCCTAAATACTCTCATGATATATATCGTGAAAAGCAAAAGGTATTCAGTCAAATTCAAAAACCAATATTGAATTAAGGTATTACTCCATTCGTTCGGAGTGAGTATTAGCAATGTTAAATTTATATTTAATTTAATAATAAGTTATAAGATAAATGCAATGTTCAATGATATACATCTCGTGCATCGCACGGGAGCTCTGCACTAGTATATATAGATATTAGTATAAATTTTACTTATGTAAAAGTATAATATATATATATATATATATATATATATTATTTCAAAGTTATATTCAATATTTTTTTTATCACTATTACTAAATTTAAATTTATACATTTTTATTCAATCAATACTTCATCGTTTATTATTTTGAGACCCATAATTTTTATGATACCCCATCCTTTTGATTACGTTATTAAATCAAAAAGTTGCATTAATTATAAATTTTTGCATATTTAATTATTATTTTCAACTCTGATTATCAGATAATATTATTTCAGCATTTTAACTCAGAGACCTGTACAAGAGATACATAATTATTTAATATTTAGTCCTAATCCTAAGTTGAACCAATAAATAAATTTTATTGGTGAGCTACGCGTTTGAGACTTCGTTTTACCAATTGATTGTTTCAATCAATATTATTAATTTTCATGCTGAAAAAATAACTTGAACCCTGTATGAGTGATAAATTTTATTACACACTATATGTGTTTAGTATATTCTTATTAAGTCGTGAATTAATTCCGACTTTTACGAGAATTAAATTCAAAATTTGAGAAATTAACTTATAGAAATACAACTAGTATTTAATTAGCAAAAATAGGAGAACTTATTCTAATGAATCGGGAGACATTAGACCACGATAAATAGTCACATCATAAATATGCACAATCTACACATACAATCCTCAAACTTCCTACTACACTATTCATCATTCAACTCTTTTTTTGAAACGAAAACTAAACTTGATATTAAACCAAATCAGAAACAGAATGACGAGCAAACTCATGAGCTGCTCGATTAGCTTCACGACGAGCATGAAGAAAATCCACAACAACAAACATTCGAGCATGAGAAAAAACTTCCCAAAGATCATCACAGAGCGAATCCGAACCATGGTAAGAGTCTTGAAGAACGTAAATGGCGAGCAAGGAATCCGTATAAACAACCACATGACATGTATCATTTTCCAAACAAAACCCACTGGCAAGCAGAAGGGCGTGGAAGTTCACCAAGCAAGACCGTAGCTGTATGGTCGATTCTCTGACATCCAGCTGCAACAATCTTCCCCAGCGCATCACGAAGAATAAAGCCCATCCCCACCCGTCTACCCTCATCGTGATAGGAGACATCCACATCAAGCCACAGCAATCTTTGAGGGGGAGGCTGCCAATGGCGGGTACCTTCCCTCGGCAAAAGGCGCTGCTCAATAAAAACTTATTGACGAGCTTTCTGGAACGTGCTTAACATGCGATCCCCCACCATTAGATCCAGTCAGAATCATCTGATTTGTTCTCATGTTTGATATCACAAAGGAATTTCCACACTAACCAGCCATCTCTCCAGCCCATCAATCCCTTTCTTATCCGCTACAAGTCGCCATAAGTCCTCCATCGGAAGGTGTTTAAAGCAGCGAATATCTGCCTAGAAATCAGTCGCCTTCCATGCTGACCGCACCTTATCACACCACAAAAGACCATGAGATGTCGAACCCCACTCTTTCTCGCACCTAAAACAGAAACCCAAAGTCGCGACTTGATGAGTAACAAGATTTCCGTTCATAGAAATCAAATTAAAGAGCATACGCCAAGCAAAATGAAGAACCTTGGGTGGCAGATTAAGAGCCCAAAATTTCTTCCACCAACTAGTCAGTTCTGAAGAAGCCGAATTGGGATGAGGAGAATAAACATTAGTACGTAGCACATAAATATCCGAATTTCACCACATATCTGCCCCTCTCATCAAAAGCCCAAAACCTTAGGTCCATCTTCTGTTCATTGAGACCTTCTATCGAACAGATAGAATCCACAACATACTGGGGGAAAAAATGAAACAGTTTGTCCTTATCCCACTTCGCATATGTCGAAACAAAGTCCCCAACCATCATAGGATTAGAGTTATCCTCACCAAGGCTCGTATCCCAAATACCAGAGCCAGGAATCCATCTATCATGGAAGGCACGAATGCTTTTGTCGTTCCCCACTTTCCACCTTAAACCTTGACCAAGAAGCTCTTTTCCCCAACAAATCGATCTCCAAACAAAGGAGCAGTTTGGTGAGATCTTGGCTATCATGACGTCTTCATCACGAAAATATCGTTGCTTGAGCACCCGAGCTAAAAGAGAGTTAGGGTGTTTAATGAGACGCCACACCTGTTTAGCCAACAACGCCTGATTGAAGGGATAAGTTGCCGAAAGCCGAGACCCTCCCCCCCTCGATTTAGGCTGACACAATCGCTCTCATTTAGCCCAGTGCATCTTCTTCCCCTTCTCACTATTACCCCACCAGAATTGGCTGCAAGCCTTTTCAATATCAACGCAAAGTCTGCAGAAACCTGCAAACCACTCCATTCTTCAATCAATCACCTAAAACAGCAATATTCTCCAACTCTCTACAAAACTTAAATCAACCATAACTCTCTCCAAAACTTATATTGTCTATTCTTGTGTATCCATCTATATATTCAGACATTCATCCATTCAATTTAATATACTTCACCCTCGCATCTAAAAGATCAAGTGCAGAGGTAAGAAATAATAGCAGCTTTTTTTTTCTCGTACAAGTTAGCCTTTTCATTCCAATAATTTTCCATCTCTGAATCATTTGAATCATTCCAGAAGCTAACAACATTCAACAAAGCAAATACAGACACTTGTTGTTTGGGAGTGTAGAAAATAAATGATTGTTTATGCATATTTTGCTATGTTTTTGTGCATTTTTATGTTGTTGTTGAGGCATGTTCGTGCTCTTGTTTGGGCGTTTGTGAGCTTATTTGGTGCATGTGCAGGATTGTCATGGAAGAGATTTATTGTGGAGCGATCTTGGAAAAGATAGGAGATGAGGGAAAGTGGAGAAGTTTGAACAAGAAGTGGAGCACGGAGGCCGCAGCCATCCCAGCGCCCGCAGTGCCCTGAGCTCGCAGCCCCTACTGCGCTCGCAGCCTCTTTTTGCGAAACCACACCTCTGCGGCCTCCAAGTGCGGTTTTTGAGCGGTTTCGTGGTTTTAATTAAAAAGGCACGAAAGAAACTTGGGCAGGATGGTTACGTTTTAGAGAGAATTGACTTACGGCTCCAGAATTCTCTTGTTTTCCTGTGGAATTTTCTTGTGTTTTAGGATTGAAAAATAGATTGTGAACTTAGATTTATGATTTATGTAGTTTAATTGTAATTTGCTGCATACTTGAAGTTGGAAGTAATTAGATATTTTCTGCTTTTCTGTGACGCTGTGTGTTCCGATCATTTTTTGATATCTCTTCTAGTAATTTATTTCAGAATGTTTTCTACTTGCATAATTAGGAATTTGAGTTTTACTGTTTTTGATTCTGTATTTATTGTGAATTAAGATTCTAGGGTTCATTTATGCAGAATTTAATTTCTAGCTTTTACGTAATTGAATTTCTTTTCATTTCTTATCTGCTTTTGAATTCATGCTTTATATTAGGATTTAGAATTATCTGCGAGTTTATCTTCATTGATGTTATCACGTATTTCTTTTCTTCTTGGATTCTGCTCTAGTTTTTATTTTTCAATTTTGTAGAGTTAGTGCCAAACCCAAACTATGATTAAAATGTTAAGGAGTTCTTATTCCCTTCTGTGTGTGTAGTACAAGTAGTCTCCCTGTTTAGCTTTCCTTGAGAATCGACTTGGGTTAGCTTACTACGCTAGAATTGACCTCGTTCTCTTGCGAGTCAACTTAGGTGTTTTAAGTTGAAACAATGACGACAAATGGAAAAAGATGCAGAACCGAGGCAAGATTAAATCTCTCTCTGTAAGGTAAAATTACTTACGCTCTGTGCTTGCGGATCTACAGTAATTACCCCGAAGATACAATGGTTTAGGGATGATAGACGAGTCCTTAGCACTAGGAGATCGCTATCCGGTTGAACGGCTTGATACTCGGGACTGAGTATGTAAACTAAACTAATATGATAAGTTGATTATCTAAATTCGTTAGTGTGTTTAATCTCATTCTGAAGGGCCATATTTATAGTGTTCCAGGGGTTTCCTTGAACGAACGTGACTCTTCAGTCTGAAGAGATGCACCCTTCTAGTTCGAAGATATGTGTCTCTTCAGTCCGAAGGGGTACACTTTTTGGGCAAACAGGTGGTTCGAACCAGCGTGCCTCTACAGTCCTGAACCACCGCCACGTGCACTGTTTGGGCAAACAGGTGGTCCGAACCATCGTGTTTCTTCGGTCCTGAACCGCCGCCACGTGCACTGTTTGGGCAAACAGGTGGTCCGAATAGTGGCTATCTTTGGGCATTAATTACTTATTCAATTCTTTATAGATTTGAACAAGTAAATATACCAAATTAATCTACTCAACATGTAGATTCCAAAAATACTTTTTAATTCCATTAATTACAAAATAATTATGACATTAAATAAGCTATTTATTCCAACAACACTTACCAAGGTATCTAATAATCTCATCTTGCTATTCTATACTTCATACCCAACCAAAAATATTTAGATGAAACCGATTAAAATCATAAAATCTTATTTCATAGCATTGACAAAGTTCTTTTACGTATCAAACTATAGAAGAAGAACAAGAAATTAATCTATTAACTCAATTCGATCTGGAATACAGAACACTAAAATTCAATTACAAAGTTGAGTTTTTAAAACTTGTCTAATGAATCGATGAACCTATTATCTTAGAGTTTAAATCTCATTGTTCATTCATTCCGAGTTATCAAAAATTAACCATACAATCTATATCTCGTAGATAGTAATATGTTAATCATAGATGGAAATTTTTTATTTTAACTCCTTCCAAATTATTTTAAGCTCAAATGATTTGGAAATAGCACGCATAAAACTCGAAAGGCAACACAATGATTTACAATATTGACTGCACAAACATATATTACAAACAATTTACTCAGAAATAGTAATTTACATCAATATGTAGAACACAGATTGCACAATTATATATACATACAGTAACAGTTCTGCTCGCAGTTCGATTATTCGTATGTTTTCCTCCAATCATCAGGCTTGGAGCATGTCAGAATTTACGCGATATCCTCAAGCAGAAGGGTCGTCGAGTTCTCATGCGCATTAGTTCACAAACCATGACAGGTGCCCAGAGATCATGCAGTCAAACGTGCATCGAATGCATGTTCGTTCCTGCAAAGAACAGAGATAAATAAGGTCGTAAGCATGAAAATTCGCCTTAAGGGATGATTGTAGATCATTTAGACACAAACTAGTGAAATTTGAACTCACATATCTGCATTGAGGTAATCTTCCACAGTGATAGGTTTAGCACCCCCAAACCAATTGATCAAGAATATATTTTCCACATCTAATTTGAAGATCTGGAAATTGTGACCTTTAGGCCAACCTGCCAGAATTTCGAACTAAGTAAATCAAAAAACGGAAATTATTTTAAGTGATAGATACAAGAGACTGGCTTACCCTTCATTGCAGGGTGCTTCGTGAACAATGCAGTTCGAGCAAACTCATCTTCATCGGGATTTCCCTCGAGTGGGTTTAGCTGAAACCAGTTACAGAGTGCGAGTTGTGATCGGTTATCATACAAGATGCAAGCATAAGATTTTTCCAACTATAGGACTAGGTATGCAGAAATCAAGGATAAATAACATGCAACAGATGAAGTTGTGAAGCAGAATCAAGATGTGTGCATGAGAGAGAAAGAGACACGAGGCTTGTGACTATGTAATGTCCTACATCAAATACGCAATGAAAGTTCAAGCAGTTTATATACGAGCTCAATAGATTCTTCTAGCAACTTGGGTTAACCATTTTGGCAAAGTGAGAAAAGATGTCAAGTAGTTTATTAGCAGAGAAAAATCATTTTACGTTTTCTACTAATCGAGTGGTAGCACAAACATAGCAAATTATACAAATTCAACAGGCACAGATAGATCATCAGTTTCCAAATATGCATATTTATATTCATATTCGCGGTTCTTGATCTGGAAAATGCAATTGAATAACCAAGACATTATTGTGAGGAGTTTAAACTTTAAACCTATGCAGCACAACATGCACAAATTCATGACTTTTAAAAATCTAGTAATATAGAACAAGATCAGAGGTGAAGATATTAAGACGCCACCTTTCCCCCAATCGTGATTTTTGCACAAGAAGGGTCCTCGGGGTCTTTCTTGCCGCAAGTCCCAAGGTTATATTCGCTCAACGTGAAGGAAGCTCTCTGGTCTTCCAAAGCATTTCGTGCTGTTGGATCAAGAGTTGTCAGGTAGAAGTAAGGGATGCCTCTCCCCTCGTCAGGCAAGCCATCGCTAAACGAAACCACATTTCTGCAGCAGATTCAAATGTTCCATCATGACCAAGAAAAGTTGCAAAATATTAGAAATTCAAGAATCAAACAGAACACAAAACAACTAATAGCATAAGCAAGGCTCATTCTATGTTAATAAGGAATACTAGGCAATCCATCACTAAATGTAACTACACTTCTGCAAAAAATTTCAAGCAAAACACAAATAGAGACGACTAGAAGTAAAAGAAACCCCCCAAGCCATAGTAAGAAGTAATACCGAATGGAAAATGGTGGTGACAAAGATGATGTAAATCAACTCCCCTCAACTCCAAACCAAGACCTTTACGTTGATCATCTTGCTTCAAAATGACTCATATTTTAATCCATCTAAAGGGCATCTAAAAAGGAAGCATCTTAAATATACCCTTGAAATATCAATCGATGTGCCTCGTATCCAATAAAAGAAAATTACATTCACACAGAGCAGTTTACTTCTCTCACAAAGTATTAGAATATAGGCAATCCTTCAAGATCCATAAACACAGAGCACTACAGTATCAGAAGAAACTTGCACATGCATTTTTCCAAACACAATTATGAAATCAAATTCAATTGGAAGAATTTCGATACAAATTACCCGAATGGCGCTCCTCCCCAGTCACCAGATATCGTGCTGCAATATAAATTGAAAGGCATCAGCTTCAGCTCTAACACTATGCTTTTGATCCAATTTATTGAGGCAAAAGTTGCAGAACTTCAGCTATATATTTAACATCTAGCATATAACAGCCAACAAGCAAAAGATTCATAGAGACGTCATTAAAATTTAAAATACACTAAAGATAAATGATTCTATTCCTAACCACGAAGAAAACTTTTTCTCCACTAATTCTCATCATTTTTATGCAGCAGATAATACAAATTCATCAAATTGCAATCTTCTTTGATCCCAAAAATGTCGGTAAAAACACCAAAAACACGCACTACTAGGTAAATCCCCATCATCAAAACCTCAAAAACTAACAAATGCACTAGACATTCAAGAAACAAGAACTAGTAACACCATCGCATGTTCAAAATTCACAAAAAGTAATCATTATTTTATATAATAATAATAGTAATCAGTTATTGCGATCATCGAATTTCTTACTTTAGTACACCCCATGAATTCTGGGAAACCAACCACCTGGCAAACGACGCCGTATCATCACGCCAAGGCCTGGGCGTTGACGTCAGCAACGGCCGCCCTTGTACGGATTGCTGAAGCAATTCGAAAAATGCCAAAACGAAGTAATAAATGAAGCCTTTGATTTTCATTTTCTCGAAGATTGTTGCTTCTATCAGTCTAATAATGGGAAGAAGCTGACGAAATACTACAGTTCGACACTTCCTTCTCATCCATCTATAGCTCGTCTATTTGGAGGCGACAACGTAATAATTGAGAATTTTTATTTAATTGATTTATAGAAATACTATTAAAAATTCTAAAATAATTTTATATTTCCTATTTACTTAATTAGGATTTAATCATTTAAAATCGTTGATTGTGGAAGAGCGCGACGGTAAAGTAAAATGATGAGTCTAGTACGATTTAAGCGTTAGAATCTGTCTAAAATATACGTACTCGTACACGTCCCAAGCACAATAATTTTTTTTATTATTCATATAGAACAACACTTGCTAATTACTCAAGCTCGTATGAATTTATAAATATAATTTATTATAATAATTTATATTCGCTACGATTAGCACCTTCAATATTATAAAATAAACATTAATAAAAATATAACTTATATTCCCTCCGTCCCACGAATCTTGACACGTTTAGTTTCGGCACAAGAATTAAGGAGTTGTAGATTAGTGTTTTAAGTAAATAAGTAATATAAAATATAAAACTGATAAAGTATGAGAGATAATGTAATAAAGTGATAACAAAAGAGATAATGTAATCAAGACCCTTTATTTTTGGACTAATTATTACCTTATTTGAAAATATGCTAAGATTTTTGGGACGGCCCAAAAAATAATACTCCATCCGTCCCAACTGAAATGTCATGTTTTCCTTTTTGGGTTGTCCCACTTGAAATGTCATGTTTCCTTTTTTGGCAATACACTCTCTCTCTATACTTAATATTTAAATAATTTCCATCAACCCACTTTATCTACTTTATACACATTTCTTAATCTCCGTGCCGAAAAGAAACAAGACATTTCAGCTGGGACGGAGGGAGTATGTGTTCAGATTCATGGAACGGAGGGAGTACTATATAATTATGATTAACATTTTGTATGTTTACACACCTCACCATCATGTAATAATACTCTAAGCTCATAATATCCATTGCATTTCCTCAAAAAAATAATAACACTTCATATGCACGTAGACTTGCACTTTTATCATTGACTAGCGTGTAATCCGTCGAAATTCAATGAGAAACTACTTTTAATTGTGATTTATATTATTTTTATATAATATAATTTTTTTAATTGGTTTACCATGATGTAATAGAATTTACATTATATTACTCTCAAGTTCTCAACCATATTCGACAATTAAATGTTAACTTTTTACTAGAATAATAAAAATACCATTTGATATAAGTTTTTGCTTGATGAAGTTTTAAAAAAGGTCGATGTGGATTGAAGATTTTAGAAAAATCAAAAGGAAAAATATGTAAATTTGATGAAGAGATTGATCTGCCACATTTGTTATCAATTTTATATAGACATTATTTATTAATTTTGTACAATTTTTTACAAATAAGAATTAATTTAAGACCTTCTATATCATCTAAGCATCATCTCATCAAAACTCTATAAGATCAGATCATCATCAAGAACTCGAAAAACAATATCTGACTTTTGAATGCTAAACTTTTAAGTATCATCTCGTCTGTACCCCGAAACACTATAACTGCCTTTTATGCGTCAGATGACCAATGACGGGAGACATGTAACAGGTCGTATATTTCTATATAATGTTATACAAATTTATGTTTTCCATTATGCATATTTGTGTTCAACTATATGCATAACTATGGCGGTGACGAGCAACAGGGAGAGGCACCAGATCGGTATAATAATAATAATATAATTTTAAAATTTTTGAAATTTTTATTCCTATTTTACCCCTGCATGTATTTTGCATTGGAAGCCCTTAGAAGGCATCTGCCACATATCACACTCCTAGCGCGCCACATACATACATTGTGTGGTCCATATTTTGTATATATATAGGGGAGGGCTAAAATAAAAAAACTTTTTTTAAATATAAATTATATAAATAATTTTCAGCCCTTATATCATCAAGATCCCTGCTGGATGAATTCGTGGTCCTGAGTTCGAATCCCAAAGGTAGCAAAAATTTATTTTTCACAATTCGTAACCATGTTGGATGAATTCATACGTGTTCTACATAAATGTAACACCCCGCATATTTATATTAAGTTTAAAATTTATTTTAAGCTTAGATTAAATGATTTATGCCGGAAGATAAAATGAATTTATTTTAATTCCAACAAAAATGATTTACAAAAACATTTGTAAATTTAGTTATTAAGTTTATATGCATTGCATATTTATTTAATTTAGCATTCAAGCATTTTCACGAGCTTCTACTTAGCAAACCCTGAGGAATTATTACAGTTCCAATAATTCAATCCTGAGGGATTTTAATTATCAATCCTCACTCAACTCACTTACACTCATACCTCCCATCAGCCGCCCTACACCTATTCAAGCAGCCCAAAATTCAGGCTTTATGCCATGCTTGGCAGAGGCAATCAAATGCCCCATTTTCAGCCTCCAATCTCATCCCCAAGTCAAATATTGCAGGCAAATCTCCATCAAATCTCAGCCCCAAGTCAAATATTTCAACCACGCCTCTACAATTCAGCTGCACTATTCACCCATCTTTTCACATTGTTCAGCCTCTCCTTAGTTCAGTATTTTCCTCCTTTAAAGCCATCCTCATTCGCAATCATCTTTACCCAGCTGCAAGAATTCATACGGTAAAGTTCTCTCTTCAACTCATTTTTTTTCCTCAACTATGTAAACCAACTCACACACACTCAATAATCAGTCATTCATTTCACAAAGAAGATAATCACCGATGACATAGACATAGACATAATTTGATTTGCATATCATACACATATGCATTTTCTGCAAATTGCTAATCAAAGCTTTTTAAAGGGAATAAGCTATCTTTTACATGTATATGTTGAGTGTATGCTTGCTGTGATGAGAGTCGAGTCAGTGGCCGGCGGCGGAGAAGATGAGAGAAGAGGCGGTGGTGGTCGGCTCTTCGCTGCTGCTACTGTCGACTGCGGAGTCGAGAGAAATAGGGGCGAGGGAGATGGTTGACCGGTGGCTGTCTCGCCGGGGAAGAAGGCGGCACGGCGGCCGGAGTTTGGTGAGGGAGCGAGAGGGTGGTGAGTGTGTGGAGTCGGCAGGGATCGAGAGTAGAGGGGAGGGCAGCGGCGGCTTCTCGCTGTTGTTCGCCGGAAGTCAGAGGGAGATGGGGGTGGTACGGTCGGCGGTGGCTCCGAGCTGCTGTCCGGCCGAACAAACGGAAGAGGGAGGCAGGGTGGCGACGACGGCGGCAATTAGCTGCTGCTCGTCGAGAATCGAGGCCAAGGGCCTCGATTAGAGTGCCTGAAATCAGGGGGATCCGGAGCTCGGCGGCGGCAGCCTATGGTTGTGCAGTCGCCGGAGATTTGAAGGGGCGGTTGCTGGGATTGGAGATCTAAGGTTGGGGGAAGAGAGGGCGCCTGTGTGTGCTGTCGTGTGAGAGATGAGGAAGATGGAGAGGGAGAGAGATTGAGGAGAGGACAGGGGGAGGCAGAGCCGCCGGCCTCCGGCGGCGGCGTGCCGTCTGGGACGGCGGCAGGAGGCCGAGAAGAAAGAGAGGGAGGAGGGCTGAGAGAGGGTGAGAGGCGTGTGATGTGTGAGTTGTGTGTGATTGCGTGTGTGCGTGTCTTATTGAGGAAGAAGAAGATGATTTGGGCCTATTTTATTTCTTAATGCTGGGCTGCTTTTAATTAAAATTTGGGCCAAAATGTTAGTTAAAAGTGGGCTGCTGCATTTTAATTTGGGTCCTTGTTTTACTTAATTGTTGGGCTTGCTTAATCAATTTGACTAAGTTTGATTGGTTTATTAATTTGACTCTTTAATTGGGTTTGATTAATTATTATAAAAAGTTTGTATAGTAATATTTTTCTTATTATTATGTGCCTATATTAGATATATTTATTTAATTATGTGAGTTAAAGCATGAATTAATTTTGCATTATACATTTTGCAAATAAAATTATTTTGATTAAATTGGTCCTCTGATTTTATTTAAGAAATGGGCTGCAAATTATTTTTATAATTGATTTACCTTACATATTTGATTGATGATTTAATTTCTGTAACACCCCGTTTCCTCGTAGCTATATTTAGAGTATTTTTGAACTTAGATTTAAGAAGATTCACGCCGGATTGAGAAAAAGAATTTATTTTAATTCCAACAAAAATAATTTACAAAAGCTTTGGTAAATTTAGTTATTAAATTTATATGCATTGCATATTTATTTAATTTAACATTCAAGTATTTTCACGAGCTTTTAATTAGCAAATCCTGAAGAATTATTACAGTTTCGACAATTTTATCCTGAAAGATTTTTACAGATACAATTCTTTTATGAGACAGTTTTAATTGTCAAATCATCACTCACCTCACTTAGACTCCCATCAAGAGCCATGCTCCTACATTTAGTTTTTTCAACTTTTAGCCACACTTGGCAATTGGCAGCCACCAACTCCCCTCCAAACTGAACTACACGACATCAAATCTATTCTTGCTGTTGGTCAAATGGGCTAGCACATAGGCTACTATTCACAGCTCTTGCCAATTTCCATGCATTTACGGCAAATAATCTCATTGTCAAAAGTTGATGCATTGTTTTCAACTATTACTGCCATTGTCTTCAACTATTACGGCTAAGTTTGCCTATAAATTGAGCTTGCAGCAACATTGCATTATTCACCACCTCTCCCACAATTTCACTCACCCCATTCTCGCAAGAAGTAGAAGGTTCACTCTTTATCTCATCAGCCAAAGTCCTCCTTCCATCACACACTAATAACTATAGCTAGCAAGCAACTCAAAATGCAAGAGCTCTCAATCCACTGAGATTCAGCAACACAGCAGAAAATCAAACCCCAACTGTCAGCCATATATTCAAACTCAAGGTTCCACCTCAAACTTTCTTATCTAATTTTCTCACTTTGATTTCAAAACCAATAGACGACTCACTCATTCATAAACGTGTCCACATATAGATATGCATTTTCAGAGAAAATAAAAAAAGAGACTTAAAGATATGAACTTTACTAGGGGTGGGAATTTCGGGATCGGGTAATCGGGTACCCGATACCCGACCCGAAAAAATCGGGTATCGGGTACCCTATACCCGAAAAAATCGGGGTCGGGGTCGGGGTCGGGTATTTAGGCTGTGAAAAAATCGGGTATCGGGTATACCCGATCGGGTATCGGGTATACCCGAATTACCCGATTTTTTAATTAATAAATTTTTAACTATTTATTTATCCCATTCTCCTCTCTCTCTCTCAGAAGTCAGAACACACCCCATTCTCTACGCCTCCCCTCTCTCTCTCTCAGAACACACCCCATTCTCCTCCTCTCTCCGCCATCTCTCTCTCACCAGCCGCCTCGCCACTTCTCCATCGCCGGCGACGAAAGCTATGTCGCCGTCGCGGCTCCCCCTTCCCCTATCTTGCTTCTCTCTCTGTCAAAAAGGAAATCCCCAAAATCCTAAACCCTTTCCTTCGATTTCAAGGGAGAGGCAGTCGGAGCAGCGCCTTGCCGTCGCGGTACAGCAGCAGCGTCGCTGAGCCACCTTCTCTCCCGTCTCCGTGACGTCGCGACCCTCGCCAATCGCCCCCAGATCTGAGACTTCCGATACCCTCGACCCTCGCCGTTCCGCCGCCCAGCCGTTTCCCAGATCCGATACCCTCGGCGCTGCTGCTTCTTCTTCTGTACATATTTGATTTTGATTCTTGAAAGTTGTTGTACAGATTCTTGATTTTGATTTTGATTATTGAAAGTTGTTGTACAGATTCTTGATTTTGATTTTGATTCTTGAAAGTTGCTTATAGATCGGGTAATTTAGGGTACCCGAATACCCGACTCGGGTACCCGATTTCAAATTCGGGGTCGGGGTCGGGTAGTGGGTTTAGGGTATTTTCGGGTTCGGGTACCCGATTTTTTCGGGTAGGGTACCCGAACCCGACCCGATTCCCAGCCCTAAACTTTACCTTATTTATACATTGAGCATGAATTGTATGAACTGATTTTACATTGAGAATTCAAGCAATGATATATAAAATAAGCATGTATTGAACTTGAATCTTGAGCTATGTTTTGTGGGTTGTGCTGCTGTAAGTGTCGAGTTTGGTGAGAAGTGGTAGAGAGGGCGGTGGTGGCTGAATTAGGCAGGGGAAGAGGGCGGCGGCCGTGGCATCGCTGCGGTTGCCGGAGGTGAGGGCAGCGCGGCTTATAGCTGTCGTTCGCCGGAGTTCCAGAAGGGAGGCGGCGGCGATACTTTTCGCCATTGTCAAGGTGAGAGGCGTCGCGGCGGCTTTGCCGTCGTCGTCCGCTGGAGTAGAAACTGAAACTCGAGGGCCGTGGTCGTGGATTGGGGCTTTAGCTGCCATATTTCAAGGCACCGCTCCTCGCCGGGGCCGTGAGCGGCGCAAGGTGCGTCTGCTTGTGTGGGTTTGAGTGAGAAGAGGGGTGATGGCCGGCGGCCTTGGTGCCGTCGACCTGAGGAGGGAGATCCGAGCGTCGTCAGCGGCTGTCGCTGTTGCTCCGGCAAGCTTCAGCGGCGGCGAAATTCTGAGTGAGAGAGAGGTCGGCGGCTGCTTCGATGGGAGTCGGAGTCGCGGTCGGCGGCAGCTTTGCTGCTGCAGTCGCCGGGCATGATGGATCAGTCGAGAGGAGTAGTCGAGTGTTGAGAGAGAGAGAAGGAAGAGCAGTCGAGAGAAGGCGTGATTGATAGGGATGGAGGGGTGTGCGGCTGATAGGGGGGAGAAAAGAAGGGTTGGGTGTTGGGCTTGAGAATAGGGCTTGAGGGTTGGGCTTGAGTTTTGGGCCGAAGTTGGGCTGTTGGGCCAGTTTTACTTATTTAGGCTGGGCTTTCTTTTGGGCCTTAAAGAGAGTGGACCGATTTCCATTTAATTAAAACAGTTGGGCTGATTTTGAAGGAGTTTTGGGCTGTGCAGTTCTTAATAAAATGGACTATACTTATGTTATTAATTGGACTTCATGATTGAGTTTGATTAATTATTATTTTAAAAGAATTATTTGCATAATAATATTATATTATTATTATGTGCATATTTTAAAGTAATCACTTATTATATGCTAAGCATGACATGAAATTGCATTTTTATTTGCAATAAAAGTATTTATGATTTAATTGGTTTTATTTATAATTCCAATTATTTAAGAAAATCGAGTAAGGATATTGTTGGTGTCCTTAACTCAAGAAATTTAGTTTTCAAGTATTTATTCATTAAATTTGAAAACCCGGCGTGATGAATCATAGAATGTTTAGTGCACTCACTAAGAAGTAAGATTAGCTTCACGAGACCTATTAAGAATAGAATTTCTTGTAGGCTTTGTGACCAGGGGGATTAGCGCTGCTTTCCCAAGACAGGTTTATATGTGATTATGATCTTCAGGCTTTGCCTAACCAGGTGGGCTTACTTTCCAAATGTATAAACTATGATTGAGTTATTAAGCTCTAAATATTTCAATGATATGCAAATTGGTTATTCAATAAAATGCAAACTGTTTATCCAATAAAATATTTTGTGCACTCTGCTCCGTTTAAGGCTCGCAACAATGAATCGATCGAGGTTCTCTCTTGACCTAACACGTTATTTGAGAATTGTGTACACCTATTAGCTGACCTGGTGGGTTGATCTCCATCGGGCACTAATCATGTATGAGGCGTTATAAGGGTGCTCGACGGGATGTGTTCCGGAGCATTGGGTCCCAAATGGGAACTTGGCTGGGTTACGCCCTCAGTCCAAGTAAAGCAGGAGTAATGGATCCGTCGGTGGCTAAAAGGTCCGGGATCACAGCGAGTAACGGAAAGGGAGTGTGACATGTGCGCACAAATGAAAGAAAATGTTTTAACATGCTTAGAAGTTATTTCAATTTAAAACCTTCTAAGTCATGTCAAGTATGATTGGATAAACTGCTCTTATGATTATGAAATGTTTATGAAAATGCATGCCCACTAAGTACATTAGTACTTAGCCCAAAAATACTTTCAAATGTTTTCAGGTTGGCTGGCTGGTGCTGACGGAACGGAGCTGAGGCTAGAGATAAATTTCTATGTTAGACTTCCGCTGTAGCAATTACTCATATCAGTCTTTTGTTTTCCCAACTTAAGATCTTCATGTTAAATTTCAAATGATATACCTGACCGAGCTTAGACTCTTCACTACTAAATTTATGCCAATGAATGTTGGTTGTCAGAAGCATGAAACAAAACTTGTGATCCAAAGGGGCTTAGCCCGACTCGTTATCTTATTATTCGGGTTTTAACAAGGTTGTTCCTTGTTTATTTCTATGAATTAGTTGCACCTCGATTATATTTATTCCTTCAAGAATTGGGGTGTGACAGAATGGTATCAGAGCACGAGTTTTCTTTCATGACTTTGATAACCATAAGCTTTTGATGTCGAGTCTAGAATAGTATCTCTAGACTTCTAAGAATGTCAGTAGTCCTCAGCTCGCCGTCACACTGCCGCAACCAAGGTACGATAATAGTTTCAAAAATATACATATATGTATTTCAGATGTTATGAATGTTTTCAAGAAAATGTGCTCCTTATGTTTACGATGCTATGTGAATGCTTTTTGTCGTGTTTGGGACTACCCGAACCCATAACGACTCAATGAATGTATTTCGTGTTTGGGACAACCCGAGCCCTTAACGAATCAATGTATGTATGTATGTATGGTCGAGTTAGACTCCTTGAATCTTTCCGGCATAAGCAAAGTTTTTCATGAAAGGGACATTTAATGTCCATATGACTCAAAATTTCAAAGAAAGCAAATATATGTATGTATGTATGTATGAATGAATGATGAGAAAGCTTTATGTTATCATTTTAGGTTAACTGCCTATATGATTAGAATGATGAATTCTTTTACAAACTGTTTGAGAACCACCCAAGAATGTCTTAAGAATGTTAGTCGTGATAGCACCGCTAGAACGACATAGAATGGACCTATATGGTACCAATGATTATGATTGAAGTACTTAGAAGTAAGTGCTTTAAGTTAGAAGTTGACTTAGAGCTTTATAAGAAATAAGAAGTTGACATGATTGGGAGCGAAGCTCCCATTTGACTGAGTGACTCGCCGTGCTGGGTCTGGCCAGCCCACATGACTATGATCTCGGTGATTGTCAATTTAGTCATCCCAATGTATAAACTCGTACTATATAGTTGTCCCAATAAGATCTTCTTTGATTACGATAAGCATAGTATGATTAGAATGAGTTCGTTTGTCAACAGTTCTCGAGACATGAGACGTAGCATTTTCACGATTAGAAAATGTGATAAGCATCAAGCTATGTAGCCGCACTGATAATGAAAGTCTAGTATCCCAAACTAGAATACCAAATATGCAATTTCGAGGACGGAATTTTTATAAGGAGGGAGGAATGTAACACCCCGTTTCCTCGTAGCTATATTTAGAGTATTTTTGAACTTAGATTTAAGAAGATTCACGCCGGATTGAGAAAAAGAATTTATTTTAATTCCAACAAAAATAATTTACAAAAGCTTTGGTAAATTTAGTTATTAAATTTATATGCATTGCATATTTATTTAATTTAACATTCAAGTATTTTCACGAGCTTTTAATTAGCAAATCCTGAAGAATTATTACAGTTTCGACAATTTTATCCTGAAAGATTTTTACAGATACAATTCTTTTATGAGACAGTTTTAATTGTCAAATCATCACTCACCTCACTTAGACTCCCATCAAGAGCCATGCTCCTACATTTAGTTTTTTCAACTTTTAGCCACACTTGGCAATTGGCAGCCACCAACTCCCCTCCAAACTGAACTACACGACATCAAATCTATTCTTGCTGTTGGTCAAATGGGCTAGCACATAGGCTACTATTCACAGCTCTTGCCAATTTCCATGCATTTACGGCAAATAATCTCATTGTCAAAAGTTGATGCATTGTTTTCAACTATTACTGCCATTGTCTTCAACTATTACGGCTAAGTTTGCCTATAAATTGAGCTTGCAGCAACATTGCATTATTCACCACCTCTCCCACAATTTCACTCACCCCATTCTCGCAAGAAGTAGAAGGTTCACTCTTTATCTCATCAGCCAAAGTCCTCCTTCCATCACACACTAATAACTATAGCTAGCAAGCAACTCAAAATGCAAGAGCTCTCAATCCACTGAGATTCAGCAACACAGCAGAAAATCAAACCCCAACTGTCAGCCATATATTCAAACTCAAGGTTCCACCTCAAACTTTCTTATCTAATTTTCTCACTTTGATTTCAAAAGCAATAGACGACTCACTCATTCATAAACGTGTCCACATATAGATATGCATTTTCAGAGAAAAGAAAAAAAGAGACTTAAAGATATGAACTTTACCTTATTTATACATTGAGCATGAATTGTATGAACTGATTTTACATTGAGAATTCAAGCAATGATATATAAAATAAGCATGTATTGAACTTGAATCTTGAGCTATGTTTTGTGGGTTGTGCTGCTGTAAGTGTCGAGTTTGGTGAGAAGTGGTAGAGAGGGCGGTGGTGGCTGAATTAGGCAGGGGAAGAGGGCGGCGGCCGTGGCATCGCTGCGGTTGCCGGAGGTGAGGGCAGCGCGGCTTATAGCTGTCGTTCGCCGGAGTTCCAGAAGGGAGGCGGCGGCGATACTTTTCGCCGTTGTCAAGGTGAGAGGCGTCGCGGCGGCTTTGCCGTCGTCGTCCGCTGGAGTAGAAACTGAAACTCGAAGGCCGTGGTCGTGGATTGGGGTTTTGGCTGCCGTATTTCAAGGCACCGCTTCTCGCCGGGGCCGTGAGCGGCGCAAGGTGCGTCTGCTTGTGTGGGTTTGAGTGAGAAGAGGGGTGATGGCCGGCGAACTTGGTGCCGTCGACCTGAGGAGGGAGATCCGAGCGTCGTCAGCGGCTGTCGCTGTTGCTCCGGCAAGCTTCAGCGGCGGCAAAATTCTGAGAGAGAGAGAGAGGTCGGCGGCTGCTTCGATGGGAGTCGGAGTCGCGGTCGGCGGCAACTTTGCTGCTGCAGTCGCCGAGCATGATGGATCAGTCGAGAGGAGTAGTCGAGTGTTGAGAGAGAGAGAAGGAAGAGCAGTCGAGAGAAGGCGTGATTGATAGGGATGGAGGGGTGTGCGGCTGATAGGGGGGAGAAAAGAAGGGTTGGGTGTTGGGCTTGAGAATAGGGCTTGAGGGTTGGGCTTAAGTTTTGGGCCGAAGTTGGGCTGTTGGGCCAGTTTTACTTATTTAGGCTGGGCTTTCTTTTGGGCCTTAAAGAGAGTGGACCGATTTCCATTTAATTAAAACAGTTGGGCTGATTTTGAAGGAGTTTTGGGCTGTGCAGTTCTTAATAAAATGGACTATACTTATGTTATTAATTGGACTTCATGATTGAGTTTGATTAATTATTATTTTAAAAGAATTATTTGCATAATAATATTATATTATTATTATGTGCATATTTTAAAGTAATCACTTATTATATGCTAAGCATGACATGAAATTGCATTTTTATTTGCAATAAAAGTATTTATGATTTAATTGGTTTTATTTATAATTCCAATTATTTAAGAAAATCGAGTAAGGATATTGTTGGTGTCCTTAACTCAAGAAATTTAGTTTTCAAGTATTTATTCATTAAATTTGAAAACCCGGCGTGATGAATCATAGAATGTTTAGTGCACTCACTAAGAAGTAAGATTAGCTTCACGAGACCTATTAAGAATAGAATTTCTTGTAGGCTTTGTGACCAGGGGGATTAGCGCTGCTTTCCCAAGACAGGTTTATATGTGATTATGATCTTCAGGCTTTGCCTAACCAGTTGGGCTTACTTTCCAAATGTATAAAGTATGATTGAGTTATTAAGCTCTAAATATTTCAATGATATGCAAATTGGTTATTCAATAAAATGCAAACTGTTTATCCAATAAAATATTTTGTGCACTCTGCTCCGTTTAAGGCTCGCAACAATGAATCGATCGAGGTTCTCTCTTGACCTAACACGTTATTTGAGAATTGTGTACACCTATTAGCTGACCTGGTGGGTTGATCTCCATCGGGCACTAATCATGTATGAGGCGTTATAAGGGTGCTCGACGGGATGTGTTCCGGAGCATTGGGTCCCAAATGGGAACTTGGCTGGGTTACGCCCTCAGTCCAAGTAAAGCAGGAGTAATGGATCCGTCGGTGGCTAAAAGGTCCGGGATCACAGCGAGTAACGGAAAGGGAGTGTGACATGTGCGCACAAATGAAAGAAAATGTTTTAACATGCTTAGAAGTTATTTCAATTTAAAACCTTCTAAGTCATGTCAAGTATGATTGGATAAACTGCTCTTATGATTATGAAATGTTTATGAAAATGCATGCCCACTAAGTACATTAGTACTTAGCCCAAAAATACTTTCAAATGTTTTCAGGTTGGCTGGCTGGTGCTGACGGAACGGAGCTGAGGCTAGAGATAAATTTCTATGTTAGACTTCCGCTGTAGCAATTACTCATATCAGTCTTTTGTTTTCCCAACTTAAGATCTTCATGTTAAATTTCAAATGATATACCTGACCGAGCTTAGACTCTTCACTACTAAATTTATGCCAATGAATGTTGGTTGTCAGAAGCATGAAACAAAACTTGTGATCCAAAGGGGCTTAGCCCGACTCGTTATCTTATTATTCGGGTTTTAACCAGGCTGTTCCTTGTTTATTTCTATGAATTAGTTGCACCTCGATTATATTTATTCCTTCAAGAATTGGGGTGTGACAATTTCCTAAATATTTAATTAGACCAAACTGATTTATTTTAATTATTTTTAAAGATTAAGTTGCATAATATTATTATTATGTGCATATGTATTAAGTGTGATTATTGGTTATATGTTTTAAAGCATGAAAGAGATTTGCATCGAAAATTGTGCATAAAATCATTTATGATTAAATTGACTTTATTATTAATTCAATTATTTAAGTAAAATCGAGCAAGGATATTGTTGGTGTCCTTGACTCAAGAATTTAGTTTTCAAATATTTATTAAATTTTGAAAACCCGGCTAAGTGAATCATAGGATGATAAGCACTACACTATAACTTAATATTAGATTCAGGAGACCTATTAAGATTATAGATTTCTTGTAGGCTTTGTGGATTGTGAGGAGTAGCACTGCTATACCGATTCAGAGTTAAGAATAAACGACAGACATTGCCTAATCAGGTGGGCTTACTTTCCAAATGTATGGTTTAGCTATTGAGCTTAAATGTTTCAATAAAATGAAAACTGTTTATCCGATAAAATATTTTGTGCACTCTGCTCTGTTTAAGGCTCGCAACAATGAATCGATCGAGGTTCTCTCTTGTTGGGAACCTTGTGGAATATCTTAACCCTTGTTTTGATGATACCAAAAATCATAGGACTTATTTGTAATAGACTAGAATCGTTTTGAACTCAAGTGTTAGAGTTCGTTTCTAGTTTAGTTGCGGTATCGAAGACTGAAGACTGAAGAACGAAGACTGAAGACTGGAGTTACCAACTGAAGTATCAGTTGAAGAATCAGTTGAAGACTGATTATTTAATGCGCGCAATGGACTGATACTAAAGTCAAGTATCAGTTGAACATTCTTCCTAGGACTGATCTTCCAATGTTCAGAGGAAGCCACGTACGCACAAGTACAGCCGCATTAAATGCAGAGATCTCAATATCTTATCTCTGCAGAGGTCATTCCTATCTGGTGGTTACTTTTTAGAGATGTCACATTTCCTGTCCATCAAAGAGAGCCGTTTCCACACAGACAAGGAACCTCGAAGATTGAAGCCTTAGCCCAAATTCGAATTGCTCTCCAACGGAAGAAATCTTGAGGACGATTTACGCCAACGGATCTATTCAAGAGTTCTCCTACAAATAGCGCTCGAGGATCACTTCAATCTTCACCGATTCAACGACATAAGCTGAAGCTCTGCCGAAATTGCTACTCAGCCTAAAGCTTAACCGCCCAAAGCTTGAATCGAAGAAGAGAATTACAAAGCCAAAATCAGTCACTGCTGATTACATACATTCTCTTAGACCCTAGGCATATATCTGTGTACCCAGAAGCCAAAGGTCAAACTTGCTTCAAAGAACTCTTTCTTTGTAAGTATAGTTGGCACTCGTTTAAACCTCTCCCCCATAAGAGTGTTTGAGTGATTCGGAGTTCAGGAAGGTACTCTGAACTCTGAGTGGAAAAGTCTGAGCACGAGGTGTGCTTAGCAGGGAAATCCTACGCGAGGTGTGTAGGTGGGGAAATCCTACGCGAGGTGTGTAGGTGCTGAAATCCTACGCGAGGTGTGTAGGTGCTGAAGAGAGTTTATCTTCAGTTTACGGTTTGCCGTGCACCAGGCAAGCACTTGCGGAGTGGATTGTTGGTCTGATCAACCAGCCGTGGATGTAGGAAAGGGTTTTTCCGAACCACGTAAAAGTCTCTGTGTTATTTACAGCTTTCAGTTTTACATTCATACTTGTGCTATTTCTATTGATAAAACTGAACACTGACTAACAGCAAAGAGAAACCTTAATCCAACTATCTGCTCCACCGAGGCTATTCGAAACTAAGTTTAATTTCCGCTGCGTATGATATCAATCTGACTGAACTATCCTCTGATAGTAAGGAAGAGTGATATCATCTCTATCTTTGCAAACACGACTGAAGCCCTTACTTGGATCAGTTAAGTTTCAGTAACTTAACTGATAACTCTTTACTGAAGAGCTTTCAGTATCAGTCGTCAACCCTGTTGGTCAAAACTAATTTCGGTAAAACAGGTGTCTTGTTTGCATGCAAAGTTTCGCTTTAATCTCTGACTGAGATCCCTCTGATTGAGGTCGGTAGATTGTTGTAAAAATAGTCTATAGGTGTATTTCCCCCCCCCCATACACCTATTCGAGACCCCCCGGGCCTAACAATTGATATCAGAGCAGGTTGTTCGCAAGAACTATCTGTTTCTGACTAGTCTCTATTTGAACTAGATCATTTGTCTCAATGGTCTCGAAAAAGTTTTACTCTTTCTTTTTGTGCTTGCTAATTGCTCTATCTGCCATTACCTGTTCTCTCTTTTTTGATGGAGACTAACCACAACAGATTATCTTCTCTACCTATGTTTAGTATTGAAAAATACGACATATGGAAGTTTCGGCTTGAAAGCTTCCTCACCGCCCAACATTGCCGAATGTGGGAAGTCATCACCAGCGGTCCGATCACCATCACCGAAACCATCAAAAGGGTTCCTGCTGATCTCCGTCAGGATCCTTACGATGATGTATAGCCCAAGTCAATGGCAGACTTCACCACAGAAGAAAGGAAGCAAGATGAGTTAGACAACCTCGCCAAAAGTATCATCTCCGGCATCGTTCCCGATAAGCATGTCATGAAGATCATCAAGTGCGGAACAACAAAGGAGATGTGGGACATTCTGGAAAGAATGTGCGTAGGTTCTAAGGAAATCAAGGAGAATAAGCTATCCATAGCTTGCCAGAAGTTCGACTCCTTCCTCATGCTCAAGAATGAATCTGTCGAGGAAATGGAACAAAGATTCAATCTTATATTAAATGAAGTTCAATCCATTTCCAAAGACAAATACACTCAACGAGAAATCAACCTGAAGATTCTTCGAGCACTGCCACGTGGAGAATGGCAGATCTACTCAGTCGCTCATCAGCATAAGCCAGGATTCAGTCAGCTCCCGACAAATAAGCTTTTCTCCGATCTCATGGCAAATGAGTTCGACCTTCTGAGAAATCTTGGTATCAAGAAGGCTGGAGGATCAGACGAAGATGGTCCATCAACCTCAAAAGGAGTTGCACTGAAGGCCTCAACCAAAGAAGGCAAGAAGCAGATCAAGGAGCCAACGGAACTCAACCCAGAAGACTTCTTCAGTCAATATGCTTTGTTGACTGAAAGATTCAACAAGATGGAGTCCAAGTTCCGGAAGTACAGAAGGTTCCACAAGCAGCACTACAAAGGAAAAGAAAGAGAAGGGAACTCCAGACATTCCACAGATCGTAGCGGAGAAAGGAAGTCAGCCGCTCACGACATCAAAGATATGGAATGCTTTGGATGTAGAAAGAAAGGGCACTTTCGACATTAATGCCCTGACCTGACTTCAGCTGAGCGCAGGGAACTGAAAGCGAAGAAAGATCGCAGATCTTCAAAGAAGAAAGCGATGGTTGCTGATGATGCTGACTCTTCCAACGACACATCAGAATCATCCGACTTCGACAGTTCCAGTTCAGATGATGAGAGCCGAGCCCTGATGGCTAATGAATCAGAAAGCGTGGCTGAAAACATCTACGACAATGGAATGAATGGCCCAGAGGTCAATGTCAGGAAACATAAAAGGAAGGAAGAGGTCAAAGCTTCAATCAGAACGTGGTATCTGGACAGTGGCTGTTCGAAGCACATGACGGGCTACAAAGAATATCTATCTCGGTATGTTGAGAAAGTTGGATCCAAAGTTGCATTCAGAGACAACTCGATTGGAGAAACAAAAGGCTACGGTGTGCTCAACATGGGTAACGCCAGTATCAGTAATGTTAGCTTTGTTTCTGGTCTTAAACATAATCTGTTGTCTGTGAGTCAATTTTGTGACAGTGGTTTCACAGTGAAGATCAAAAAGGATGAATTCACTGTTAGAAACAATCAGAAGAAGGTGGTTCTGAAGGGATTCAGACAAGGGAGTCTCTACGTCGTTTCTTGGGAAGACAGCCCACCAGAAACGTGCCTCATCAGCAAGAGCAGCTCGGAGCTCAATTGGCTATGGCACAAGAGACTCAACCATCTCAACTTCAAGACGATCAACAAACTTGCTAAACATCAACTGGTAGAAGGTCTTCCTTCTATTGTGTTCCAGAAGAAGCAAGAATGTGAAGCATGCCTCAGAGGAAAGCAGACGCGGACGTCATTCAAGTCAAAGACAGGACACTCCTCTGGAAGGATTCTGCATCTACTTCACATGGATCTGTTTGGCCCGATCACTCCAAGAAGCTACAACGGTAGGAAGTACACCTTAGTAGTTGTGGATGATTATTCACGATATACTTGGGTTATCTTTCTCTTCAAGAAGAAGGAGACACTGGAGGAACTGCCAAAGCTGCTGAGAAGATTGAGCGTTGAAAAGGAAGTCAACATCATCAGCATCAGATCAGATCGTGGGACTGAGTTCCTCAATACTGTCATTCGTGAGTATTGTGATGAACAAGGAATCAGTCATC